>NC_082725.1:1223188-1528986 GCF_030144855.1 Hypanus sabinus | reverse complement strand
CGGGATTGCTTCTGATGTGTCTGCTCGGTACTCCAATCAACGACTCCCATTGAAGAACTTGCTGCTTCTTAGAGCTCTTCACCAGACCTGTGCAAGAATGCTTATGTTGTGTCCACGCGGTACTCCAATCAAAGACTCCTGTCGAAAATTGTCCTGCTTTTCAAAGTTCTTCGCCAGACCTGCGCAGGAACACTTCTGTTGTGTCTGCACGGTGCTCCAATCAAATGACTCCCATCGAAAAACCTACTGGCTTTTAAAGCTCTTTGCCAGACCTGCATGAGTATGCTTCTGTTGCATCCGTGCAGTACTTCAATCAACTCGATGGGCTGAATGGCCTAAGTCTGCTCCTATGTCTTATGGTCTTGTTAACCTGGGACACATCATCAGCCATGTAACCTGGGTGCAAGATGGTGCCTGTGTACAATGCTCCTTCAGTCAGCATCTTCTGGATAGATCATGAATTGATGTATTTCACTTCTTTTATGTCTTTTATGTTTGTTTTTTGTGTTGAATGTGATTCTGCAACTGGTGGAGCCTGTGATTTGCAGTTTGGAGATCACTTGGGTGTTCCAGCATTCTGCTGTCTCTGAGAGGATTCCGGGAGGCAGAGGCAGCATGCGCGATCCTCGTGGTGAGGAGGCTGTGAGGGGCAGGAGCTGATGTTTGACTCCATTTCTCCAACTAAAGCTTTTGTTGTTTTCCCATTAAAATGATGAGAGAGATTGAAACTTCGAAGTGAACGTGGAAACTGAGTGCCAGCTGCCTGACGGTTGAATTGTTTGCTGGTGAAATTGTTTTGCAACCAAAGAGGGGAGACTGCCTTTTGATCACTGGGGGGATTGCTCTGCTACCGGAAAGAGGGGAGGCTACCACTATGCCTGGAGTATGTTACCCAGGTTTTCTGTATTTTGGATATGGACTTGGACTATAGACTGTTTTTCAATCTTATGGTTTTTTTTATATTCTTTGTCTTTCACCCAATCTTTCTCAATTTTTTGTGTGCGAGAGAGGGGGATCTGGGGGTTGACATACTGGTTCTGTTTCTGCTTTTTTGGGTTGGGAGGAGGGATTTGGGGGTGTTGATGATCATGCTGCCATTCTTTTCTTGCTTGGTTTCGTGCCTATCTGGTGAAGAAGTTGTATAGTTTCATAAAGTGAACCTTTGAACCTTGATGTACATATGACAAATAAAACTAATCTTTAATCTGTACTTAAATTAACTACCAAAGCTATAGATAGAAAATGCAAACTGCTGCCCAACAAGTTCCAATCAAAATGAGCTTAAGCTAATGGATATCCATACAACCTGCCATTGAACCATCAGGCTCTTGAACCAGAGGGGATAAGTTCACTCAACTTCACATACCCCAACACCGGACAGTTCCCACAACCTATGGACTCACTTTCAAGAACTCGAAACGTTCGGCAGAGATGGTGCTTGGTGCTCGGTGTCGGAGGGCTGGCCGGAGGCTCGAAGTTTTTGGATGGACTCGGAGTTGGCTGTGATCGGAGCTCCCGAAGTGCTGTATCAGCAAGCTGCAGCGCTGGAGGTTCATGGCAGGAAGAGTTTTTCTTCCTTCTACCGTCTGCGTGAGACGATGGGCTGTCGTGACTTTGAGACTTTCTTTTAAACCGTGCCATGGACTGCTCTTTATCAGATTACGGTATTGCTTTGCACTGTTGAAACTATGTGTTATAATTATGTGGGTCTTTGTCAGTTATTCTTTTATCAATTATGGTATTGTCTGCACTGTTGGAACTATATGTTAACTATAACTATCTGTAACTATGTGGTTTTGTGTAGGTCTTGTAGCTTTAGGTTTGTCTAATGAGTTTGTAGTTCCTTTCTGGGGAACGTGCTAAGATGGTAGTGCGATATCGATACGCAGCAGCCTCTCCGGACTCTGGATTGGGGATTATCAAATGTTATGTGGTTTTTCTTGTGTGGTCTGTTTTGTGCTTTTTCATGATATCATTCTGGAAAACATTGTCTCATTTTTAACTGCATTGTATTTGTGGTTTATAAATGACAATAAACTGAATCTGATCTGATCATGTCATGCTTTCAATATTTATTGATTATGTATAATTATTATTCCCATTTTTTTTACTCCTCTTTCTTTTTGAATTTGTGCAGATTGTTGTTTTTTTTGGCACGTTGGTTGTTTGTCCATCCTGATGGGAGCGGTCTTTCTTTGAGTCTATTGTGTTTCTTGTATTTACTGTAAATGCCTGCAAGAAAATGAATCTCAGGGCTGTATATAGTGATTTACGGTATGTACTGTGATAATAAATTTACTTTGAACCTTGGCTAGCTGGGGTATTCTATGACCTTTTATCATTTTATCAAGAAATATCGAAATAATTCCATCATTTTTCCTTGTGATTGATGCCAAAAAGCATTAACTATGTGTGTTTGTGTGTGCGTATGTCTGTGTGCATGTGTATGTGTGCGTGTGCATGTGTGTGTATCTGTGAGTGTGAGCGTGTATGTGTGCATATGTGTGTGTGCATGTGTGTGTGTCTGTGAGTGTGAGCATGTGTGTGAGTGTGTGTGTGTCTGTTTGAGAGTGACTGTATATTTGTATGTGTGAGTCTGTCTGTGTGAGTGTGTGAGTGTTTATATGTGTTTGTGTGTGTGAGTGTGTGTGTGTTTGTGTGTGCGTGTTATTTCCAACAATTACAAAATGTTCCAGAATGGCATTTTGCCCTACTGCTAATACCTTCAGACACCCATATTTAAATGGTGCAATGTTATAAAAGTCTTTTAGTTTTATATGGGTATTTTAACTTAAGAGTAACTTTTGCCCCACAGATCAGTGCAGAGGTCTATTCTGCAGCAGACGGCAGTGCAGGGAACAAAGACAGGCACCTAATCAAAATCAGGTTTATTATCACTGACACAATATTTGTCATTTTGCACAGCAGTGCAGTGAAATACTACTGTGCTATAAATTATAAAAAGAAATATATTTTTAATATATGGTATACATGGGTGTGTATATGGTATACATGCAGTTGTGCAAAAAGAGAGCAGTGAGGTAATGTTTGTGCTTCATTGTCCATTCATAGATCTGATAGCAGAGAGAAAATGTTGAGCATGCATCTTCAGGCTCCTGTACCTCCTCCTTGATGGTAGCAATGAGAAGAGGGCATGTCCTGGGTGGTGGGTATAGTCTTTTTGAGGCATCCACTGTTGAAGATGAACTCGATGATGGGAAGGATAGTGACCATGATGGAGCTGGCAGAATTTACAACCCTCCACCGCTTTTTTTACATACCTGTGTAGTGGCCCATCGAAACCAGACAGTGATGCAACCAGTTAGAATATTCTTCATGATACATCTGTAGAATCTATGGAAGTTACTGTTTACTGGCAATGGCAACATCACTCTCTATAAAGAAGTTACAGTTTACTCAACAATGCAGAGTCTCTGAACTAGAGTCTGTAGAAAATACAATCCATCACATATTGATTGTAAGACGAGCTCAAGAGCTGGAGGCCATTAGTTAGTGTATTATGAATGGTATTAAAATATTGGGTAGGTTAATGTCATTGTTAATCTTAATTATATCTAGTACATTTGATTATTATTGCATGCTAGGGAAATTAATTATGTATTAGCTAATGTTACTGGTATTGGCTGTACAATTCGGAGGAGTTCGGTCGAGTTATTTTCTGTTGATTAATGTGGGATTGTCAGTTAAGAATTGATTTACGTAACAACAGGCCAGAAACACTCAAAACATTGCCATCCAAAAAATAAGTTCCACAGTATATTGTTCTCAGTATTTTGCTCATTTCACATTTTGGACAATTAAAGATTAAGTATTTGCTTATTTATCACACATCTATGGAAATATTGAAACATACAGTGACAGGCATCATTTGCGCCAATGTCCAATGCAGTCCAAAGATTGCGCTGGGGGTAACAAGTGTCACCACGTTTCTGGCACCAACATCGCTTGCCCTCAACTCACTAACCGTAACCCATACGCCTGTGGAATGCAGGAGGAAACTGAAGCACATGGAAACCACACAAAGGAAGATATCTGTGGTATTAAGTGCCTATAGCACTCTCTAACCAGGACAAAGGAAAACAGTCATGGTTATTGAAGTACCTACAGCATTCTCTAACTAGGACAAAGAGAGATAGTTGTGGTTATTGAAGGATTCTAATTAAGACAAAGGAAGATAGTTGTTTTTTTAAACATTTATTCAGCAATACAGCACAGTAACATGCCCTTCTGACCCAACGAGCCTTTACTGCTTAATTACACCTATGTAATCAATTAACCTACTAACCTGTACATATCTGGAATGTGGGAAGAAGCCAAAATTCCTGGAGGAAACCCATGTAGTCACAGGGAGGACATACAAACTCCATACAGACAGTGTAGAAATTGAACCCAGGTCACTGGTGCTGTGGTAATGTTATGCTAACCGCTACACTGCTATACCATCTCATGCCGGGTATTGAAGATATATTTTCTTATCTCCAGCATTTCCCTTGGGCAGTGTTCAATCTACTGACCAGAATCCAGAGAACAGAATTACTGCCAGTAGTGAGGTGACATTTTAAGAAATCTTTTCAAACTGCTTCCTTTCAAACCAGCCCTGTAAATAGAGCAGAGAATAACAGACTCAAAACATTCAGGCCATCTTTTGTACAAAGGATCATTTCTATTTTTAAAGATTATAATGTGGGTTTTACGAAGAGACTGGTATTATATATTGGAATAAAAATGTGTGCAATCACTTCAGGTTTGTCCATTTTTACATTAATTGGGCAAAACCATGATTTTCTATGAATGAAAATCTGCACATACATCAAATCTGAATTAGAAACCTAGAAATCTACAGCATATTACAGGCCCTTTGGTTCACAATGTTGTGCTGACCATCTAACCTACTTTAGAAGCTGCCTAGAGTTCCCTACCACATAGCCCTCTATTTTTCTAAGCTCCATGTACCAATCTAAGAGTCTCTTAAAAGACCCTATTGTATCCACCTCTACCACCAGCACAGGCAGTGCATTCCATGCACCCACCACTCTGTGTGAAAAACTTACACCTGACGTCCCCTCTATACCTATTTCCAAGCACCTTAAAACTGTGCCTTCTCATGTTAGCCATTTCAGCCCTGGGAAAAAGCCTCTGGCTATTCACAGGATCAATGCCTCTCATCATCTTATACACCTCCATCAGGTCACCTCTCATCCTCTGTCACTCCAAGGAGAAAAGGCCAAGTTCACTAAATCTAATCTCATAAGACACACTCTCCAATCCAGGCAACATCCTTGTTAATCTCCTCTGCACTCTCTCTGTAGTATCCACATCCTTCCTGTAGTGAGATGACCAGAACTGAACACAATACTCTAAGTGGGGTCTGACCAAGGTCTTATGTAGCTGTAACATTACTTCACGGCTCTTAAACTCAATCCCACGGCTGATGAATGCCAACACATCATACTCCTTCTTAACAACACTGTCAACCTGTGCAGCAGCTTTGAGTGTCCTGTGGACCTGGACCCCAAGATCTCTCTGATCCTTCACACTGCCAAGAGTCTTACCATTAATATTATATTCTGCCTTCAAATTTGATCTACCAAAACAAACCATTTCATTCTTACCTGGGCTGAACTCCATTTGCCACTTCTCAGCCCAGTTCTGCATCCTATCGATGTTGTGCTGTAAACTCTGACAACCCTCCAGACTACCCACACATCCCCAACTTATCTACCCACCCTTCTACTTGTTCATCCAGGTCATTGATAAAAATCACAAAGAAGAGAGATCCCAGAACAGATCCCTACAGAACACCACTGGTCATCCTTCTCCCTGCAGAATATAAACCATCCACAACCACCCTTTGATTCTGTGGGCAAGCCAATTCTGGATCCACAAAGCTAGGTCTCCTTGGATCCCATGCCTCATTACTTTCTGAATGAGCCTGGCATGGGGAACCTTATCAAGTGCCTTACTGAAATGCATATACACTCTATCCACTGCTCAACCTTCATCAATGTGTTCTGTTACATCCTCAAAAAATTCTATCAAGTTCGTAAGGCACCACTTGCCCTTGACAAAGTCATGCTGATTATCCCTAAACAGATTATGTCTCTTCAAATGCTCATAAATCCTGCCTCTCAGGATCTTCTCCAACAACTTGCCCACCACTGAAGTAAGATTCACTTGAAGTAAGGTTCATAATTTCCTAGGTTATCTCTACTCCCTTTCTTGAACAACAGAACAACATTTGCAACCTTCCAATATTCTGGTAATTCTCCCATCTCTACTGATGATGAAAAGATAATTGTCAGAGGCTCAGCAATCTCCTCCCTCACTTCCCACAGTAGCATGGGTTATATTTCATCTGGTCTGGCGACTTATCTAACATAATATCTTTCAAAAGCTCCAGCACAACCTCTTTCTCAATGTCTATACACTCAAGTCTTCTGTAATCATCTCCACAATTCCCAAGGTCCTTTTCCCTGGTGAATATCCAGGCCATGCTCTCTTCTCACTGCCTCCATCAGGAAGGAGGTACAGGAGCCTCAGGACCCACACCACCAGATTTGGTTATTACTCCTCATGAACCAGAGGAGATAACTTCACTCAATTTCACTCACCCTATCACTGAACTGTTTCCATAACCTATGGACTCACTTTCAAGGGCTCTTCATCTCATGTTCTTGATATTTATTGCTTATTTATTATTGTTGTTTTATGTATTTTTCTTTCTTTGTATTACTGTGAATCCCTGCAAGAAGATGAATTTCAGGATTGTATATAGAGGCATATCTGTACTTCGATAATAAATTTACTTCGAACTTTAAACTTTGAAACAAGGAATTCTGCAGATGCTGGCAATCCAGAGCATGTCAAGCAGCATCTATGGTGGGGAATGAATAGTTGACTATTTAATCCTGTCTATAGAAAATATAGATCAGTCTAGATATTGTGGTGATGCTTTGGAGCAGGATTTAAAGCTAGAACCTCCTTTTTCAGAATGCCAAATTTCTTTAAGACACTATCACTACTTGAAGGCCCATAACTGGCTGTGAGATTTAAGTCTCTGCTAAAAAAAATGTATATACTTGAACAATGCACAGAAAATGCTGTTGGAATTCAACAGATCAGGCAGCATCTATGGAGAGGAATAAACAGTCAATGTTTCAGGCTGAAACCCTTCATCAGGACTCTGCTGAGTTCCTCCAACATTTTGTGCATGTTATTCTGGACTGCCAGCATCTGCAGAATCTTTTGAGTTAATGATAAACTTGAATGTTGGGCAGAGTGTTGATATTGGAACTATAAATACCACACATTGCCTTATGTGCTTTACAATCTCCAGAGCAGGTCAGGGTCCTCAGCTTGAATACAGATGGAGACATTAAATTTTAGGTGACATGTATGGTGTACTACATCAAAGAGAAGAATGATCAAGTATTAAGGGCAAGGACCATAGCAGCAAGTATGAACATTTAATGAACAAAGATGTTTTATTGAAGAAAATGCTTATCAAATTAAGTAAGTTCCATCAAATTAAACCCATAAATATGGAAAATGCAGAGGAGGTTGTTTATCTACCCGGAGGGTTTATCGAACACATTTTCTGTTCACTTATTTGACCTCAGCTTTGAAAAGTCTTGACTTCCACAGCTATTTTCATGGCTGAGAACTCTCCATGGCATTAATGTAAACAGATTAATGTGTTGAAATTAATTGCCTGACATAAGAAAACTAATCGGTGTATCAGCTCAAAGCCAACTGAACATGCTGCACTCGAGCATCATCTGAACGGAGTCTGCCTTCTGACTGAAATGTACTTCAGCTGAACCTATATACACTGCATCTCTTGATATTGGTCATCTGTTTTAATTAATTTGCCAATTGACTGCAGGAAATAAACTAGCTGTTTATCTAATTTTAAAATGATTTTCTTGTCCAGGTAAGAAATTATAAATTACCCAAGAAATTCAGAGCAAGGAGTAAGTATTTGCATAGTGATAGTGCAAGAGGGAAGCAATTATTTTCCAGTTATCAAGTATAAGCTTTGAAAATCCATTTGCAGTTCTTTTCTTGCATTCACATTATTATTCTTTCAGGATGGTCCTTTACTAAACGAAATGTTTGGAGCTAGTTTAAATAAGTGAAGTTTGTCCAATATCAAGGAGAACTGTGGATTTATTTTTATAGATCTATGTACAAATATTATATGATTCACAAAGTAAGAACATTATCGCATTGATACTTTAGCTTCTGCCAAACACAGTGCCATCAGTTTTGTTTGTTATAGTAATTATTAACTAGCAATTTTTTAATGAACAATTCAATAGCAAGGGCCAAGAAGGGCCTACAGCTCAGTGTAAATGTACTGAGGAAAAATAATGTTATTCATTGAAGCACCCTTGAGGCTAAGAAGCAATTTACTGTAGAAAGCTTGTTTCATTTAAATGCTGATATTAAAGAAGAAAGACATGTATTGTTGGAACATCTTCCACAACCTCAGAAGATGATGCAGACATGGTTATAATTCATGAAATCTGACTGTCAGTGTTTGCACAGCACAGATGCTCAAGCACAGTGAGATGGTGGCAAGGTAATTGAGTTTAATGACTGCAACTTTAGTGATAAATATCTGTACCACAGTAGCATAGTGGTTAGCGTAACGCTTTGCAATGCCAGTGATCCCGTCGGTCTCTGTAAGGTGTTTCTATACTCTCCCTGAGACCACATGAGGCTCCTCCGGGTGCTTTGGTTTCCTCTCACATGCCCAAGATGTATGAGTTAGGTTTGGGGTTAGTAAGACAGGTGATATTGTACGCTGGCCCGGAAGCTTGGCAACACCAACGGGCTGTCCCAGCTCAATCTCAGACTGCGTTGGTCGCTGATGCAAGTGGCATATTTTAATGTGTTTCAATGTACATGTAACAAACAAAATTAATCTAATTTTACAAAAGAATCTTATCTCATACGTCTTATCAATTCTGCCTTATCAAAAACTTGTACGCATTATCACTTCCCTTGTTGCATGGCTGTTTACACTATCTTTATTAACTCAGAGACAGAGAGTGGACAGAGTAATCTCACACAATCACATCCAAGCTGGTTGTTCAGTCACAGTGTGTTCAGCACTGATGGGATTAAAAGCTGAACTGATCTTTATGATAACGTGTATTACTTCTGTTGTCGCTACTATTCTGCAGGTGGTTAATATTTTGTAAGTTTCTTCCCAGTGGTTTCAGGTGTAGATGCATTGAGTGCAGAAAATCATTTGATGAATTCAAGGCTTCACTTCAAACACATTTCTGCCTGTGTATGGTGGGAGGCCCCCCCCCCCACCCACCAAAAAACATGGGGTGCCTGTGTTAGTAAGGAGGACACCTGACAAGCAAGAGTAACCACTGGAAGGGAGAGAGGATCCTCATATGGAATCCTTGCCTGCCCAGTGTTCAAGAAGTCACTTTGGCGTTTGAACCTCATGGTAGAATATAGTCTGAGTCATGGCTTTCTAATGAGTGCATCTACCTCAGTGAAATCTCCCACAGAGATATGCAGTACCAGACAGTGATATCAGTGTCCCTATGGAAATAATATTTATTTCTCTGCAGTCTTTTGTGCTGGAACTAGTGGTATTTGCTTCATCTCAAGCTTGCCTCATGCATTTTCATCAGAGATGTTAGATGCACTTTAATTAGGGTTCAACCACGCTTGGAATACTGTGTTCAGTTCTGGTTACCTCATTATAGGAGGGATGTGGAAGCTTTAGAGAGGTGCAGAGGATATTTACCAGGATGCTGCCTGGATTAATGAGCATGTTTTATGAGGATAGGCTGATCGAGCTACTGTAGTTCTTTTCTCTTTAGAGCAAAGAAATATGAGAGGTGACTTGATAGATATGTCCAATTTGATAAGAGGCATAGTGGATAGCCAGAGACTTCTCGCAGAGCAAAACTGGCTAATACAAGGTGACATAACTTTAAAGTGATTGGAGGAAAATATAGGGGGAATGTCAGAGGTAGTTTCTTTACACACACACCCACCCAAGGGTGACGGTAGAAGTAGAGACACAAGTGGATAATAGAAAATGGAGGGCTTTGTAGGAAGGAAGGTTTAGATTGATCTCAGAATTGGTTAAAAGGGCCTGTAGTGTTCTACGTTCTATATTCCCAAGTTTCCCGTATGTGTAATTTCATTCACCAACCCACTTCCATTGTAACCAAAGTAACTTTCACCTGCTGTCCTCTTCCAACAAAGTCTCAGGTGAGTGCGGGAATCAACACCTCACAGTCTTCTGAATTTAACTGTCAGTTCACCAGTTTCAATTCAGATTCAGATTTATTTATCACATCTACATCGAAATATACAGCAAAATGTATTGTTTCAAATAATCAGCCTGTACAGTCCTTGCTGCTCACATTTCCAGAATTCGTTCTTTATCTTCTCTCCTTTTCAAAGTGTCAATCTTAAGGGATTACAAATAAGTGAAGATTTACAGGTTTGTGAAGTTTGTCAGCAAAACAGGTAGGAAAATTATGAGGGTATAGATAGGGTAAATGCAAACAGGCTTCTTCCACTGAGGTTAGGTGAGGCTAGAACTAGAGTTCATGGGTTAAGTGTGAAAGGTGAAATGTTAAAGGGGAACATGAGGGGGAATTTCTTCACTCAGAGGGTGGTGAGAGTGTGGAATGAGTTGCCAGTAGAAGTAGTGGATGTGAGGTCAATTTCAACATTTACAGGAGGAGAAGTTTTGATAAGTACGTGGATGAGAGCGGTATGTGTCGGGTGTAGATCAACGGGACTAGGCAGAATAACAGTTCAGCATGGACTAGATGGGCTGAAGGGCTTGTTTCTGCGCAGTAGCATTCTATAATTCTGAGAAACCTGAAGGTACAATTAACTTGAGCTACAAAGATTGGACTGGCTGTTTACCTGAAATTCCTGAACTCAGTTTAAATCCAGTAGACTGTGAGCTGCTGTCTATTAAAATAGCTCTGGGTTTTACTGGAAGGAGGCAAAAGAGATAGACATTAGAATGGGAATGAGTTGAAGATTGAAAGTGCCAAGGATGGGAGAAAATGTCAAACCTGACCTCATCAGAATTGTGGGGATTGGTGGAGACAGTAAATAATGGGGGTGGGGGGGGTCTTGGGGAATCTAACCTCATCAAGATGGTGGAGATAGTAAGGAGCCCAAGTATTTCTCAGCTGCCACCAATGCCTCAAACAAGGGAGATAGAAAAATGTTTCCAGTGTGCGTGAGATATTTCTTTGTGTCTGATGGAGTGTAGTATAAGTTACTTGACTTTTATGAAGACAGTGATGAAACTACAAATGGCATGCATCAAGCTCTGGTGAGCTGTCTGGAAAGGTATGAACGAGATAATAGACACATCACAGCCTATGCAGCAGATAATGCCAATGTAAACTTTGGTAACCACCACTCAGTTTATCAGTTATTGAGCAGTGCCAACAATCGCATTCTGAAAGCTAATTGCCCAGTTCACATAGCTCATAATGCCTGAAAGCACGCCTGTGATCAGCTGTCAGTGGATATTGAGACTATTGTTCTAAAGGTCTACAGCCACTTCCCAATATCTGCTTCCTGAAGAGAGGAACTGTGTTTACTTTTTTCCTTTGTTGACATTGAGTGGTGTGCAATTCTGCATCATGTTTGCACACGATGGCTCTCTCTTCATCCCTGTCGAACGTCTCCTGCAAAGCTGGCTAACTCTTACTTCATACTGCAGGTCCTTGAGACCTGTCCTGTGGCACTGAAGAGGATTTTTGAGGATGAAGAAAAAACTGGAGCTACTGAAATTTATCTGTGCTTTTCCCACAATGTGGGGTGTGTTTTTGACCAACTCGTAAAATAGTGTCTTTTACTACCTTTCCTTTCAGTTAGTCCTGACGAAGGGTCTCGGCCCAAAACATCTACAGAGCTTCTCCCTATAGATGCTGCCTGGCCTGTTGCGTTCCACCAGCATTCTGTGTGTGTTGCTTGAATTTCCAGCATCTGCAGATTTCCTCGAGTTTGTTTTGTAAAATAGCTGGAGGAAACAAAACTCTCCATCACAGATGTTTATGAGGAAGTCCTAAAGTTCAAAATGAAGATGCTTCAGTGGGAACAGGACAGCTGTTTTGGTTACCAGATCAAGCAGCTGATGGACAAACAAGTGCCAGCACAAAGGTCCAAGCAACAACAGGACTTCATGAAGTTCTATGACTCTGTCATTACATACATTGACAAGTGGTTTGATTTCTCACCAGAAAATGTAATGATGAAACTGAAACTGATCGGCCTCTATGAGGAGCTCTCCTTCCCTGACCTGGAGCAGGTGGTGGCTGCCCTCAAAATGACAGAGACAGTCAATATGGACCAACTCTTAGAAGAGTTTTGTGCTAGCCGGGAGGAAATACAGAAAGCCAGACAGGATACCACAAAATCCACCAGTGGGAAGTGGGTGGCAGTTTTCTAAAACATAGGGAAAGCCAACTTGATCAACATGTTCAGGATTGTCTTATTCATCCTCAGTGTGCCAGGCTCAAATGCCTTTGTAGAGAGGATCTTCTCTCTGATGACCATTAAATGGCCAGACTCAAGAAACAGATGCAGCACAGAGCTGATCAAAATGAACTTCAAATATCTGTGAACTGTGACTTGTCATGTGAGGACTTCTCTCTGGCTGTGCAAAAGGACAAAGGACTGCTTAAATCAGTCAAGAGCAGCAAGAAATATCCATGGAAAAAGTAGACTTGGTGAGTCCCCCACTCTTTTCCTCTTTTGCAGTGATTGTATGTCTACTCTATAGGCACATACAGATAGGGTTATTTGGTGTTATTTCAAGTCTGACTGGTAGTCAGATTATGCTCTGTATTATGCTTCGTTATAATTTGGTGTTACATTTCATATATAACACTGAAGATATGTAGACATGGTTCATATATTGGATTTGTTTACCTATTCAGGGTTGTCGTTTCTCTCTCTCTCTCTCTCTCTCTCTCTCTCTCTCTCTCTCTCTCTCTCTCTCTCTTTTGAAGAAGGTCCCTGTTACCATCTGCTAGCTGCCAGCCCCATCAGTCACTTCATCCTCGGACTGCACCATAACCACACTGCCGCGGCTCACCACCTTTTGTCCCTTATTTGGGAGTGAGAAAATTGGCGACCCTATACACAGGTGCATTGTGGAAAGAATATGTCCCTTCCTTATTCCACTCCCCTTCCCAGAATGACAGATTGCAAATTCAAGTTCAGAATTCTCTCACTGTTCAGTATTAACTAAATGATCTAACAATGTTCAGCGACCACAACACTGCTCTCAGGTCCTAATCATCACATTCTATTCACGTTAGTCCAGTGGAAAATAAAGATTTTCATTTTCTTTGTGAAATCATCTCTTGGGATGAATATAAAGTGGCTGTGTTAAGATATGACAGCCATGCTTCAGAAATTATATAAAAACTGCAGCAAATATATCTCCAAGAATGGGAAATAGTTTTCAAATAAATTTAATCAATGTGATTACCCTTCTCGTAAAACCACTAAGGACAGTAAAGCACTTTAAAATGACATCGTAGCCACAGCAGGGTCCCAAGGTTATTGAAGACTGATCACCAATGTTTTTCTAAAATCAATTCCTCGCCTGCCTCCTTTCCAACACATATAAATTATTTCAAGGAGCAGACTGGAAAATGGATATCTTTTCTGAAAACAGACTCCCCATTGATGCAGAATATCACCATCCAATGTCCACATCAACACGTAAGTGCATGAAAAGCAACAAAGACTGGAGACCATATTATAAAGAAATGACATTTTAAGTCCCTGACCTAAAATATTAATCAAACTATATGAATACTTTGCTTAATATTTTGTTTATGATTGTTCATTTGATCAACCATTCTAGTTAGCCTCCCCAACCCCCTCTATCTATTATCTCCATCCCTGCACTGTAAACACTTTGAAAAACTTCTAACTCTTCAATGGTAGGAATTTACATTGGGCCAACCGGATGTGGTTACTGAAATGCCTGGTGTAGGTGACTTCTAGTCTTCAGCTATTTCATCATAGCTAATTAATTACCCCCTCAATGCTGCTCTCTCTGTCTTCTCCCCAAAACCTGTGACATACTTAATAATCAAGAACCTATCAACCTATACTTTAAATATACCCGCCAACTTGGCCTCTACAGGTGACTGTGGTAATGAATTCCACATATTCACCACTCTCTGACTAAAGAAATGCCTCATCATCTTCATTCTAAATGGACGTGCTGCTATTTTGAGGCTGTGTCCTCTGGTTCTAGACTCCCTCATTATAGGAAACATTCTCTCTGCATTCACCCTGTCTAGGTTTATGTGAGATCCCCCTTCATTCTTCTAACCACTGGCAAGTACAGATCCAAAGCCATTAAATGCTCCTCATATATTAACCCTGTCATTCCTGGCATCATTCTCATGAAAGCATAATATGGGGAGTTAGGATGTCCAGTTAGTTGTTGCATCCTTGAGTAATCCGTTTTCAGTTGTAGAGTGTTATATTTGTGTGTGTATCTGTCATGTGGTGAAAGCACAGCAAACAAGCAAGCTTATTTGTATAACCCTTTTCAAACACAAGGTAGTTCAAAGGACCTTACAGAGAACAAGATATAAAAATCAAATATCAAATTTCAGACAATATATAAGAGAATAAAATTACACAGAAAATAGATATGATAAAAAGAAGTTACAGTGAAAGAGATTCTAATTAAAAACTACAACAAAAAGAAAAGATTTAAGCCTCGATTTAAAAGAGCTTCAAGTTGGGGCAGACTTGAGATACACTAGAAGGTTATTCCAGAGATATAGTAGCTAGCAGCAGCATTCTACACCTGTTTGCCTGACATCAGTGCTGGGAAGTTGTTGGGTTCGATTGTTAAGGATGAGATTACGGAGTACCTGGAGGCACATGACAAAATGGGCCAACAGCAGCATGGATTCCTGAAAGGAAAATCCTGCCTGACTAAACTACTGCAATTTTTTGAGGAAATTACAATCAAGGTAGACAAAGGAGATACAGTAGATGTGGTGTACTTGGATTTCCAGAAGGCCTTTGAAAAGGTGCTGCCCATGAGGCTGCTTAGCAAATTAAGAGGCCATTGAAATACAGGGAAGATATGAGAGAATGGGTGGAGCTACCGGTTACCAGTGGAGTTCCACAGGAGTCAGTGTTGGGACTGCTGCTTTTTACGATATATGTCAATGATTTGGACTATGGCATTAATGGATTTGTGGCTAAATTTGCCGATGATACAAAGATAAGCAGATGAGCTACCAAGTGGACTACCAGTGTTGAGGAAACAGAGAGCCTGCAGAGAGACTTAGATAGTTTAGGGGAATGGGCAAAGAAGTGGCAAATGAAATACAATGTTTAAAAGTGCGTGGTCATGCACATTGGTGGAAGAAATAAATGTGCAGACTATTATTTAGATGGGGAGAGAATTCAAAATGCAGAGATGCAAAGGGACACAGCAGTCCTTGTGCAGGATACCCTAAAGGTTAACCTCCAGGTTGAGTCAGTGGTGAAGAAGGCAAATGTAATGTTGGCATTCATTTCAAGAGGTACAGAATATAAGAGCAGGGATGTGATGTTGAGGATCTATAAAGCACTCGGGTGACCACACCTGGAGTATTGTGTGCAATTTTGGGCTCCTTATCTTAAATAGGATATATTGACTCTGGAGAGAGTTCAGAGAAGATTCACGAGAATGATTCCAGGAATGAAAGGGTTATCAAATGAGGAATGTCTGGCAGGTCTTGGCTCTATTCCCTGGAGTTCAGGTGAATGAACTCATAGAAACTTTCCAAATGTTAAAAAGTCTGAACAGATTAGAGAGGGCAAAGTTATTTCCCATGCTAGGAGGGTCTAGGACAAGAGGGCACGACTTCAAGATTGAAGGATGTCCATTTAGAACAGGGATGCGGAGAAATTACTTTAGTCAGAGGGTGATAAATCTGTGGAATTTGTTGCCACGAGCGGCTGTGGAGGCCAAGTCATTGGGTGCTTTTAAGTCAGAGATAGATAGGTTCTTGATTAGCCAGGGCATCAAAGGGTATGGGGAGAAGGAAGGGGAGAGGGATAACTGGAAGAATTGGATCAGCCCATGATTGAATGGCAAAGCAGACTTGATGGGCTGGATGGCCTACTTCTGCTCCTGTATCTTATGGTCTTATGGTTACGTTCTGAATGAGCTGCAGCTATCTGAAGGATTTTTTTATCGAGACCTGTGAAAACACCATTACAATAGTCTAGCCTACTAAAAATAAATGCTTGGATGAGTTTTTCTATATCTTGCTTAGACATAAGCCTGTTAACTCTCGTTATATTTTTAAGATGGTAATTGGCTGACTTTTTAATTGTCTTAATGTGGCAGTTAAAATTTAAGTCAGAGTCCATCACAGCACCAAGGTGTCTGGCTTGGTTTGTGGTCTGTAATGACAGGGATTCTAAGTGAGCACTGACTTTTAGTCATTCTTTTTTGGCACCCAAAACATTTATTATAGTTTTTTAGACCAGGCTGTAAAATCTTGTGAGTTGTGATGAAGTTTGTCACAGGCATATTTCACTTTGTTAAACTCACACATTCAACTACGCAATATATAATTCTAAAATAATTTACTTCTTTTTCATTTAATCAGCACTTTGTAGAGCAATGTAGAAGATATCTTTGCTTTTACCTCATACATTCAGGATTATAAACGTCAAAAATCATTATAAAAAGATGCTCTAATTATTTTATTTCCATTGTCCTTCACATCACTGCATATTTAGCAAACACTCACCCCATTATCTTCCCCTGACAGGTGCTAAACTCTCACAATAGGATTCAGTGACCTGAATGTACAATTGTTTACAAGAACATCTGGGCTGTAGATTAGCTTTGGGAATTTTCTGCAGGTTTAGAATTGAGCATTAATAATCAACAAAGGAGATGCAAATTAGCTTGGATATGTGCTCCAGATATGATTAAAGGAAATGTGAATTCAGGCAAAATTCGCAGGTGACTCAAGCTGCTAGGCAAGAACAATTCTTGTAATTGTGTGTCCTTGGCTTCGAGCCTCAACTTGTGGTGTTACCCAGTGGGAGACCACTCCTCCCATTCTCTGTGTAGATCTTCCATCGAGCTTGTTAACTGATCATATTCTCTCCTCTTTACTCAAAAATCATACAGCTCTTCAGTTAACTGCTAACTATTTTTCCACTACTTTTTTGAAGAGCTTGATTGAACTTATTTACAGCTCTCTTCCAAGCCTTGCATTCTGGATGATAAGAATTGAACCCAAGAAAATATGTCTTTGTGTCAGCTCTGATTTCTCAGTTACCTTAACTCTGTGTCATGTAGTGATCAATTCCTCTGGCGTAGGGAAAAAAAGTTTTGCTGGCTATCTGAGCCACTCATGATGTTAATTATCTCTAACAAGTCTTCTCACTGCACTTTGAACACAGAACATCACAGCACAGTACAGGCTCTTTG
Organism: Hypanus sabinus; assembly: GCF_030144855.1. NCBI lineage: Eukaryota > Metazoa > Chordata > Chondrichthyes > Myliobatiformes > Dasyatidae > Hypanus > Hypanus sabinus. The sequence goes on along the minus strand of NC_082725.1, from coordinate 1,511,468 downwards.
GCCCCTGATGTTGTGTCAACCCTATAATGTACCCTAAGATCGATATAACCCTTCTCTCTCACAGAGTTCTCCATTTTTCTATCATCCATGTATCTATCTAAAAGTCTCTTAAATGTTCCAAAAGAATCTGCCTGTAACACCACCCCTGGCACGGTGTACCACACACTCACCACTTCTCTGTAAAAAGAAGTACCTATGACATCCCCCTCATATTTTCCTCTAATCACCTTTAAATTATGCCCCATTATATTAGCAATTTTTTGCCCTGGGAAAATGCCTAATATAATAATGATATATTATTGTAATATACAGTAATGTAATAATAACAGAGTTGTCGTGGTGGGAGATCTTAATTTCCCAAATATCGATTGGCATCTCCCTGGAGTGAGGGGTTTAGATGGGGTGGCGTTTGTTGGGTGTGTTCAGCAAGGTTTCTTAACACAATATTTAGATAAGCCTTCAAGAGGAGAGGCTGTACATGATCTGGTATTGGGAAATGAACCTGGTCAGGTGTCAGATCTCTCAGTGGGAGAGCATTTTGGAGATAGTGATCATAATTCTATCTCCTTTACAATAGCATTGGAGGGAGATAGGAACAGACAAGTTAGAAAAGTGTTTAATTGGAGTAAGGGGAATTATGAGGCTATCAGGCCTCATAATCAGGAGATACAGGAGGAAACTAATAAAGTGGTCAGCAGGTGTAAAGCTAACCTTTGGTGTTTAATCCTTTACAACAGAGATGGAAGAGTGTAGACAATGGAACAAGTCCTCATAAAAGGATGGCTGTAGGAGTGGTGAGCTTTAAGTGGGCATTTCTCAGTGACTACTAAGGCAAGGACAGGGAGGTACAGAAAGCAGAGGGTCCCGACTGAATAGCACAGGCATCCAAGTTTTGGTGTTCCAATTCCCCAGAGTGTGGTTAGCTGCCACTGTCCCTTTCAGATTCAGACTGCCAATGTTTGCCTGCACATTCCTTTATGGAAAGTCTGTACTAAAGGACTCAACCATAGGATTTCAATTTCCATCTATTATGCTCTTATCTGGGCTAGTAGGAAATATATGTAATTTAGACCTTAAAAAATCTCTAATCTGTAAATATTGAAAAAAGTGGGTATTAGATAGGTTATATTTCACTGAGAGCTGCTCAAAAGAAGAGAGATTCACTCCAACAAACAGATCCTGAAATCGTTAATGCCTAATCTATCCCATTCTCTAAAAAACAGATCAGTCGTAGATGGTTTAAACAAAATTAGAAAAAGTAGGACTGGAAAGAGAAAATCTCAATAAACCGAAATGTTTTCTAAACTGTAACCAGATCCTCAAAGTGTGTTTAACCTCCAAACTGTCAGTTCATTTATTTACAGATAAAGGAACAGAGGATCCAGGAAGAGAAATCATAGAAAATTTCATAACAGAATTGGCTTCCAAAAAGGCCCATATTGGACAATCCTCACGATTAATATAATATAACCAGAATGTAAGATTTTGTATGTTAAATGCCCAATAATATAACCTAAAGTTGGGTAAAGCAAAGCCACGATTCTTTTTGCTTTTTTGAAGGTGGGCTTTATTTAATCGAGGTTTTCTGTTCTTCCATATGTAGGAAGAAAGAATCAAATCTACAGAATCAAAAAAAAGACAGGAATAAAAACAGGTATGGCTTGAAAGGGGTATATAAATTTAGGTAAAATATTCATTTTAATAGAATTAATTCGACCAATCAATGATAAAGAGAGAGGCAACCAATTAAAAAGTGTCTTTTCACATAATTCATTAAGGTTAAAAAATTTTCTTTGAATAGATCTTTGTAATTCTTAGTGATTGTTTCTATAACATAGACCTGCACTGTTATTATAAAATACTATATGGTACTCTTTTATTTTTCTCTTTTTTTTCTTTCTTCAACCAGCTTTGACTTGGTAGGGGGGTTATATTTTTTAATAACATAATTAACTATACTAATTGTATTTCATCATACAATTTATTTTATTTGATAGATCATCAATATGGGATACTGCAATTGTATCACTGATTTATATATAGTGCATTTTGTGATATTTTATTTTGATTTATAATAAGTATCCTCATGAACTCTGTATTTGTGTATATGAAATTCAATAAAAAATATTGGAAAAAGAAAGAAAGGATTTCAATTTCCACTGCTACTGTTTGTGTTTTTGCCTTTGGATTTCATTTGTGTTGTCTTGTTGAGCCTGAGTCAATTCTAGACCTTACTCTGCACTTGGTCACATCTCCATCCATGGCTCTCTCATTGCAGGGAATGCAGGGTGCAAAAAGGCAATAAGGGCACTGAATTTTCCATCTTGTTCGGATGTTGGAGGATTGGAACACAAGCAGTGATATATTTGGAAGTAGAGATGAAGCAATGGGACTGATATGAGAGCTGTTCCAGGTCCATTGTAGGTGTGAGGAACAGCACCTCTTCTTCAGGGTGAGCACCTTACAGCTTTCTGGATTTGATGTTAAATCCAACAGAGAGAAAATGGAAACAAGCTCTACATGCTGGAGTAACAACAGGCACTGCCGGAACACTCTGCATGAAGAAAAAGGAAAAGCATGTTAAGCTTTGGAAATGAGCTTCAGATGAAGCTAATAAAGAAGCAAATTAGGAAAGCCAGGAAGGGCCACGAGAAGTGCGGGGCAAGTAGGATTAAGGTGATTCCTGATGTATTCCACACATACATCAAGAGTAAAAGGATAACTAGGGAGGGGAGGGAGCACTCAAGGATAAAGGGGGGAATGAGGCACGACTGTGCAGACTTGTGTACGTCAGAAAGTTAGACCGGTGGGAAGAATTTCAAAAGAAGACAGCTTTGTAGAGCAGGTGATACAGAGGGCGTCAGAGTAGGAGGTGCTTTGGCTCAACGGGGCTTCGGCAATAACGGGTCGATGTGAGGTAAGTTACATGTGAAGAATAGGAATAGGAAGTATGTCTGTGAGGCCAGTGCTCTGTACTGAGTGTCAGATGTGGGATGTCTGGGAGACTCCTAGCCTCCTGGATGGCCACATCTGTGCCAGGTGCATCGTCCTTAGGGACTGGGTTAGGGAACTGGAGATGCAGCTCAATAACCTTTATCTGGTCAGGGAGAGTGAGGAGGTGATAGATAGGAACTATAGGCAAGTAGTTACACTGGGGCCTTGGAAGACAGATAAGTGGGTAACAGTCAGGAGAGGGAAGGGCAAGAATCAGATACTAGAGAGTAGCCCTGTGAATATCCCCCTTAACAAAAAGTACTCCTGTTTGAGTACTGTTGGATGACATACCTGGGGGAAGCAACAGTGGTCACACCTCTGGCACAGAGTCTGGCCCTGTGGCTCAGAAGGGTAGGGATGTGTGCCATCCATCCAGATCATTTCATTACACAGGTAATACCAAGCGCAAGCATACAATAAAGTGCAAGGCCATAATGGGATAAATAGTGTGGTCAGAAGTCTATCTTATCATATCAGGGGACCATTCAATGGACTGATAACAGTATCCTTGAACCTGGTTTTTGTCCTTTCAGGCTTTTGTATCTTCTGCCTGATGGAAGACAGGAGAAGAGAGAATGTCTGGGGTGGGGTGGTGTCTTTTATTATGCTGGTTGCCTTACTGAGGTGGTGAGAAGTATGGAAGGGAGGCTGGATTTCAAGAAGTACTGAGCTATGGCCATAATAAAGTGACTTCCTCGGACAAGGCACTGAGTCCAGCAGTTGAGATGTCAGCTTCCAATTACAGCTGTATAGAGAATATTGTTTGGCCTGGTCAGATCAGTACAGGGAAGATCAGTAGTGAGAGGATGCAGAAAAGAAACGCAAGGTTTGGAGGACTACAGTTAAAAGGAGAGACTAGATAGGCTGTGTTTGTTTTAACAGGGGCAAAGAGGCTGAGTGCTAACATCACCCCCTGCTGGTACATGGGTTGCTGACACAAGCTTGCCAGAGTCCTGTTTTTCCCATTGACTCCAGCTGTAGCCCATCTTAGTGGATATTTCCGCTTGGGGATGAGGTCTTTAGAGCTTCTGTTGGCATTTCGGAGGCTCAGGGTTTTTATAGGATGGGAATCCTAACCCAATTTCCAACCCTCCTCCTTTCACCACTGGGCTGTCCATGTTGCTCACTGGGTTTTTATAGGATGGGAATCCTAACTCCCACTTCTTTTTCTTTTTAATTCTTTTTATTAATTTTCAAATACATAGACATAATAACAATAGTGGTACAGAGAGATTGGGATTACATTGTTGGTAAACAGTATGTACGAGTATAAGCTATAGATAACACAAATGTACTAAGCCTCCCAAACTCAATGTAATTAACATGATGAAAAAAAACATATCAAAAAAACCCCAAAACTGAACTAAACTAAACAAAACTGGGCTATTATATTACGTTGGATACAATCAGTAATGTTGATAACTCCACTCCTCTATCCAAGTATTTAAGGATAATAAAAAGGATTTGGAAAAGGTCAGGTTACATCATACGAAAGTGTTGAATAAATGGTCTCCAAGTTTTTTCGAATTTAACCGAAGGGTCAAAAATAACACTTCTGATTTTTTTCTAAATTTAAACAAGATATAGTTTGGGAAATCCATTGGAATGTAGTAGGATTAATCTCTTTCCAATTCAATAAAATGGATCTTTTCTTACCTACAGAGAAATGGGAGAAAAGTATTCAATTAGTTAACTCCTCCTCTATATGTGCTAAACATATGTTGATACAGTTTAAGGTGGTGCATAGGGCACACATGTCTAAAGACAAGTAGCTCATTTTTACTTGCGTATAAATCCTGTCTGTGATAGATGTCATTCTGAGGTAGCTTCTTTGACTCATATGATCTGGTCTTGCCCTCTTTTGGAGAAATATTGGAAAGACATTTTTGATATTATTTCAACAGTTTTGAGTGTTGATTTACATTCTCATCCTATTACTGCAATTTTTAGCTTATCAATGGTGGAACATAGTTATTTATCCTCTTCAGCTCATCAGATGATTGCATTTGTTACATTAATAACCCCATTTCTAACCCTCCTCCTCTTGCATCTGGGCTTGGGACTGTCCATGGCAGAGTTGCTGACATGATAGAAGTATATAAAATGTTGAGAGATATAGATGATGCAGATTGCCAGAGTCTGTTCCCATGGTAGCACTCTCTAGGACTGGAGGGTATTGGTTTAAAGTGAGAGAGCAAATGGTTAAAGGCATAAATTTTTAATGAGTAACTTTTTCACACATGGAGCACTTGTTCTCTGGAATGAGCTGCCAGATGGGGCAGGAGGAGTAACACCAGATATCTACACAGGTACTTGAACAGAGGGAGAGCTCTGTGACTCTAAACATCCCACGTTACAAAATTTATGAGGAAGGTGAGGGAAAAGGGAGAGTTGAAAAAAGTCACTTGGTGATTAATGATAAAGACACAATGCAGTATATTATAATGAGATCAGTCAACTGTGGAAACTTTATGGTAAGATTAAGAAATTGCAGAAGTTCAGCTCTGGTAACAGTATGGAACAAAGGCAATAGAGTTCGTAAATGCCAAAGTTAAATAAGCACGTAACAACTGCAAACTTGAAAAGTTATTAATTTTCATGTAGGCTGTGATAAGCAGAAATATAATGCATGTCTGAACCAACAAACACATAATGCTGGATGAACTCAGCAGGCCAGGCAGCACCTGTGGGAAAAAGTACAGTCAACTTTTCGGGCCGAAACCCTTCAGCAGGACTGGAAAAAAATGCTGAGAAGTAAATTTAAAAGGTGAGGGGAGGAGACAGAAAACCACCAGATGATGGGAAAATCTGGAGGGGGAGGGATGAAGTAAAGAGTTGGGAACTTGATTGGTGAAAGAGACAGAAAGCCATGGAAGAAAGAAAAAGGGGGGAGGAGCACAAGAGGAAGGCAGTGGACGGACAAGGAGCTAAGTTGAGAGAGGGACAAGGGGATGGGAAATGGAGCGGGAGGCTTGGGGGGCATTACTGGAAGTTTGAGAAACTGATGTTCATGCCATCAGATTGGACAGGTTGGAGGCTACCCAAACAGAATACAAGGTGTTATTCCTCCAGCCTAAGTGTGGCCTCATCACAACAGCGGAGGAGGTAATGGATGGACATGTCGGAATGGGAATGGAAAGTGGAATTAAAATGGGTGACCGCTGGGAGATCCTGCTTGTTCTGGCGAATGGAGTGTAGGTGCTCAGCGAAGCGGTCTCCCAATCTACATCGGGTCGCAACAATATACAGGAGATCACTCCGGGAGCACCAAACACAGTAAATTACCCCAACAGACTCACAGGTGAAATGTCGCCTCACCTGGAAGGACTGTTTAGGGCCCTGGATGGTAGTGAGATGGAGGTGTAGCACTTGTTCTGTTTGCAAGGCTAAGTGCCAGGAGGGAGATCAGCAGGGAGGGACAAATTAGAAGGTGGAGGGGGGAGGGGGGAGGGATCCCGTTGGAGGTGGCGGAAGTTTTGGAGAAACGTATTTGAAACCTGTTCAGAACACTCTGCTGTAACAACATGTCTTCCAGGTCAGTTCAGATGGAATGAATAATGACCCCAGTTTATCTTACAAATGCACACATCTGAAATTTGGACCCAATAGTGATATGTGGAATGATCAAGTTCAATATACAGGCAGATGAAGTGCTGGGGCTGGAGGTCTGTGTGTGAGTGTGGGTGGGTGAGAGGGTGCAGTATGGCTTGCTTCACTGTTGTTTTGTTACGTTGTGCTGCTGAACATTGTGGCTATGTTGGAGCTGAAATGTATGGAGACACTTGTAGGCTGACCTCAGCACATCCTTGGTTCTGCTGGTTGTTGATAGAAAAGGACATATTTCACTGTTTCAATATACATGTGGTAAATAACTGAACCTGATGCTTAAAGGGAGAATGGCAACAGACATATTTCAGGAAGAGAGAAATTGCTCCCAGTATACGGGGCTTGAATGGTGATGAAGGGTCAGTGGGAGATTTTAATCAGAAATAAAACTAGATTATATCCATGAAGGAGCAAGAGAACCTCTTTCCAAAAGAGTACTAATGACTGAAGGGCAATAGAAAACCTAAATTAAAACAACACAAAAGCTATCACTGCTTCTAGTGACGGGGAAGAATGTGGAAAAGGTGACCAACCCAGTAATATGAGCTACAGAGTGAGTATGAAAAGAAACTGTTGAGGAGGTAGTGAGACTGTCTATTGGACAACATAAAATCTCATGGTGTAGAAGGTAGGAGTTCATGGTGTTGGACACCACAGTAGTATAGTGGTTAATGCAATCACTTTACAGCAGCAGCTGTATGATCAGGGTTTGATCCCTGCCACTGTCTGTAAGGAGTTCATAAATTCCCCATGTGTTCATGTGGGTTTCCTTCGTGTGCTCCAGTTTGTGCCCACATTCCAAAAGCCTATGGTTAGGATTAGTAAGTTGCAGCTATGTTATATTGGTGCTGGAAGAATGGTGACATTTGTGGGCTACCCAGTGCAATCCTCGCTGATTTGAAGCAAATGACACATTTCACAGTATTATCCAAGGTACATGCGAGAAATAAAGCTAATATTTAAGTAACACAGGCATGGAAAGAGGGAATACAATAAGTGTCTTTTTATTTATTGGTAAGATTAAATGAGTGCTGTACCACATGGATTGGTGTTGGGGAATATATTTCTTCAAAGCAGCAAACTCCTGATGTAGGGTTTCAACCCCAAATATTGGCAATTCCTTTAGAAACATAGGATCTTAGAAAAACTACAGCACAATACAGGCCCTTTGGCCCAGAAAGCTGTACCGAACATGTACTTACTTTAGAAATTACCTAGGTTTACCCATAGCCTTCTATTTTTCTAAACTCATGTACTTATCCAGGAGTCTCTTAAAAGACCCTATCGTATCCATCTCCACCACCATTGCCGGCAGCCCATTCCATGCATTCACCACTTTCTGAGTAAAAAACTTACCCGACATCTCCTCTGTATCTACTTCCAACCACCTTAAAACTGTGCCCTCTCGTGATAGCCCTGGGAAAAGCCTCTGACTATTCACACAATCAATGCCTCTCATCATCTTATACACCTCCCATCCTCTGCCGCTCCAAGGAGAAAAGACCGAGTTCACTCAACCTGTTTTCATAAGGCATGCTCCCCAATCCAGGCAACATCCTTGTAAATCTCCTCTACCCCCTTTCTATGGTTTCCACATCCCTCCTGTATTGAGGTGACCAGAACTGAGCACAGTACTCCAAGTGGGGTCTGACCTGGGTCCTATATAGCTGTAACATTATCTCTCGGCTCTTAAGCCCAATCCCACGGTTGATGAAGCCCAATGCACCGTATGCCTTCTTAACCACAGAGTCAACCTGCGCAGCAGCTTTGAGTGTCCTATGTCCTCCACACTGCCAAGAGTCTTACCATTAATACTATACTCTGCCATCATATTTGACCTACCAAAATGAACCATTTCACACTTATCTGAGTTGAACTCCATCTACCACTTCTCAGCCCAGTTTTGAGTCCTATCAATGTCCTGCTGTAACCTCTGATAGCCCTCCACACTATCTACAACACCTCCAATCTTAGTCTCATCAGCAAATTTACTAACCCATCCCTCCATAAAGTGCACTGCAGATGCTGTGGTCCAATCAACATGTACAACAGGCTGGAGGGACTCAGTAGGTCGGGCAGCATCCGAGGAAACAAGCAGTCAATGTTTCGGGCTGAGGCCCTTCATCAGGACTGAAGAGGGAGGTGGCAGGGGCCCTATAAAGAAGGTTGGGGGAGGGTGGGAAGGGGAAGGCTGGTAGGTGCCAGGTGAAAAACCAATTAGAGGAAAGATCAAGGGGTGGGGGAGGGGAAGCAGAGAGGGGATAGGCAGGAAAGTTGAAGAAGGAATCTAAAGGGAAAGCACTATGGGTAGTAGAAGAAGGCAGAATCATGAGAGAGGTGATAGCCAGCTGGAAGAGGAAGCAGAGTGAAACTGGGATGGAGGAAGGGAGAGGGAGGGAATTATCAGAAGTTGGAGAATTTGATGTTCATGCCAAGGTGCTGGAGACTACCCAGACGGTATATGAGGTGTTGCTCCTCCAACCTGAGTTTGGCCTCATCACGGCAGTAAAGGAGGCCATGTATGGACATATCTGAATGGGAATGTGAAGCAGAGTTGAAGTGGGTAGCAACCGGGAGATCCTGTCTGTTGTGGCGGATGCAGCTTCTGTTCTTGGACTTTTCCTTAATCCTACTCACCATGGTCTTCCCATTCCCTCTTCTAGTTCTCCTAAGTCCGTTCTTCAGCTTCTTCCTGGCTACCTTGTGGCTCTCTGGAGCCTTGCTTTCTCAACCTTAGATAAGCCTGTTGCTTTCTCTTGACTAGATGTTCAACATCCCTTGTCAACCATATTTCCTTCAGTCATCTTACCATCCTTCCCCTGCCTCAGTGGGACATAAAACCTTGCCTTTCCTTCTGGGATGAAATTTGGTGGGATACCCTCAATGAGTCTGGTGCGCCTGGACCTCACATTTTGGGCCTTCTATGAGAAGGACAGACTGGACTTGGAAAGGGTGAAGAAGACACCAACCAAGTTTGTTCCTGTGTTACAAAGATTAAATTAAGAAGAGATATCACAAATTAAGGGTTTGTTCTCTGGGTCTTTGCACTAAAAAATGATTCAGCATAACATCTAAAACTTAGTCCACCACACATCTATAGAAGTTTTCCAGAGTATATTGACTGGCTGCATCACAGTCTCACATTTTAACACCAATGCCTTTAAATGGAAAATCCTATAAAGGCAGTGGATACAGCCCAGTCCATCACTGGTAAAGCCCTCCCAACCATTGAGAATATCTACATGAAATACTGTTGCAGGAAAGCAGCATCCGTCATCAGGGACCCCCACCACTTACGTCATGCTCTCTTTTCACTGCTGTCAACAGGTACAGGAGCTGCAGGACTCACACAATCTTGCACAACCAGGCTCAGGAACAGTTATTATACCTCAACCCTCAGGCTCATCACTCGCCCCATCACTAAACTGTTCCCACAACCAAAGATATTAAGCGATTGGGGTTCAGGTAATGGAATTAGGTTGCAGATCATCCAATAAATCTCAATAAATGTCAGTGCAAGGTCAAGTACTGAATGGCCTATGTGCCCTCCCCTTCCCTTGTCCCTGTCTTCCCATCTGGGAAAAAAAACATCTTTGATTCAAAGAGCAAGCTTGCAAGTGTCAGTGAAAGGTTCTTTGATCACACAGACCGCTGGAGGAACTCAGCAGGCCAGGCAGCAACCATGGGGTAAAAAAGTACAGTCGACATCTCGGCCCAATGTTATGCTGAATCATTTTTTATTGCAAAGTCCCAGGGATCAAACCCTTAATCTGTGATATCTCTTCTTAAGTTTATCTTTGTAACACAGGAACAAACTTGGTTGGTGTTTTCTTCACCCTCTCCAAGTCCAGTCTGTCCTTTTCATCTCGGCCTGAAATGTCCATAGATGCTGCCTGGCCTGCTGAGTTCCTCCAGCAGTTTGTGTGTTTTGCTCGGATTTACAGGATCAGCAGGTTTTCTCTTGTTTAGTTCTTTGATCAGATGGAATGAAGGCTATTCTGGGAAAAACAGGCTGAAAAATTGCAGATGGAATTTAATGCAGACAAGTACGAGGACCAACTTTAGCAGGACCAACCAGGTTCGGACTTGCACAGCGATAGACAGAATACTGATGACTGCAGTAAAATAGGGATCTGGGAATACAGATCCATAATTCATTGAAAGAGGCATCACAGGTAGATGGGATGGTAAGATCTTTCGCACGTTGGCCTTCATAAATCAAAGTACTGAATATAGGAGTTGGGATATTATATGAAGATGTAAAAGACATTGGTGAGGCCTAATTTGGATCATTGTGTACAGTTCTGGTCACCAGTCTACAGGAAAGATATCAATAAATTGAAAGAGTACAGTGGAAATTTACAAGGATGTTCCTGGGGCTGAAGGATCTGAGTTACAGGGAAAGGTTGAATAAGTTCAGACTTTATTCCCTAGAGAGTATGAGTATGCGGAGAGATTTGATAGAGGTTCAGAAATTATAAGGATATAGATAGAGCAAGTGCAAGCAGACTTTGAGGTTGAGTGAGACTAGATTAAGGGTGAAAGATGAAATATTTAAGGGGAACCTGAGGGAGAGTTTCTTCACTCAGAAGGTGTGAGAGTGTGGAACGAGCTGCCAGTGGGAGTGAACGATGTGGGTTTAATTGCAATACCAAGAGAAGTTTGGATAAGTACAGTGATGGCACAGGCATGGAGGGCTGTGGTCCAGGTGTGGATCAGTGGGGCAAGGCAGAATAACAGTTCAGCATGGACTAGATGGACCAAAGTTCCTTGTCTGTGCTGTGGTGCTCAGTAGCTCTGACTCTATTAGCTAACATCTGCTCAGTGGGAGATGAGACTGCCTTAGTTTAATGCTTGGCTCACAGGAGGATCTCTGTTTCCCAGCCCCCATCTGCGTTCTTCTCTCTGATGCATCGATAATGAAACTGAAACAACTACTTGATGGAAGGTCAAGGTTGGTGAAACGTAAATGTGATTTTCTACATTTTTCTTGTAAGATCTGTCATTTATGACAGGTAATTTAGGCATCTTTTTTTATACTTCTCTCAAAACCAAAATTTAGTTCTTGACATTTGTGTTGAAGATTTGCTAATGCATGCTTTTAAAATAAAATGTTAACAATTTTGCCAATGTGCACTTGTGGGATGGATATAAGTCTACCTGTGACTGACTTAATGCGTCAGAACTTGTTAAAATGCAATGTGGTGCAACAATTCTTTATGTACCAGGTAAAAATAAAAGGAAAGGAAAGCTGTTTTTATCTTTTATTCAGACTTTGGTTTTGTTTTGCTGTTAACTTATCACAATATGATGTGTGCCCTACAACTGGGTACTGGGAGCCATCCAAGTCATAACTGTCCACACTGGCATTTTTGGTTTGGGATTCATTGACTGGAGCAAATGATTTGGTGATGATTCAGTTCCTGATTATTTTGCCTCTCATTCTTCCTGCCAAATGAACAATTTCCCCATCTCTCATTACAGACCAATGAAGAGCAGATTTTGCCTGATATTAGAGGTTTGCTATTCATATGTTATTACATGTAATTATTGCATACATGAAAATGAACAGTAAATATAACTCTAATCTGTGGAGAATTTTAACATTTTAATGTGTCTTTAGGTTACAACTTTACTGCTGAACTCAGTTTAAGGGGCCTTTAGAACAGATTCTTCTCCCTTAAGGCTTGGTGGATTTTCAGTCCAGGAATACCTCATGACATCAATGAATTAACCCAAAGAAACACTGTTTCATTTGGCTATATTCATCGTATTCGTGTATGGTTGAATGACAATTTAACCTGAATTTTATTGAACTCTTAGATCTCCTGTTCTTTCTCATTAAAACAATCCTGGTTCTTTGAGAAGCTGAGTGACTCCTCACTAATGGCAACATGCATTTAATAATCTCTTGTGTGGCATCTTACTGAAAATCCAAAAATATCATATCTTTGCCTTTATCCATCTACTACATCCAACCTTAAAGTTCCAATAGTTCCCAACATGATTCAACATCCATAAGTTGTTGTTGACTCTGCCCAACTCTATAATAATTTTCAAAGTCCCCTGTTACCACTTCCTCTATCTATCGAGGCATTATAAGGCATTGGTCAGATCACGCTTGGAGTATTGTGCCCAGTATTGAGCCCCTTATCTAAGAAAGAATGTGCTGGCATTGGAGACTTCTTCACTCAGTGGAGAGAGTATGGATTGAGCTGCCAGTGGAAGATATGGATGTAAATTCAACTGTATTATTTAACAGAAGTTTGTCTAAGTACATGGATTGGAGGGGTGTGAAGGGCTATGTTCCAGGTGCAGGTTGGTGGGACTAGGCAGAAGATAAGGCCAGCAGAGCAGATGGGCCAAAGACGACACATGAGGGCAAAGTAGCAATAACATAAAGCAAGGTACTATGTTTTTTCAATGATATAAATAGTAAGAGGTGACAGTTGATATTGGACCACTGGAAAATGATGCTGATGAGGTAGTAATGGGGGACAAAAAAATGGCAGATAACTTAATAGGTACTTTGCATCTGTCTTCACTGTGAAAGACACTAGCAGTGTGCCAGAGGTCCATGAGCAGGAGTGAGTGCCATTGCTATTACAAAGGAAAAAGTGCTAGGCAAACTGAAAGGTGTTTTGGTGGATAAGTCACCTAGGCCAGATAGGCCACGTCCCAGAATCCCAAGAGAAGTTGCTGAAAAGATAATGGATGTATTGGTCATGATCTTTCAAGAATCACTTGATTCTGGCATGGTCCCAGAGGACTGGAAGATTGCAAATGTCACTCCACTCTTTAAGAAGGGAGGAAGGCAAAAGACAGGAAATTATAGGCCAGTAAGCCTAACCTCAGTGGTTGGGAAACTTTGGAGTCCATTATTAAGGATGAGGTTTTGGGGTACTTGGAGACTAATGATAAAACAAGTCAAAGACAGAATGGTTTCTATAAGGGGAAATCTTGCCTGACAAATCTGCTAAGAGTTCATTGAGGAAGTAACAAACAGGGTGGACAAAGGAGAGGTAGTGGATGTCATTTATTTATATTTTCAGAAGTTGCTTGATAAGGTGCTAAACACAAGGCTGCTTAACAAAATAAAATCCTATGGCATTGCAGGAAAGATACGGGCATGGAGGGAGGAATGGCTGAGAGGCAGGAGGCAGTGAGAGGGAATAACGGGGGCCTTTTCTGGTAGGCTGCCAGTGACCAGTGGTGTTCCTCAGGGGGTCAGTATTGGGACACTGCTTTTCACATTGTTTGTCAATGATTTAGATAATGGAATTAATGGCTTTGTGGCAAAGTTTTTGGGTGATACAAAGATAGGTGGAAGTAAAGGTTAAATCAACCTTTATTTGAACTTTGAGTATTTTATGATCACTAAAGGACTAATTTTCCATTTTTTTAACAATCACACAGTATATTCTTCCCATTATGATCTTGTTTATTAGAAATGAATCCTTTGTGTTAGGTGGATCTTAACAGAATGATTCAGAACTTACCTCCACATTTACAATCCGATGTAAACATAAAATAAATTCCAAGTCCTTCCAATCAACTTTGATGTTAGTCTGCTAATTGCACAAGAAAGAAGAGAATTGAAGCATTAAACTAATATTGCACTTTGTAAGGAAAAACCAAGGTAGAACATACAAGGTAAATGGTAGGGCACTGAGGAGTGCAGTAGAACAGAGGGATCTGGGAATACAGATACAAAATTCCCTAAAAGTGGTGCCACAAGTAGATAGGGTAGTAAAGAGAGCTTTTGGTACATTGGCCTTTATAAATCAAAGTATTGAGTATAAGAGTTGGAATGTTATGGTGAGGTTGTATAAGGCATTGGTGAGGCCGAATTTGGAGTATTGTGTGCAGTTTTGGTCACCGAATTACAGGAAGGATACTAATAAGGTTGAAAGAGTGCAGAGAAGGTTTACAAGGATGTTGCCAGAACTTGAGAAACTGAGTTACAGGGAAAGGTTGAATAGGTTAGGAATTTATTCCCTGGAACATAGAAGAATGAGGGGAGATTTGATAGAGATATATAAAATTATGATGGGTCTAGATAGAATGAATGCAAGCAGGCTTTTTCCACTGAGGCTAGGGGAGAAAAAAACCAGAGAACATAGGTTAAGGGTGAAGGGGGAAAAGTTTAAAGGAAGATTGGGGGGGGGGGGCTTCTTCACACAGAGAGTAGTGGGAGTGTGGAATGAGCTGCCAGATAAAGTGGTAAATGCGGACTCACTGCTAACATTTAAGAAAAACTTGGACAGGTACATGGATGAGAGGTGTATGGAGGGATATGGGCCAGGTGCAGGTCAGAGGGGCTAGGCAGAAAAATGGTTCAGCACAGCCAAGAAAGGTCAAAATGTTCTATGGTTCTATGGTTTTAAATGGGAACAAAGAAAAATCAAAAATTGATAGAATTGTACAGGACAATGAATATCAGGGTCTTACACGGGCAGACATTGTCTGGTTTCTTGACCCTTTTTTCTAGTCCTGATGAAGGGTCTTGGCCCAAAATGACAACTGTTTATTCCCTTCCATAGGTACTGCCTGGCCCATTGAGTTCCTCCAGCATTTTGTGTGTTGACTTGTACACAGGGAGATGGCTTTGTAGTAAATTTTGTGTGACTTGTTCAAATTTAATTGTGTTCAATCACATATATTAACTTGATATTCACTGATATTAACTTGTAAGTAATTTCAAAAAGATTAGTAGCTGGACAGTTTGATAGGGTGGTTAAGAAGGTGCTTGTCATGACTGCCTTTATTAATCAAGGAAATGACCAATATAGTCGGGAAGTCATGTGACAGCTTTATAAAACTCTGGTTAGGCTGCATCTGGAGTACTGCATTCAGTTCATTAATAGTCACCCCATTATAGGAAGGATGTTGTGGTTTCTGAGGTGGTGCATAACATAAGTGGTTTGCCTGGATTGGTAGGTATGTACTTTAACAAGAGGAACAATGGAGATTAGGGATATTAGGGTGGATAAATCCCTAGAGCTTGACAAGGTGTTACCCTTGGACATCCTGGGAGGCTAGTGCAATAATTTCATGGGCCCTAACAACAATATTTAAAACACAAGCTTCTGCAGATGCTGGAAATCCACATCAACAGATTCAATTCAGAGGAATTCAATAAATTGGGGAGCGTCTTTGGAGAGGAATAACAGATGACATTTTGGGCTGAGACCCTTCAACAGGACAGCATTTATGGAAATGAATTAATTAAAATTTCATGCCAAGACCCTTAATCAGGGCTATCAATTACTTCACAGATATTTAAAACACAGGTCAGATGCTGGAGGATTGCACTTACTGTTCTGTTGTTTAAGAAAGGTGCTAAGAATAAGCCTGGAAATCAGAGACCATTGAGCCTGACATCAATAGTGGGTAAATTATTGGACAGTATTCTATGGGAATGGATATATAAATATTTCTATAGACAGGGCGTGAATAGGGATGGTCAACGTGGCTGTGTGTGAGGTGGGTCATGTCTAAAAACCAATCTTGTAGAGATTTTGAGGAGATCATGAGGAAGATTGATGAAGGGAAGCCAGGGGGCTCTATGACTGTATGATTCTATGGTATTTTCTAAAAATGCAAATAGTCATTGCCAAACTAAATAATTTGAAGATTTCAGTTTCCCTTTATTAACAGGCAGTTGTTATAAGTAGATGCTTGTCAGAATTTTGTCTCTTATCATAATAAAGCTGGTAATCTTTATGCAAATCCACTCTCATGTGAACATATTCTTTCGCTGATACAACATAACTTAAATCAGGAATGCAGAGAGAGAGAGAGCATAACTATATGATATATTGTATATATCCCAGGCCCCAGACAGTCCTTTCAAGTGAGGTACCACTTCACCTGCGAATCAACTGGGGTGATATACTGTATCCCGCGCTCCCGATGTGGCCATTTACACATTGGGGAGATCCACCGCAGACTGGGAGACCATTTCGACGAACACTGGCGCTCAGTCCTCCAGCAGTGGTGGGATCTCCCTGGCCACACACTTCAATTCCACAGACCACTCCCACTCCGACATGTCTGTCCATGGCCTCCTCTACCGTCAAGGTGAGGCCACACGCAGGTCGATGGAGCAATACCTTATCTCCCACCTAGGTAACCTCCTTCCTGACGGCATGAACATCCAACTCACTGACCTCTGTTGATACCCCTGCCCCCCTTACCCCCAGCCCTATCTATTATTTTAGTCTGGTTCTCTTTCTCTCTCTTTTTCCCCCCTTACTATAATCTCCCCCCAGCCCTACCTTTTTTTCCTTGTTTATTTCCCATAATTCTCCACCTTTCCCCAGCCCATTTCCCTCCAGCCTATCACTTCCCAGCTCTCTACTTCATCCCTCCCCCCACTTCTTATCCCCCCCTCGACCATCCCATGTTACTTCAGTCCTGATGAAGGGTTTTGGCTCAAAACGTCGTCACTACCTCCTCCCATAGATGCTGTCTGGCCTGCTGAGTTCTGCCAGCATTTTGTGTTTTTATTTTTGATATACTATATATGCACTTTATGTCAACTTGCACATCTACATAATGATTTTATTACCTGTAAATATTAGTGCTAATATTTGATGTGCCATATGTGATGTATGTAGTCTTTTGCACCTTGGTTCCTGAAGAACATTGTTTAATTAAACTGTATACATTTGTACAGCTGAATGGCAACTGAGAGAGTTTAGAAACATCTCTGGTAAAGATTATGATAATAGGAGTGTTTTACACTGAGTACTTGACACCATTCTGTCCTGTATCAGGTTAAAAACTGTCTAGAGCCTTGTCTGTCACTATTGCCTGTTGGGAAGCGGCCTGGTCGAGGGAAGTGCCTGGTGTGAAAAGTACTAGTCTTTGGCTCGAGAGTCTTCGGCAAGGAGGCTGAGGGAGGAGACTACGCCAGGCACAATTGGAGAGGGTGAAGACATGACCACTAAGCTGATTCAGTGTGCTACGTGCATGATGTGGGAGGTCAGGGACACTGATGGTGCCTCCAGCTGCTACAGCTGTGGAAAGTGTGTCCAGATTCAGCTTCTGAAGGAGCATGTTGCAACACTGAAGAAAGAACTGGATGACCTCTGATTTATCCGCGAAAACGAGGGTTTTCTGGACAGGACCTACAGTGAGGTCGTTACACCGAGGATACCGGAAGAGAGAAAGGGGGTGATGACGAGGAAGGGAAAGGATGCTTGAAGTACAGGAGACCCCGGGGATGTACCTCTCGTAGACAGGTTCACCCTCTTGGAAGCTGTCAGGACAGAAGATACTACCAGTCTGAGAGGCGGACAGGTCTGTGAGCTGAAAATTGGTGCAGAAGCAGAGCCAAGGAGTCAGACATCAGGAAGAGCTGTGGTAGTAGGGGACTCCATAGTAAGAGGTATGGAAAGTGGTTTCTGCGGCAACAGGCGAGATTTAAGGATGGTGTGTTGCCTCCCTGGTGCTAGGATCCAGGACATCATGGACCGATTGCAGGGAATCCTCAAGGGTGAAGGTGAACAGCCGGAAGTGGTAGTGCATGTCGGCACAAATGACATCGGGAAGAAGAGGAAGGACATTCTGCAGCGGGACTTCAGAGAACTCGGAAGAAGGCTGAAAAGCAGGACTTCCAGGGTGGTTATCTCTGGTTTGCTTCCAGTTCCTCGTGCTGGAGTGGGCAGGAACAGGGAGACAATGGATCTGACTGTGTGGCTGAGGAACTGGTGCAGGAAGCAAGGATTTACATTCTTGGACCACTGGGATCTGTTTTGGGGTAGGGATGAATTGTACAAAAGGGACAGGTTGCGCCTTAATAGGCAGGGGACCAGCATTCTGGCAGACAGGTTTGCCACTGCAACACGGATGTGTTTAAAGTAAGTAGTGGAGGGGGAGGGGATGAACTGGAAATATAAGGATGGAGTTAAAGGGAAAGTGAAAATAAGAAAAGTTAAAAAGGACAACAGGATCAATGGAGTAGAAAGCTCAAGAAGAGATCATACAGTATGGCCAAGTGAAATAGGAATTGATATGAAAGGAGAGGGGAGTATCGAATTAAAAGTTGTATTTATGAATGCACGAAGTATAAGGAATAAAGTAGATGAGCTTGAGGCTCAGTTGGAAATTGGCAAGTACGATGTCGTAGGAATAACAGAGACATGGCTTCAAGTGGACAGGGCCTGGGAAATGAATATTCAAGGATATACATCTTATCGAAAGATATACATCTTATCTACAATTTGAGAGGGATAGGGGCAGATCAGAGGTGTCAGTGTTGCAATTAAATAAAGGAGACTACGGAGCCATGAGGGATGAGCTGGCCAAAGTTAAATGGGCGGATGCCCTGGCAGGAAAGACAGTGGATCAGCAGTGGCAGATATTCTTGGGCATAATACAAAAGATGCAAATGCAGTTCATTCCAATGAGAAGGAAGGATTCAAAGAGGGGGAAGGGGCCACTGTGGTTGACAAAGGAAGTCAGAGATTGTATAGCATTAAAGAAAAAGAAGTATGACAGGGCTAAGATGAGTGGGAATACAGATGATTGGGGAAGTTTTAAGGAACAGCAAATCTTAACTAAAAAAGCAATACGGAGAGAAAAAATCAGGTATGAGCTCAGTCTAGCCAGGAATATAAAAGGGGATAGCAAAAGCTTTTTTAGCTATGTGAAGAGAAAGAAGATAGTTAAGAACAATGTTGGCCCCTTGAAGAATGAATTGGGAGAAATTGTTATGGGAAACAGGGAAATGGCAACAGAATTTAATGCATACTTTAGACAATAGACAATAGGTGCAGAAGTAGACCATTTGGCCCCTTGAGTCTGCACCGCCATTCTGAGATCATGGCTGATCATTCACTATCAATACCCAGTCCCTGCCTTGTCCCCATATCCCTTGATTCCCCTATCCATCAGATATCTATCCAGCTCCTTCTTGAAAGCATCAAGAGAATTGGCCTCCACCGTCTTCCGAGGCAGTACATTCCACACCTCCACAACTCTCTGGGAGAAGAAGCTCTTCCTCAACTCTGTTTTAAATAACTGACCTCTTATTCTCAATCCATGCCCTCTGGTACTGGACTCTCCCAACATCTGGAACATATTTCCTGCCTCAATCCTAAAAAAATCCTTTAAGTATCTTAAACGTTTCAATCAGATCCCCTCTCAATCTCCTCAATTCCAGCGTGTACAAGCCCAATCTCTCCAATCTCTCTGCGTAAGACAGCCCTGCCATCCCAGGAATCAACCTAGTGAATCTATGCTGCACTTCCTCAATTGCCAGAATGTCCTTCTTTAAACCTGGAGACCAAAACTGTACACAATATTCCAGGTGTGGTCTCACCAGGGCCCTGTACAAATGCAAAAGAACATCCTTGCTCTTGTATTCAATTCCCCTTGTAACAAAGGCCAACATTCCATTTGCCCTCTTCACTGCCTGTTGCACTTGCTCATTCACCTTCATTGACTGGTGAACTAGGACTCCTAGGTCTCTTTGCATTTCTCCCTCACCTAACTCGACACCGTTCAGACAATACTCTGCCCTCTTGTTCCAGCTTCCAAAGTGGATAACTTCACATTTATTCACATTGAATGACATCTGCCAAGTATCTGCCCACTCACTCAGCCTATCCAAGTCTCCCTGTATTCTCCTAACGTCCTCTTCGCATGTCACACTGCCACCCAGTTTAGTATCGTCAGTTTAGATCTGTCTTCACCAGGGAGGACCAGCAATCTCCCAGATGTATGGATGGGCCAGGGTCATAAGATATCAGAGGAATTGAAACAGATTGACATTAGGAAAGAAACTGTGATGAGTAGACTGGTAGGACTGAAGGCTAATAAATCCCTGGGTCCAGATGGTCTGCATCCGAGGGTTCTAAAAGAGGTGGCTCAGGAAATTGCGGATGCATTGGTAATCATTTTCCAATGTTCCTTAGATTCAGGATCAGTTCCTGAAGATTGGAGAGTGGAAGGGAGGGAAGGAGAAAACGGAGAACTATCGCTCTGTTAGCCTAACGTCAGTCGTGGGGAAGATGCTTGAGTCCATTATTAAGGACGAAATAGTGGCACATCTAGATGGCAGAAATAGGATTAGGCCGAGCCAGCATGGATTTACCAAGGGCAAATCATGCTTGACTAATCTGTTGGAGTTTTTTGAGGGTGTAACAAGGATGTTAGACGAGGGTAAGCCAGTAGATGTTGTGTACCTAGATTTTCAGAAGGCATTCGATAAGGTGCCACATAGGAGATTGGTGAGTAAAATCAGAGCTCATGGCATTGGGGGCAGGGTTTCAACATGGATAGAAAACTGGTTGGCAGATAGAAAGCAAAGGGTAGCAGTGAATGGGTGTTTCTCAGACCGGCTGGAGGTGACTAGTGGGGTAACACAGGGCTCTGTATTGGGACCACAGCTCTTTACGATTTATGTCAATGATTTAGATGAGGGCATTGAAAACTATATCAGCAAGTTTGCTGACGATACTAAACTGGGTGGCAGTGTGACATGTGAAGAGGACGTTAGGAGAATACAGGGAGACTTGGATAGGCTGAGTGAGTGGGCAGATACTTGGCAGATGTCATTCAATGTGAATAAATGTGAAGTTATCCACTTTGGAAGCTGGAACAAGAGGGCAGAGTATTGTCTGAACGGTGTCGAGTTAGGTGAGGGAGAAATGCAAAGAGACCTAGGAGTCCTAGTTCACCAGTCAATGAAGGTGAATGAGCAAGTGCAACAGGCAGTGAAGAGGGCAAATGGAATGTTGGCCTTTATTACAAGGGGAATTGAATACAAGAGCAAGGATGTTCTTTTGCATTTGTACAGGGCCCTGGTGAGACCACACCTGGAATATTGTGTACAGTTTTGGTCTCCAGGTTTAAGGAAGGACATTCTGGCAATTGAGGAAGTGCAGCGTAGATTCACTAGGTTGATTCCTGGGATGGCAGGGCTGTCTTACGCAGAGAGGTTGGAGAGATTGGGCTTGTACACGCTGGAATTGAGGAGATTGAGAGGGGATCTGATTGAAACGTTTAAGATAATTAAAGGATTTTTTTAGGATTGAGGCAGGAAATATGTTCCAGATGTTGGGAGAGTCCAGTACCAGAGGGCATGGATTGAGAATAAGAGGTCAGTTATTTAAAACAGAGTTGAGGAAGAGCTTCTTCTCCCAGAGAGTTGTGGAGGTGTGGAATGCACTGCCTCGGAAGACGGTGGAGGCCAATTCTCTGGATGCTTTCAAGAAGGAGCTGGATAGATATCTGATGGATAGGGGAATCAAGGGATATGGGGACAAGGCAGGGATTGGGTATTGATAGTGAATGATCAGCCATGATCTCAGAATGGCAGTGCAGACTCAAGGGACCGAATGGTCTACTTCTGCACCTATTGTCTATTGTCTATTGACAGACTGACTTGCTGAGGGGGTGGGGTGGCTCTGTTGGTGAGGAATGATATTCAGTCCCTTGCAAGGGAGGACATAGAAACAGGGGATGTAGAGTCAGTATGGATAGAACTGAGAAATTCTAAGGGTAGAAAGACCCTAATGGGAGTTATCTACAGGCCCCCAAACAGCAGTCTGGATGTAGGGTGTAAGTTGAATGAAGAGTTAAAATTGGCATGTTGCAAAGGTAAAGATACAGTTGTCAAGGGAGATTTCAACATGCAGATAGACTGGGAGAATCAGGATGGTACTGGACCCCAAGAAAGGGAGTTTGTGGAGTGCCTCCGTGATGGATTCTTAGAACAGCTTGTACTGGAGCCTACCAGGGAGAAGGCAATTCTAGATTTATTGTTGTGCAATGAACCGGATTTGATCAGGGACCTGGAGGTAAAGGAACCATTAGGAGGTAGTGACCATAATATGATATGTTTTAACCTACAATTTGAGAAGGAGAAGGGAAAATCAGATGTATCAGTATTACAGTTGAACAAAAGGAACTATGGAGCTATGAGGGAGGAGCTGGCCAAAGTTCAATGGAACAATACCCTAGCAGGGAAGACAGTGGAACAAAAATGGCAGGTATTTCTGGGAATAGTGCAGAAGGTGCAGGATCGGTTCATTCCAAAGAGGAAGAAAGATCCCAAGGGGAGTAAGGGGCAGCCGTGGCTGACGAGGGAAGTAAAGGGCAGTATAAAAATAAAAGAGAAGAAGTATAACATAGCAAAGATGAGTGGGAAACCGGAGGACTGGGAAGCTTTTAAAGACCAACAGAAGATAACAAAAAAGGCAATACGCCAAGAATAAATGAGGTACAAAGTTAAACTAGCCAAGAATATAAAGGAGGATAGTAAAAGCTTCTTTAGGTATGTGAATAGCAAAAAAATAGTTAAGACCAAAATTGGGCCATTGAAGACAGAAATGGGTGAATTTATTATGGAGAACAAGGAAATGGCAGATGAGTTGAACAGGTATTTTGGATCTGTCTTTACTAGGGAAGACACAAACAATCTCCCAGATGTAATAGTGGCCAAAGGAACTAGGGTAAAGGATGAACTGAAGGAAATTTATATTAGGCAAGAAACGGTGTTGGATAGACTGTTGAGTCTGAAGGCTGATAAGTCCCCGGGACCTGATGGTCTGCATCCCAGGGTACTTAAAGAGGTGGCTTTAGAAATCGTGGACGCATTGGTAATAATTTTCCAATGTTCTATAGATTCAGGAACAGTTCCTGCTGATTGGAAGGTGGCTAATGTTGTCCCACTTTTCAAGAAAGGAGGGAGAGAGCAAACAGGGAATTATAGACCAGTTAGCCTGACGTCATTGGTGGGAAAGATGCTGGAGTCAATTATAAAAGAGGAAATTACGATACATTTGGATAGCAGTAGAAGGATCAGTCTGAGTCAGCATGGATTTTATGAAGGGAAAATCATACTTGACTAATCTTCTGGAGTTTTTTGAGGATGTAACTATGAAAATGGACAAGGGAGAGCCAGTGGATGTAGTGTACCTGGACTTCCAGAAAGCTTTTGATAAAGTCCCACATAGGAGATTAGTGGGCAAAATTAGGGCACATGGTATTGGGGGCAGAGTACTGACGGATTGAAAATTGGCTGCCTGACAGGAAACAAAGAGTAGCAATTAACGGGTCCCTTTCGGAATGGCAGGCTGTGGCCAGTGGGGTACCGCAAAGTTCGGTGCTGGGACCGCAGCTGTTTACAATATACGTTAATGATTTAGATGAAGGGATTAAAAGTAACATTAGCAAATTTGCTGATGACACAAAGCTGGGTGGCAGTGTGAAATGTCAGGAGGATGTTATGAGAATACAGGGTGACTTGGACAGGTTGGGTGAGAGGGCAAATGTATGGCAGATGCAGTTTAATGTGGATAAATGTGACGTTATCCACTTTGGTGGCAAGAAAAGGAAAGCAGATTACTATCTAAATTGAATCAAGTTAGGAAAAGGGGAAGTACAACAAGATCTAGGTGTTCTTGTACATCAGTCAATGAAAGCAAGCATGTAGGTACAGCAGGCAGTGACGAAAGCTAATGGCATACTGGCCTTTATAACAAGAGGAACTGAGTATAGGAGTAAAGAGGTCCTTCTGCAGCTGTACAGGGCCCTGGTGAGACACCACCTGGAGTATTGTGTGCAGTTTTGGTCTCCAAATTTGAGGAAGGACATTCTTGCTATTGAGGGAGTGCAGCGTAGGTTCACAAGGTTAATTCCCGGAATGGCGGGACTGTCATATGTTGAAAGATTGGAGCGACTGGGCTTGTATACACTGGAATTTAGAAGGATGAGAGGGGATCTGATTGAAACATGATTGCACACATTGGAGGCAGGAAGCATGTTCCCGCTGATGGGTGAGTCCAGAACTAGAGGCCACAGTTTAAGAATAAGGGGTAGGACATTTAGAACAGAGATGCAGAAAAACTTTTTCACACAGAGAGTGGTGGATATGTGGAATGCTCTGCCCCAGAAGACAGTGGAGGCCAAGTCTCTGGATACATTCAAGAGTGAGTTAGATAGAGCTCTTATAGATAGCTGGGTCAAGGGATATGGGAAGAGGGCAGGAACGGGGTACTGATTGTGTATGATCGGCCATGATCACAGTGAATGGTGGTGCTGGCTAGAAGGGCCAAATGGCCTACTCCTGCACCTACTGTCTATTGTCTATTACACAGCTTTCTTCAGTCTGAAGGGAAAGAAAGCCAGTATCTCATTTTCAAAGATTGCAGCCACTTTACAATGCTGACCAAAGAATTGTGCAGATGAAGAGACAGTTTAAGACTCAACAAACGGTAACTATGATCAATCATCCATTAAAAGAATGCATAAAAAGAATGTCCCCAGGGCTGTGTGCTCAGTCCATTGCTGTTCACTCTGCTGACCCACAACTGTGCTGCAACACACAGCTCGAATCACATCAAGTTTGCCGATGACACAACCGTGGTGGGTCTCATCAGCAAGAACGACGAGTCAGCTTACAGAGAGGAGGTGCTGCAGCTAACAGACTGGTGCAGAGCCAACAACCTGTCTCTTAATGTGAAAAAAACAAAAGAGATGGTTGTTGACTTCAGGAGGGCACGGAGCGACCACTCCCCACTGAACATCAACGGCTCCCCGGTAGAGATCGTAAAGAGCACCAAATTTCTTGGTGTTCACCTGGTGAAGAATCTCACCAGGTCCCTCGACACCAGCTCCATAGCAAAGAAAGCCTAGCAGCGTCTCTACTTTCTGCGAAGGTTGAGGAAAGTCCATCTCCCACCCCCCATCCTCATCACATTCTACAGGGGTTGTATTGAGAGCATCCTGAGCAGCTGCATCACTGCCTGGTTCGGAAATTGCACCATCTTGGATCACAAGGCCCTGCAGCGGATAGTGAGGTCAGCTGAGAAGATCATCGGGGTCTCTCTTCTTGCCATTACAGACATTTACACTACACGCTGCATCCGCAAAGCTAACAACATTATGAAGGACCCCACGCACATCTCATACAAACTCTTCTCCCTCCTGCCATCTGGGAAAAGGTACTGAAGCATTTGGGCTCTCACGACCAGACTATGTAACAGTTTCTTCCCCCAAGTCATCACACTCCTCAATACCCAGAGCCTGGTCTGACACCAACTTAATGCCCTCTACTGTGCCTATTGTCTTGTTTATTATTTATTGTGATGCCTGCACTGTTCTGTGCACTTTATACAGTCCTGGGTAGGTATGTAGTCTAGTGTAGTTTTTTTTCTGTGTTGTTTTTACATAGTTCAGTGTAGTTTTTGTACAGTTTCATGTAGCACCATGGTCCTGAAAAACATTGTCTCATTTTCACTGTGTACTGTACCAGCAGTTATGGTTGAAATGACAATAAAAAGTGACTTGACTCGAGAAAGAGGTGACATAAGGTCAGAGAATGTCGAAACTTTGTCGGTGGAGTTACGAAATTGCAAGGGTGAAAAAAACATTATGGGAATCATATATAGGCCTCCAAATAGTAGCCAAGCTGTTGGGTTGAGATTGCAAAGGGAGATGGAAAGGTCATGTATTAAGGGTAATGTCACAAATGTAATAGGGAGCTTCAATATGCAAGATGCAGTTTCTTTCCCCCAAGCCATTAGACTCCTCAATTCCCAGAGTCTAGTCTGGTACCAACACACACACACACACACACACACACACACACACACACACACACACACACACACACACACACACACACACACACACACACACACACACACACACACACACACACACACACACACACACAGAGTGAAGGACCCCACATCCCTCACACAAACTCTTCTCCCTCCTGTCATCTGGGAAAAGTTACTGAAGCATTCGGGCTCTCACGACCAGACTGTGCAACAGTTTCTTCCCCCAAGCCATCACAGACTCCTCGATACTCAGAATCTAGACTGACATCTACATCATTTATTATTATATTGTAATTTGTCTTCTACTGTGCCTATTGTCTTGTTTATTAATTATTGTTCTGCCCTGCACTGTTTTGTGCACTTTATGTGGTCCTGTGCAGGTCTGTAGTCTAGTGCAGTTTTTATGTTGTTTTACATAGTCTAGTATAGCCTTGTGCTGTCTCACATAGTCTAGTGTAGTTTTATGTTTCATGTAGCACCAGGATCCTGGAGGAACGTTGTTTTGTTTTTACTGTGTACTGTACCAGCAGTCTATGGTTGAAATGACAATAAACTTGACTTAACTTGACAAATAAATTAACACAGCCTAATCAGGCATCACAAAGTGCCAAAGTTGTCTTGTAGTATTAGCTGATAAAAAAGGCAATACATGGCAAGTTCATCACAGCCACATCAAACCTTTCAATTCAGATTTCATAAATTATAAAATGTGATTTGTAATTTTAAAAGGAATTTTACCAAGGGGCATTGATTAACATAATTTTCTGCTACCTCACAGTATATAGTATTGACTGGAAATTTGATAACTTCATTGCTATCTAGAAGTTTCTAAGGAAAAATGGCATTGCTCAAAACAAAAACACTTGGAATAAGATAAAAAGCAGAGGCAGAGACGTTCCAATGTCCACTGGATCACTCTGGAAGCTGAGCTGATTTCAAGAAATCGAGAGAGGCTTCAGGCTGGGAGACAAAGTTTGGGTCCGGAGTGAGTTGTTGGTTAGCATGTTCTAGGCCTGGAGCCTTTTGTGGCAATGGTGCCCAGGTCCTAGTGCGGGGTACGATACGCTGATTGGACAAATTAAATGATATACTGGAAAGACAGGGCATCGGGATTGGAGGCGAGAGACAATTTCACTCACTGTCCCGCAATGTTCACTCCTCTCTATGGCGCTGAGGCAATGAGGACTGCCACTGTCTGCTGTACTCCATGCTCGCTAATATGATGAACTGATACCGAGGTTCTGGGCCTACTCTAGGCTGCCCCATGGTTCAGATCTAAGGACTCATTTTGGTTCAGAACGTGGTGCTCGCTTCTACTGCTTGCAGATTTGTGCTCCCCCCAACCCCCACTTCTGTGCATCAGGCATTGGTCTGTAATTTTTTTAATTGGGTTCTTTCAGGTTTCTTGCTTTGTGGCTGCCTGTAAGCAGACAAACCTCAAAGTTGTATAATTTATACATTAGAAACATAGAAAACCTACAGCACAGTACAGGCCCTTCAGCCCACAACACTGTGCCAAACACGTACTTATTTTAAAAATTACCCAGGGTTACCCATAGGACTCTATTTTTCTCAGCTCCTTGTACCTATCCAGGAATCTCTTAAAAGACGCTATTGTATCTGCCTCCACCACCAGCAGCCCATTCCAAGCACTCCCTGACATCCCTGAAAACTTACCCCTGACATTTCCTCTGTATCTACTTCCAAGCACCTTAAAACTGTGCCTTCTTGTGCTAGCCACTTCAGCCCTGGGAAAAAGCCTCTTTCCATCCACACAATCAATGCCTCTCATCATCCTATACACCTCTATCAGGTCACCTCTCATTCTCTGTCGCTCCAAGGAGAAAAGGCCAAGTTCACTCAACCGATTCTCATAAGGAATGCTCCCCAATCCAGGTAACATCCTTGTAAATCTCCTCTGCACCTTCTCTATGGTTTCCATGTCCTTCCTGTAGTGAGGTGACCAGAACTGAGCACAGTACTCCAAGTGGGGTCTGACCAGGGTCCTATATAGCTGTAACATTACCTCTTGGTTCTTAAACTTAATCCCATGGTTGATGACGGCCAATGCACCGTATGCCTTCTTAACCACACAGTCAACCTGTACAGCAGCTTTGAGTGTCCTATTGACTTGGTCCCCAAGATCCCTCTGATCCTCCACACTTACCATTAATACTACATTCTGCCATCATATTTGACCTACCAAAATGAACCACCTCACCAACCTCCATGCAGAATATGACCATATGACCTGTCTACAACTGCTCTTTGCATTCTGTAGGCAAGCCAGTTCTGGATCCACAAAGCAAAGTCCCATTAGATCCCATGACTCCTTACTTTCTCAATAAGCCTTGCATGGGGTACCTTATCAAATGCCTTGCTGAAATCTGTATACACTAGCATCCACTGCTCTACCACCATCAATGTGTTTAGTCACATCCGCAAAAAAATCAATCAGGCTCGTAAGGCACAACCTGCCTTTGACAAAGCCAAAGTACATTATCAAAGTACATTCTTTGATAATATACTTTGAATCTTGAAAAACAGGAATCTATGAGCATACAAGATCCCTCATGACTGACAGACTGATGGGGCAAAGGTATAAAATGATTCAGACCATTTATATAGAAGATAGAATGAATCAAGATGCTGCAGGAGGAAAGAATGGAATTTACAGGTAAAAGTTCATTGTCAGGAAGTTTTCAATAGCTCAGTGTTGTACTCCATGCTCTCTGCCATTCCACACAGGAGGTGTGGAGAGGTATGAAGAACATCACTGGCTTCAATCAGCCTAGCTGTAGAGCCTCGGAATGCAGCTGTGAATGGCCAATGAGTTAGGCCAATTATTCAGTAGGAATCCCATTCCGACATGTCCATCCATGGCCTCGAAGATCAAACTGGTTTTATTAGGAATCGATATTCCTTTTTTAATATTAGAAAATTGATTAACATAATTTATACTTCATCACCTACAACCCCAGAATGTGTTATCTCATTAGATGCTGAAAAAGCCTTTGATAGAGTTGAATGGACATATTTATTTAATGCATTGAGAAACTTTAATTTTAGTCCTAATTTTATATCATGGATTAAATTAATATATTATAAACCTGTTGCTTCTGTTCTTACAAATAATTATAGATCCTCTTTTTTTCAATTATCTCGTGGTACGAGACAAGGTTGTCCTTTAAGTCCTTTATTATTTAATATTGCATTAGAACCTTTAGCTATTGCTATTCGTGAGTCTCCTAATATTTTTGGTATTACCCGTAATGAGAAGTTATACAAATTATCGCTTTATGCTGATGATTTGTTGTTATATATTTCTAATCCTAGTAGGTCTATTCCTGCTATTTTATCCTTGTTGGCTCAATTTGGTAGTTTTTCTGGTTATAAGTTAAACTTAGATAAGAGTGAGTTATTCCCTTTAAACGCGCAAACTTTATTGAGTGATAGGATGCCATTTAAAGTTGTTACTGATAACTTTATCTATTTAGGTATAAAAATCACCAAGAAATATAAAGATTTATTTGGACTGAATTTTTTACCTATGCTTCATCAAATTCAGCAACTTACTACTAGATGGTCTCCCTTATTTTTATCATTAGTTGGTCGGATTAATGCTATTAAAATGATGATTTTACCGAAATTTTTATATTTATTCCAAGCTTTACCAATTTTTATTCCTAAATCTTTTTTTGATAATATTGATTCAAAGATTTCCTCATTTGTTTGGCAAAATAAAAATCCTAGGTTAAGCAAAAGGCAATTACAAAAGTCTAAAAAAGATGGTGGTCTAGCTTTACCTAACTTTAGATTTTATTATTGGGCGAATAATATTCGTAACCTAATGTACTGGAAACTAGATTTGGATTCACCTGTGTGCCCACAGTGGGTAAATTTGGAATGTAGTGAGGTTAAGGGATATTCTATATTTTCCGTTCTTGGTTCTTTTCTTCCTATTGATTTAGCCAAATTCAATAAACAGATATCTAACCCTGTTGTTAAACATACACTACGAATTTGGTTTCAATTTCGCAAATTCTTTAATCTGAAAAACTTTGCTTTGGACAGCCCTATTTTATGTAATTTTTTTTTTAAACCTTCATTGACAGATCAAGCTTTTAGTATATGGAAAAGGAAAGGTATAAAATGTTTTCGTGATCTTTTTTTTGAAGGTACTTTGATGTCCTTTGATCAACTATCCAACAAATTTGAATTACCTAAATCTAATTTTTTTAGATACTTACAAATTAGAAATTTCTTACATAAAATTCTTCCATCTTTTCCTAATTCAACTCCATCGGATTTTTCAGATTTGATTTTTACTTTTAATCCTTGTCAGAAGGGATTAGTAGCTTTTATTTATAACATGATTATGAAGATACAGCCAGAAATATCGGATAGAATTAGACAAGAATGGGAAAAAGAACTTCGATGTAATATATCAACAGATAAATGGGAAAAAATTTTACAAATGGTTAATTCCTCCTCTATTTGTGCTAAACATGCTTTAATACAATTTAAAATTGTACATAGAGCTTATATGTCTAAAGATAAACTTGCCCGATTTTATTCGCATATCAATCCTCAATGTGACAGATGTCACTTAGAAGTGGCTTCATTGACTCACATGTTTTGGACATGTCCCACTTTACATAACTATTGGAAGGACATTTTTGATGTCATTTCCTCAGTATGGAATATCGATTTACAACCCCATTTTATTACTGCAATTTTCGGTATACCAAATGAAGATGGCAATCAACTTTCCCCTTCAATCAGACGAATGATTGCCTTTGTAACATTAATTGCCAGAAGGTCTATATTACAAAACTGGAAAGAAGTAAATCCTCCTACTACATTTCAGTGGTTCTCCCAAACTATTTCTTATTTGAGTTTGGAAAAAATCAGAAGCACTATCTTTGATTCTTCAATTAAATTTGAAGAAACCTGGGGACCATTTATTCGACACTTTCATATGAATTAATTTGGCTTATTTCAGATCCTTTTCTCTACTTATACTTGTTCAGGTATGGAGTTCTGGAGTTCTTTTCTTGACACCTTTATATATTTATAAAGTGTTATTATTGCCCATGTTAGTGTTAGTTTAGTATTTTTTTTCATTATATATTTTTTCTCATATATAATTTCAATTTTTTTTTTCTCTTTTTTCGACGATTATTTTTGTTTTTCATATATATTTACATAGACTTGATTGATTTATGCACCTTTTGTTGATGGATGTTTTAATAGGATATTATTATCCTATTACTAATGTAATCTCAAGTTTATTGAATCTGTAATCTATTCATTATTTTGTGTTGTTTTTTTTTATATATGAAATTTAATAAAAAGATTGAAAAAGAAAAGAAAAAGTCCATCCATGGCCTCCTCTGCAGTCACAATGAGACCACACTCAGGTTGGAGGAGCAACATCTTCTATTCCATTTGGTTGGCCTCTAACCTGATGGCATGAATATTGATTTCTCTAACTTCCCTAATGCCCCCCCTAATAAAATCCCCATTCCCAATTTCCTCTCTCTCCTTATCTCCATATCTGCCAATCACCTCCCTCTGGTGGTCCTCCTCCTTCCCTTTCTTCCATGATCTTCTGTCCTCTGCTGTCAGATTCCCCCTCTCCAGCCCTGTATCTCTTTCACCAATCAACCTCCCAGCTCTTTACTTCACCCCACCCTTCACGATTTCACCCATGAGCTTGTGGTTCTTCTTCCCCTCCCCCAACTTTCTTACTCTGACTCCTCATCTTTTTTTCCAGACCTGATGAAGGGTCTTGGCCTGAAACATCAACTGTACTTTTTTTCCACAGTTGCTACCTGGCCTGCTGAGTCCCTCCAGCATTCTGTGTGTATTGCTTAGATTTCCTACATTTACAGATTTTCTCTTGTTTGTCTACAATAGGTTTGGAAATTACCCTCCCGTTCACAACTCATTGCCCTGCCATCCACACTTCCACATATCAACTGCTATCATCCTGATCTTCACCTTCTCCAACCCTCATCTACCACCAACTCCCCAGTCATCCTAGGCTCACCTTCACTACTGAGCAGATGCCAATGGCTCTGGGGAAACTCAGACATGGCAAAACATTGGGACAGGATGGTGTGAACCCCAAGTGTTGTAATGTGAGTATTATTAAAAGTAAGTTAATACTACCAGGGTTGGCGGGGTCTTTACTTCCGCTCTTTTTACTCCCGGTGTGCATTGTATATAGTTCCTCCACCCAGGCCACATGAGGTACCTGGAAGCCTCTGTCTTGTAAATATCATTTGCTGTCCCAGATAAAGATGCTCTTTCGGCCATTAAGTTGTCGAGTGGTCTTTTTGTAAAGTAGAAGTTACCACATATTTTTGGCAACAAGGTAAACTGGTTTTGTGGACAGGTTGGCCCCGTTTTTGAATGGGAGCTGTGAGCGGGCGACGAGCTTCGTGTTCGGATGGCTACGTTTGGAACAGTCAATGTGTTCGACGAGCAAATCGAGGGGTGGCCGGAGTACAAGGAAAGGTTGGGCCATTTTTTCTGTGCTAATGGAATTACTGAGGAGGCTAAGAAGCGCTCTATTCTCCTGAGTGTGTGTGGGGGGCAAGGACGTACAAGCTGATACGGAACTTAGCTACACCGCGGAAACCGGGAGAAATTCCGTAAGACGAACTGGTCAAGCTCGTGGGGAACCACCACAATCCGAAGCCTTCAGTGATAGTTCAATGGTTCAAGTTTCACAGCCGTGTCCGGAAGCCAGGTCAGTCTGTAGGCAATTTTGTGGCGGAGCTTTGGCAGCTGTCAGAGCATTACGATTTTGGAGCCGTGTTGGGTGACATGCTCCATGACAGATTAGTATGCGGCATTATAAAGGCCAGCATACCAAAAGCTTTCTTCACCATCCTATCCATATGAGATTCTACCTTTAGGGAACTACGCACCATTATTCCTAGATCACTCTTCTACTGCATTCTTCAATGCTGGCGGAGGAAGCTTTTGGTATGCTGGCCTTTATAAATCAGAGCATTGAGTATAGGAGTTGGGATGTAATGTTAAAATTGTACAAGGCATTGGTAAAGCCGAATTTGGAGTACTGTGCACAGTTCTGGTCACCGAATTATAGGAAAGATGTCAACAAAATAGAGAGAGTACAGAGAAGATTTACTAGAATGTTACCTGGATTTCAGCACCTAGGTTACAGAGAAAGGTTGAACAAGTTAGGTCTTTATTCTTTGGAGCGTAGAAGGCTGAGAGGGGACTTGATAGAGGTATTTAAAATTATGAGGGGGATAGATAGAGTTGATGTGGATAGGCTTTTTCCATTGAGAGTAGGGGAGATTCAAACAAGAGGACATGACTTGGGAGTTAGGGGGCAAAAGTTTAGGGGTAACAAGAGGGGGAACTTCTTTACTCAGAGAGTGGTAGCTGTGTGGAATGAGCTTCCAGTGGAAGTGGTAGAGGCAGGTTTGATATTGTCTTTTAAAGTAAAATTAGATAGGTATATGGACAGGAAAAGAATGGAAAGTTATGGGCTGAGTGAAGGTCAGTGGGACAGGGTGAGAGTAAGCCTTCGGCATGGGCTAGAAGAGCCAAGATGGCCTGTTTCTATGCTATAATTGTTATATGGTTTATTGGCTATAGCTCAGCGTTCAACACCATCATACAAAATCCTCCAAAACCTGGACCTCTATACCTCCCTCTGCAACTGGATCCTTGTTCCTCACCGGAAGGCCACAGTCTCCGTGGATCAGAAATAACATCTCCTCCTCACTGATAATCAACACTGGCACACCTCAAGGATGTGTGCTATTCTCTCTACACCCACAACTGTGTGGCTAGGCACAGCTCCAATGCCATCTTTAAATTTGCTAATGACACAACTATTGTTGGCAGAATTTCAGATGGTGATGAGGGGGCGTAAAAAAGTGAGGCATATCAACTAGTTGAGTGGTGTCACAGCAACAACCTTGCACTCAATGTTAGTAAGACCAAAGAATTGATTGTAGACTTAAGGAAGGGTAAGATGAGGGAACACGCACAATCAGAATTGTAAAGGGTGAGCAGTTTCATGTTCCTGGGTGTCAACATCTCTGAGGATCTATTGATTTAATTACAAACAAGGCACAACAGTGGTTTATAGTTCATTTGGAATTTGAGGAGATTTGGTATGTCACCAAAGACACTTGCAAAATTTCTACAGCTGTACAGTGATGAGCATTCTAACTGGTTGCATCATCAACTGCTATGGTGGGTCAACTGGACTCAATTGGAAAAAGCTGCGAAGGTTGCAAACTCAGTCAGCTCTATCCTGAGCACTGACGTCCCCAGCATCCAGGACAGCTTCAAACGGCGATGCCTCAAAAAGGCAGCACCTATCATTAAGGACCCCCATCACCCAGGACATGCCGTCTTCTCATTGCTATCATCAAGGAAGAGGTACATGAGCCTGAAGACATTCACTTAATGTTTCAGGAACAGCTTCTTCCCCTTTGCCATCAGATTTCTGAATAGACAATAAACCCATGAAAATTACCTGTGTATTTTCCCCTCTTTTTTTGCACTACTTATTTAATTTATTTTTTATATATACTGTACTTAGTTTAGTTTTTATTATAATGTATTGCAATGTACTGCTGCTGCAAAACAATAAATTTCACAGCATATGCCAGTGATATTAAACTTGATTCTGATAAATATGTGTTGGTATTTATGTACATTTTATTCCATGTTCATACTTTAACCTCTAACTTTATTTTTGTATAATTCTCTTATTCTTTATAATTGCCAAAGGCTGTGGTCTGACCAACACACCACAGCAAATTCATAATACATGTAAATGGTGAATAAAGTTGATCCTTGATCTTTGACCCTCTGATATACAGATAGAAAGTGGGTGAGCAGACTTTGACTAGGGACACCAGCAATCAATATTATTGCAGGACAAATCAGCTTTCCTATCATTGGTTTGGTTCTTTCATTTATTTACCCATGTTATCTACAAACACATACAATGGAACTTCATCATTTCCCATGATTTGAATACAAAATTAAAATAAAACAGTAGTTATTACTGTACCTATCCTCATTCTAGTTGTTGAGAGAGATAGATGAATGATGATTCACACTTCATTTCCAAATCATTTGCTTTATGCCAGCATACAAGTACAGAACCTTTCCTGTAAGCACAAAGTGGAAGAGATCCATTTGTAACAGGCTGCAGAGTCTATCACGGTGAATTATTTTACATTTAATATACACAAGTTCTGACAATTCTGAATGTTGTTGTCCTCCTATGTGGTCAGGCTGACTCAACCAAGGCAGACTAATGGACAAACGCTCCCTGGATGCCTCTTACACCTGTGACACAGTGGCCTCAGGCTTTTCTTAAGAGCTGCATGAAGAGCTAAGATAGGTAGCTGTCATCCCGATGACAGATGCCTTAGTCAGATTCGGCTCTACAATGTTCAAAAGATTTTAAACTAAAATACAGTATATGTTTTTATTATTTATATATTCCACTGCCCATAGAGTATAAGACCAAAAGACAAAAAAGCAGGATTAGGCCATTTGGCCCATTGAGACTGCTCTGTCCTTCATCATGGCTGATCAATTTCCCTCTCAGTGCCCATCTCCTGCCTTCCCCCCAATAACCCTTCATGCCCAGACTGATCAAGAGCCTATCAACCTCAAATACAGCCAATGACTTGGCCTCCACAGACACTCGTGGCAACAAGTTCCACACATTCACCATTCTTTGGCTAAAGAAATTTCTCCTCATCTTTCTAATTGGGCACCCCTCTATTCTGAGGCTGTACCCTCTGGTCCTAGACTCTCACACCATAGGAAGCATCCTCTCCACATCCACTCTATTGTGGCCTTTCAACATTTGATCAATTTCAATTTGATACACCCCCACACTCCACCATTCTTCTGAATTCCAGTGGGTACAGGCCCAGAGCCATCAAATACTCCTCATTGGTAACCCTGCCACGCCTGGAATCAATATTTTACAGCACATTTCACTTAGCCTTCATGCTCCCCACCTTCCTCCCTGACCCACATTGACTCCTAGTCTTCAAAACAAGTTTAAATATTTAGAGCTGGTGTTGAAACTTTTCCTATCCATGTGACTAACTCCTACCTTATGAATTGTCCCTTGCTGCATGTGTCACTCCACCAACAGCACCCCTGTAAAGAATTAAGGTCACTTGCCACTATAGAGAAATTCTATTCACAGCCTACCTTATTGTCACCTTGTACCTTTATTGTCTGCCTGCAGTGCACTTCCACTGTTAACTGTTGCATTGTTATTGCTTTTCCCTTTTATGACCTGATGCACTGATGTCATAGTCTTACAGTCATAGAGAAATACAGCACAGAAACAGGCCCTTCAGTCCATCTAATCCATGCTGAGCCATTTAACTGCCTAATCCCATCAACCTGCACCCGGACCATAGGTCTCCATACCCCTGCTGTACACGTCCCTATCCAAACTTCTCTTAAAAGTTGAAATCAAGCTCATTCGCACCACTTGTACTGGCAGCTCGTTCCACATTCTCACGTCCCACTGAGTGAAGAAGTTTCCCCTCATGTTCTCCTTAAACTTTTCACCTTTCACCCTTAAGCCATGAGCTCTGGTTATAGTCCCACCCAACAGCAGAAAAAGCCTGCTTGCATTTACTCTATTTATACTTCTCATAACTTTGTAACCCTTATCAAATCTCCTCTCAATCCAAGGAATTAAATCCTAACCTATTCAATTTTTCCTTGTAATTCAGGTCCTCCAATCTGGCAACATACTTGTAAATATTCTCTGTACTCTTTCAACCTCACTAACACCTTTCCTGTGACCAAAACTGCATTCAACCCTTCAGATTAGGTTTCACCAGTGTTCATACAACTTCAACACAATCCTATCTCCTATACTCAATACATTGATTTATGAAGGCCAAAAGCTTTCTTTATGATCCTATCTACCTGTGATGCCACTTCCAATGAATTATGTACCTGTATTCCCAGATCCCTTTGTTTTACCACACTCCTCAGTGCCCTGCTGCTCACTGTGTAGGACCTAGCCTGTTTGGTCCTACCAAAGTGCCATACCTCACATTTGTCTGCATTAAATTTAATTTGCCATTTCTTAGTCCATTTTTCCAGCTGATGCAGATCCCTCTGCAGGACATGATAATCTTCTTCATTGCCACCCACCTGCAGATTTGCTGATCCAGTTAACCACATTATTATCCAGATCATTGATACAGATGATAAACAACAAAGGACCCAGCAACAATCCCTGCAGCACTCCACTATTCACAGGCCTCCAGTCAGAGAGGCATTTGTCTACTAATACTCTCTGTCTTCTCCCACAAAGCCAATGTCTAATCCACTTTACTACCTCATCTTGAATGCCAAGGGACTGAGTCAAATTCCTTCCTAAAGTCCATGTAGACAACATCCACTGCCTTGCCTTCATCCACCTTCCTGGTAGCTTCCTTGAAAAACTCTATAAGATTGGTTAGACCTGAGCCACCACACTCAGAGCCATGCTGACTATCCTTAATTCGTCCATGTCTATCCAAATACTTATAAATCCAGTCTCTTACAATATCTTCCAATAACTTTCCCACAACTGATGTCAGATTCACCAGCCTATAAATTCCTGGTTTATGTTTAGAGCTTTTCTTAAACAGCAAACTACTTCGGCTATCCTCCAATCCTCTGGTGTCTCTCCTGTCGCTAAGGTTGTTACTAGCGCCTCAACAATTTCTGCACTTGCTTCCCTTAGAGTTCCAGAGAACATCTTGTCAGGCCCTGGAAATTTATCCATCCTGATTTGCTTCAGGACAGCAAACACCTCCTCCTCTGTAATCTGTACAGGGTCCATAAAGTTGATGCCACTTTGCCTCACTTTAGATTGTATCTATTTCCTGCGGAAATACAGATACAAAATAAATATTAAGATCTTCCCCATCTGTTTTGGCTCCACACATGGATTATCATTCTGATCTTCAGAGACCAATTTCGTCCTTTGCAATCCTTTTGTTCTTAACATATCTGCAAAATCCCTTAGGATTCTCCTTCACCTTGTCTGCTCGGGCAACCTCGTGTTTTCTTTTAGACCTCCTGATTTCTTTCTTAAGTGCTCTCTTGCACAGGGGCCACAAGAGACAGATAAATAGGTGACTGTCAGGAGAGGGAAGGGAGAGCACCAGGTAGTGGAGAGCACTCCTGTGGCCGTTACCCTTAACAGTAAGTGCTCCATTTTGAGTACTGTTTGTGGGGGGGTTGGTGGGAGACCCTGCCTAGGGGAAGCAAAAGTGGTTGTGCCTCTGGCACTGAGTCTGGCCCTGTGGCTCAGAGGGTAGGGAACAGAAAAGGACGGCAGCAGTGATAGGGGACTCTATGGCCAGGGGAACAGATAGGCAATTCTGTGGGTGTGAAATGAAACACAGATGGTAGTTTTCTTCTCAGGGTGGTGATGGTTTGGAAAACATCCACAATATCCTGAAATGGGAGGGTGAACAGCCAGAGGTCATGGAACATATTGGTACCAACGACATAGGTAAAAATAGGTAAATAGGTCCTGAAAGCAGAATACAGGGAGTTGGGAAGGAAGCTGAGAAGCTGGACCTCAAGGGTAGTAATCTCAGGATTACTGCCTGTGCCATGCAGCAGTCAGTACAGGAATAGAAAGAGGTGGCAGACAAATGCATGGCTGAAGGATTGGAGCAAGGGTCAGGGATTCAAATTCCTGGATCATTGGGACCTCTTCTGGGGCAGGTGTGACCTGTACAAAAAGGATAGTTTGCACTTGAATCCGAAGGGGAAAAATATCCTGGTGGGTAGGTTTGCTAAGGCTATTGGGGAAGGTGTAAACTAGATTTGCATGGAGGTGGGAACCAAAGTGAAGAAACAAATGATGGGGTGGTTGGCACACAGGTAGAGATAGTCTGTAGGGAGTTTATGAGGGAGGATAGGCAGATGATAGAGCAAAGATGCATTCAGCCTGATGGTTGGAGATATGTTTATTTTAAGTTAAGGAATATCATTAACAAGGTGGATAAACTTAGAGCATGGATCAGTATGCGGAACTATGATGTGTTGGCCATTACAGAGACTTGGAATTCTCAGGGGCAGGAATGGCTACTGAGTGGGCCAGGCTTTAGATGTTTCAAAAAGAACAGGGAGGAAGGCAAAAGGGGTGGGGGCGTGGCATTGCTAATCAGGGACAGTGTGACGGCTGCAGAAAAGGAGGAAGTCATGGAGGGATTGTCTACTGAGTCACTGTGGGTGGAAGTCAGAAACAGGAAAGGGGCAAGAAGTCTACTGGGTGTTTTTTATTGAACCCCCCAATAGTAACAGAGACATCAAGGAGCAGATAGGGAGGAAGATTCTGGAACGGTGCAATAATAGGACACTCAAAGCTGCTGCGCAGGTTGACTCTGTGGTTAAGAAGGCATTGGCCTTCATCAATCATGGGATTGACTCCAAGAGTCATGAGGTAATGTTGCAGCTATATAGGACCCTGGAGAGACCCCACTTGGAGTACTGTGCTCAGTTCTTATCACCTCACTACAGGAAGGATGTGGAAACCATAGAAAGGGTAGTGAGGAGATTTACAAGGATGTTGCCTGGATTGGGGAGCATGCCTTATGAGAATAGATTGAGTGAAGAAAGCAACCCAAGTTTGTTCAGCCTCATGATAGCAATTGCTATCTAAACCAGAAAGCATCCCAGTAAACCTCTGCATCCTCTCCAAAACAT
The DNA here is from genome assembly GCF_030144855.1 of Hypanus sabinus. Taxonomy (NCBI): domain Eukaryota; kingdom Metazoa; phylum Chordata; class Chondrichthyes; order Myliobatiformes; family Dasyatidae; genus Hypanus; species Hypanus sabinus. Next base: position 1,471,524 of record NC_082725.1, on the reverse strand, counting down.
CAATATCCTTCCTATATTGGGGCAACCAGAACCATAGAAACATAGAAACATAGAAAATAGGTGCAGGAGTTGGCCATTCGGCCCTTCGAGCCTGCACCGCCATTCAGTATGATCATGGCTGATCATCCAATTCAGAACCCTGTACCTGCTTTCTCTCCATACCCCCTGATCCCTTTAGCCACAAGGGCCATATCTAACTTCCTCTTAAATATAGCAAATGAACCGGCCTCAACTATTTCCTGTGGCAGAGAATTCCACAGATTCACCACTCTCTGTGTGAAGAAGTTTTTCCTCATCTCGGACCTAAAAGGCTTCCCCATTATCCTTAAACTGTGACCCCTCGTTCTGGACTTCCCCATCATCGGAAACAATCTTCCTGCATCTAGCCTGTCCAAACCATTTAGAATTTTATACGTTTCAATAAGATCCCCCCTCAATCTTCTAAATTCCGGTGAGTATAAGCCTAGTCAATCCAGTCTTTCTTCATACGTAAGTCCTGCCATCCCAGGAATCAATCTGGTGAACCTCTATTGCAAGAATGTATTTCCTCAGATTAGGAGACCAAAACTGTACACAATATTCTAGGTGCGGTCTCACCAAGGCCTTGTACAACTGCAGTAGAACCTCCCTGCTCCTGTACTCAAATCCTTTTGCTATGAATGCCAACATACCATTTGCCTTTTTCACCACCTGCTGTACCTGCATGTACCTTCAATGACTGGTATACAATGACACCCAGGTCTCGTTGCGCCTCCCCTTTTCCTAATCGGCCACCGTTCAGATAATAATCTGTTTTCTTGTTCTTGCAAACAAAGTGGATAACCTCACATTTATCCACATTAAATTGCATCTGCCATGAATTTGCCCACTCACCTAACCTATCCAAGTCACCCTGCATCCTTTTAGCACCCTCCTCACAGCTAACACCGCCGCCTAGCTTCGTGTCATCTGCAAACTTGGAGATGCTGCATTTAATTCCCTCGTCTAAATCATTAATATATATTGTAAACAACTGGGGTCCCAGCACTGAGCCTTGCAGTACCCCACTAGTCACTGCCTGCCATTTTGAAAAGGTCCCGTTTACTCCCACTCTTTGCTTCCTGTCTGCCAACCAATTCTCTATCCACATCAATACCATACCCCCAATACTATGTGCTTTAAGTTTGCACACTAATCTCCAGTGTGGGACCGTGCCAAAAGCCTTTTGAAAATCTAAATATACCACATCCAATGGCTCTCCCCCTATCCACTCTACTAGTTACATCTTCAAAAAATTCTATAAGATTCGTCAGACATGATTTTCCTTTCACAAATCCATGCTGACTTTGTCCGATGATTTCCCCTCTTTCCAAATGTGCTGTTATCACATCTTTGATAACTGACTCTAGCATTTTCCCCATCACTGATGTCAGACTAACCGGTCTATAATTCCCCGGTTTCTCTCTCCCTCCTTTTTTAAAAAGTGGGGTTACATTAGCCACCCTCCAATCCTCAGGAACTAATCCAGAATCGAAGGATTTTTGAAAAATTATCACTAATGCATCCACTATTTCTTGGGCTACTTCCTTAAGCACTCTGGGATGCAGACCATCTGGCCCTGGGGATTTATCTGCCTTTAATCCCTTCAATTTACCTAACACCATTTCCCTACTAACATGTATTTCCTTCAGTTCCTCTATCTCACTAGACCCTTGGTCCCTTACTATTTCTGGAAGATTATTTATGTCCTCCTTAGTGAAGACAGAACCAAAGTAGTTATTCAATTGGTCTGCCATGTCTTTGTTCCCTATGATCAATTCACCTGTTTCTGACTGTAAAGGACCTACATTTGTCTTGACCAATCATTTTCTTTTCACGTATCTATAAAAGTTTTTACAGTCAGTTTTTATGTTCCCTGCCAGCTTTCTCTCATAATCTTTTTTCCCTTTCTTAATTAAGCCCTTTGTCCTCCTCTGCTGGTCTCTGAATTTCTCCCAGTCCTCAGGTGTGCTGCTTTTTTTTGCTAATTTATATGTTTCTTCTTTGGACTTGATACTATCCCTAATTTCCTTTGTCAGCCATGGGTGCACTACCTTCCCTGGTTTACTCTTTTGCCAAACTGGGATGAACAATTGTTGTAGTTCATCCATGCGATCTTTAAATGCTTGCCATTGCATATCCACCGTCAACCCTTTAAGTATCATTTGTCAGTCTATCTTAGCTAAATCACGTCTCATACCTTCAAAGTTACCCTTCTTTAAGTTCAGAACCTTTGTTTCTGAATTAACTATGTCACTCTCCATCTTAATGAAGAATTCCACCATACTATGGTCACTCTTACCCAAGGGGCCTCGCACGACAAGATTGCTAACTAACCCTTCCTCATTGCTCAATACCCAATCTAGAATGGCCTGCTCTCTAGTTGGTTCCTCGACATGTTGGTTCAGAAAACCATCCCACATACATTCCAAGAAATCCTCTTCCTCAGCACCCGTACCAATTTGGTTCACCCAATCTATATGTAGATTGAAGTCACCCATTATAACTACCGTTCCTTTATTGCACGCATTTCTAATTTCCTGTTTAACCATATGCAATACTCCATGTGGCCTAACTATAATTTTATAAATCTGCAATATAACCTCTTGACTTATAAACTGAGTGCCTCGACTAATAAAAGCAAGGATTCCATAAGCCTTCTTAACTGTCCTATTGACCTGTGTAGCCAATGTCATGGAGCTATGAACTTGGACCCCAAGATCTCTCTGCTCAAGGATCTGTTGAGGATCTTGCCTTTAACAGAGTACTGTATCCTTGCATTTGCCCTACAAAGGTGCAACTCCTCATACTTATCTGGGTTAAATGCCATCTTCCACTTCTCTGCCCATATCTGCAATTGATCTATATCGTGCTGTATTCTTTGCCAGTCTTCTACACTATCCACAACTCCACCAATCATGGTATCGTCTACAAATTTACTAACCTACCCATCTACATTTTCATCCAGGTCATTTATAAACATTACAAACAGCAGAGGGCCCAGTACAGATCCCTGTGGAAAGCCATTAATTACAGACCTCCAGCTTGAATAAGTCCCTTCAACCACCACCCTCTGTCTCTATGTGCAAGCCAGTTCTGAATTTAAACAGTCAATCTGCTGAGGACTCCATACACAATGCTAACCATTTAACCTACTCTAAGATCAATCTAACCCTTCCCTCCCATATCACTCTCCATTTTTCTAACATTCAGGTGCTTATCTAAGTGTCTCTGTAATGTCCCTAATGTATCAGCCTCCACCATGAAGCCTAGCTGTGTGTTTCACACACCCACCACTCTCTGTGTAAAAGCCTACCTCTGACATTCCCCCCCATACTTTCCTCCTATCACATTAAAATTATGCCCCCTTTTATTAGCCACTTGTGCTCTGGGAAAAAGTCTGCATCTATCCACTCTATCTATGCCTTTCATCACTTTGTATACTTCTATCAAGACGTCTCATCCTCCTTCGCTCCAAAGGGAAAACCCCTAGTTTGCTCAATCTTTCCTCATAAGACATGCTCTCTAATCCAGGCAACATCCTGGCAAAGCTCCTCTGCACCCTCTCTAAAACTTTCACATTCTCCTATGATGAAGTGACCAGAATGGAACATGGTTCCTTAAGGTATTGTAATTATAGTCAGGGGTAGTAATGGGGACAAGCTCCCACTACCTATTAAATGCTCCAAATGTCATGTACCTCAAACAGCCTTTGACAACTAAGTCCAGCTCCTGGCCGTCACGTGTGGCTTAGCTACTAAGCCCAGTGGAACTGTTTCTAGTGACAGAAGGGGCAAAGGCGGGTGACTGGTACCTTAAAATCGGGCGCTTCAGGCATATGGGGTTCATCAGCCGCGGTTGGCAGCTCATCTAGGAGAAGGAAAACTCTGATCTCAAACCTCCTCTGCTTTGTGGCTACACTCATTCATGGGGAAGGCTTCAGGAGTAAGCACTGATGGAAAATCCAGAGTTGGAGTCCCTAAGACCATTCTATATTGAGTTCAATGTTCACTAGCAGCTCCTGCAATGCTGCTGGTGCCGAACTGTATCAGTCTCTGACATCCCATTGGGTTCCTCAGATGTGTAGAGAGGGGGAGCTTGCTACATGAGCAACAGTTTGCTCTCCTTATCGTACTGCCCATGCTTGCATACCTAGAAAGCCAGGGTGCAACATCCATGGTCAACCCTGACCGACGGAGACCTCACTCAGAATGGAACATAATATTCCAAGTATGGGACTCTTGCCCACTTTTCATGCAACAGGTCTCCATCAACCCTCACCTGGCATATGCCAGCTTGCATTCCTCCTCCTCCTTCTCCCCCCACCTTCTTCTACCCATTCCTTTCCAGTCCTGATGAAGTGACTCAATCTGCTTATTCCTCTCCATAGATGCTGATTTCCCCCAGCACTCTATGTGTATTACTTTGGCTCTCCACTGCTGCTGACTCTGCATTCTCTTTGCATTTAGCAGCAAATCTGAGCTGTAAACTCCTCACATCTCCTCTGTGCTAAATAATGGAGTTTAGCTGTGTTATTGCAGGGACTAGCATAGATAAAATAATTCTATAATCGTTATTCAAAATATAATTATTCATGAATAAGAGGCCAAGGGAATCACTGAATTGAAACAATAATTATGCCTGTCCTTTTATGAAGCACAATTACTGGTTTTGGAATGAATTATCAGTGGGCTTTTTTCTATTTGTCAAGTTACAATTTTTCTGCAAAATTCCTATCTGTGCTCATTATTGTGCAATAGAATGTGGCCCTAGAATTATAAGAATAACGTTGTTACATCATAACAAAACTGGTCCTTAAATACTTCATCTGTGCAGCAAGGTGGAGTGACAATGTGACAGTCAAGGTGAATATGAAAAAGTTTATTCAGAAGTTTTTTTCCATTGAGAGTAGGGGAGATTCAAACAAGAGGACATGAATTGAGAGTTAGGGGGCAAAAGTTTAAGGGTAACATGAGGGGGAATTTCTTTACCCAGAGAGTGGTAGCTGTGTGGAACGAGCTTCCAGTAGAAGTGGTCGAGGCAGGTTGGGTATTGTCAGTTAAAGTAAAATTGGATAGGTATATGAACAGGAAAGGAATGGAGGGTTATGGGCTGAGTGCGGGTCAGTGGGATTAGGTGAGAGTAAGTGTTCGGCATGGACTCGAAGGGCCGAGATGGCCTGTTTCCGTGCTGTAATTGTTATATGGTTATATAAGTTAAACTATGGAAGATCCCAAAATTAAGAACAATAGCAATTGTGGAATAATTGTTTAGCTGTGGAAAATTACATTTCCATATCTTTAGGAAGATATATTCTGGTTATTTTTCTGCATCAATATCATATTCATTGAATGTATTTTTGAGTGAAATAGTACAGGGCATGTTTATTTGTGTTTAAGAGGCAATCACATAACTCACTGATCTTCCATATAAATTAGTTACAGACAGTAGCAACTGATATAAGGTAATTTGGGTGAAACAGATCCTTTAAACTCCTGACTATAGTTTAAAATTGTTAAATATTTTACTTCAGTTTTTGTACAAACATAATCACTTCCAGTGACAAGGTTGTGCCTGGTTAAACATTTCAAATCCATCAAGAATAAACTGAAATATATGTAGCTCTAAAGAATATATAGGCAGCTCAGCATAATTATTTTATCATGCTCGACCAATATATAAATTGATAAATTAAAGAATAAATATTCAGATTTTATAAATTAGTGTATGAATGTTCAATGTAAATTTACTATCCAAGTACATATATGTCACCCATGTACAACCTTGAGATTCATTGCCCTGCAGATATGCTCAATAAATCCAAGAAACATAATAGAATCAATGAAAGCCTGCACTAATAGGGCGGACAAACAACTAATGTGTAAAACACAACAAACTGTGTAAATACTTTTGCCCTAGTGCATTGGATGTCTATCAGTCTTTGTGTGTAGTTCTTCATTGATTTGATTGTGCTTCTTTGTTCATTTGTGAATGGTTGCAAGAAAGAGAAAAAAGGGAATAATAATAATAATTATTATTATTTTTATAAATACCAGAACTAGAAGGGTTCCATGGGAAATACAGAACCAGATGGTTAACACAAAAATATCAAAAGTACATAATAAAAGACCAATAAATTCAATACAATAAATGCAGAAAATGCCAAGAGAAACCAGAAATAGTCCAACACATTACAAGATCCTGCAGCAGTTTAACTCAATCTGATTATTTACACTGGAACAATCAAGTTGCAAACAATATTCCCCAAAATCTTGCATTAAAATACCAATTCATAAAAGAAACCATATCTTACTACAAATATAAGCTTCACAAATTATATTATGACCAATGCCTTATTACGAGGACAATCCATAATTATAGAGGATTAACTAGCAACAACAATTTACTTAATATATATATAGTCATTCCAAACACACATAACATACAGAAATCAATGTGACAAACAACAGAAATATGCTGAAATAAAAGATGAAATTGAAAGATTTTGGAACATGAACAGGGTGTGTACCTTGCCCCAATGGTAATATCTACAAATGGTATCATCCCAAAGTCACTACACATTAGCATTAAACAATTAGGCCTACACAGCAATATCTATGTAAATGTCCAGAACCCACAATACTAAACACCACCAGAATAGTCCGAAAGTTCCTAGCAGTTGGGTAATGATTGTACTTGGCTATGCCTGTACCTCAGGTTTTACCAGCTTGAGCTGGAAAAATATAATAATAATAGCAATAAATAAATAAATACATTAATAAGCAATAGGCATCAAGAAAATAAGATGAAGAGTCCTTGGAAGTGACTCCATAGGTTGTGGGAACAGTTCAGTCATGGGGTGAGTGATGTTATCCCCACTGGTTTAGGAGCCTGATAGTTAAGGGGTAATACTGTTTCTGAACCGGATGTGGGACCTGAGGCTCCTGTATCTCCTTCCTGTTGGCAGCATGAGAAGGGAACATGGTCTAAATGGTGGGTCCCTTGATGATGGATGGTGCTTTCTTGTGATAACATTTCTCATAAATGTGCTTAATTGTGGGGAGAGCTCTGCCTGTGATGGACTGGGCTATACGCAAGACTTTCTATAGATTTTTCCACTGGTGTGGAATACATTATATACATATACATTACTCCAAAGACTTCAAATTATTGATGTTTTGGGCTATAACCCTGCCTTGGGAAGACGTTGGACGGAATCTTCAGTCTGCAAACAGAAAACATTTGTAATGATGAGTCATCACACTTCTGTTTTACATGTCAGTAAAAGCATCAGAATTAGATTTTTTATTCATAGAGCAAATATTATATTGATTAGCTTGTTCAAGTAATGAGCAATTGAAAGAGCAGCAATAGATTACAATAGAAAGCAGAGACAAGCATTAAATAATGACCTACCAGGATGTACAAGGATATCAATGTGATCCTGCCCTCTCTCCATCTGCTAAAAACAGTGCAAGTACTTTAAATTATACAGTTCTCATTATGCACTTGGGACATGTACACCTCCAGTTATGTGTCACTGGAACCTTTAATTTATCACACTTGCAGAAATTTTTGATCATTGAGCTCACTTTAACAGAAAAAATAATGGTGTTGAACAGAAAATACTGATATGTAAATACACAGCATACAAGCATTTAGTAGAACAGAAATTAATCAATATATGATGTGCAGTTTTGGTTGCACCAGTATTGAGTAGATTAAAAGGTCAGAAAACATTGTTGGCTGAATGGCCTGTGCTGTGCTGTGATGTTCTGCATTGTGTGTATTTCAAACAACAAACAGCACACTGGAGCAAGTCAGCAGGTCGAGCATCATCTGCAGGAGGAAAGAAATTGTTGCCATTTTGGCCAAACATCTACATCAGGAACCATATATCTATTTTTTTAATGTATTTATTTTTATTTAGCGATACAATGCAGAGCAGGCCCTTCTGACACTTTGAGCCACACCATCCCAGCGGGGCCCAACAACCCTGAAACCATATGCTATTCATGGGACAATTCACATTGAACAATTAATCTACCTGGTGCATCTTTGAGCTGTGGGAGGAATGGGAGAAAAAACACACACATTCCACAGGGATGACATACAGAATAACTCTGCAACTGAACTCCAAACTCCAGAAAGCACCAAGCTGTAATAGCGTCACGCTGTTTTTCAGTGAATCTACTTTATTACTTTGTTCTACTGTGAATGCCCACAAGAAAATGAATTTCAAGGTTGATAATAAATTTATTTTGAACTTTGAAATATGAAATACTTTACCTCAGTCCAGATTCAGTACATTTATGATATTGAGCACATTGAAACTTAGCCTTACTCATTGCTCTGGCATTTACTGGAGTATGTTGGTGAAGGCTGACATTTAGGAAGTTTACTATATATAATCAAAACCATCAAATTCAATGCTTAAAGAGTGGAACCTAACCTTCTGCTGACACACAATTATCAATCCTATTTATTTAATTCATGATACCACTCAGAGTTGGCCCTTTCTGCCTTTCCAGCCAGGCTGCTCAGCAACTACTGGCAAACCCGATTAACCCCAACCTAATTATAGGACGACTTACACTGACTAATTCACCTATTCAGTACATCTTTGGACTTGGGGTGGGGGGGGGGGACCAGAGCACCTGGGGAAAATCCATACAATCCACAGCAAGGACATGCAGGCGTTCAGCAACAAACTGAAAGTTTCTTAAAAAGCGTTTTATGGTCGGATCCAACATGGACCAGCTTTCTGTCTTCCAGTTAATTCATATATACTCTGCTTTTATTGTGTGAAATCTTCCAGCTCATGTTTGTTATTAATATAGATCCTTGTGTTTATTATTAACATAGATCATTATTGTGAAGTTAAAGGATGTTTACATGAATTGCTATGAAGAATGTTGCACCTGTCCTTACGAGAAATGAAATTGAAACACTAGTCTACACCGACTGTTTCCTGACAAGTTGATGATGACCATGCATTAAATTTGAGACTTTATAAGGCATTGGTAAGACTGCAGTTAGAGGATTATGAGCAGTTTTGGGCTCCTTATCTAAGACAGAATGTGTCGGCATTGGAAAGAATTCAAAGGAGGCTCACATAAATGATTCAGAGAATGAATGGGTTAACATACAAGGAATATTTGATGGTTCTGGGCCTGTACTTGCTGGAGTTTAGAAGAATGAGGGGCAGGGGGTGGGGGGGGGAATCTCATTGAAACCTATCAAATATTGAAATACCATTATAGAGTGGATTTGGGGAGGATGTTTCCTACAGTGGGGAGGAGCAGCGGGCACAACATTAGAATAGAGATGAGGAGGAATTTATTTTGCTAGAGGGTGATGAATCTATAGAATTCATTGCCACAGTCAGCTATGGGGACCAAGTCATTAAGTACATATATTTAAAGTGGAGGTTGCTAGGTTCTTGATTAGTCAGGGTGTCAAAGGTTACGGGGAGAAGGCAGGAGAATGGGGTTGAGAGGGATAATAAATCAGCCATGATGGAATGGTGGTGAAGAATCAATGGGCTGAATGGCCTAATTCTGCTTCTATGTCGTATTTGGTTTTAATTTAATGTGAGAACGATGTCAAATAGCACCATTGAAGGAGTCCCAAATGAAAACAGGGTCTGTAAGGAGTCCGAGCACTGGTTTGCTTTCACAGAAGTACATAAGAATGGTATGAACCAGGCATATCCTAGTCCAGGGGTCGGCAACGTTTACCACTAAAAGAGCCAATATGGACCCATTTCCCACAGAAAAGAAAACACGGGGAGCCACAAAATGAAATAACACTGCATACAACGGGTTTTTTTTTGCCTTTATGCTATGTATAAACAAACTATAATGTGTTGCATTTTTGAAATTGATGAACTCCTGCAGAGAAAACGAAATTACATTTCTGCATGCAACAAAAACATTTTGAACTCCGAAAAAAAGACGTTGGGTTGAAGGTTACTACATAGTTAGCCTACCTTGGATCGAAGAATTAAAAGAATGCGCGCACTGGCGAGTGTCAGGCATTGGCAGTTGTGATGTATATTAATAGCGATAAAAAACACGTTGTAGCGGTGTAGCGCTACACGCAGCGCTAAAATAAAGACTGCAGTCAAAGGTAACTTTATTCGAACTAAACAGCCTTGCTTTAAAGCCTCGCTCAACCCGTCCCCGTGGGCGCGGATGCTCCAAAAGACACGTACTCACAAACCCCCGTAGGCTATCTCCCTTAGTCGGAACGGTGGCTAATTGTGAGCCGGATCGGATGTGCCAGGAAACGGTGTCTCCGCAAAGTTTTCATATTGTACAAGATCACCATAATCTTCAAATTTCGAATTACATTTCAAAAGCTAACAAACCACGGGGAGCCGCATCACAGAGATCAAAGAGCCGCATGTGGCTCTGGAGCCGCAGGTTGCCGACCTCTGTCCTAGTCTATCAAATGTCCTGTGCCTGAGTTGAATGACAAAAGGCACAGTATCTGTGAGACAAAATCTTCATCAGTCAACATTCCACAGCGAAACTTTGCATTTGCTCTGCCTGTGGTTTATGCATCTCTGGTAAAGTATACAGATTCAGAGATCAGTAGGAACTTTATTCACCATATTATATACAGTTAATATAGAGAGGGTGCAGAGGACATTTATTAGGATGCTACCTAGATTAGAGATTAGGTCTTAAGAGAATAGGTTCATTTCTGACACCTTCCTCCCCTTTCTCGAGCTCTCTGTCTCCATCTCTGGAGACAAACTGTAGACAACATCTTTTATAACCATATAATAATTACAGCCTGGAAACAGGCCATCTCGGCCCTTCTAGTCTGTGCCGAACGCTTACTCTCACCTAGTCCCACCAACCCGCACTCAGCCCATAATCCTCCATTCTATTCCTGTCCATATAGACAATAGACAATAGACAATAGGTGCAGTAGACCATTCGGCTCCTCGGGTCTGCACCACCATTCTGAGATCATGGCTGATCATTCACTATCAATACCCAGCCCCTGCCTTGTCCCCATATCCCTTGATTCCCCTATCCATCAGATATCTATCTATCTCCTTCTTGAAAGCATCCAGAGAATTGGCCTCCACCGTCTTCCGAGGCAGTGCATTCCACACCTCCACAACTCTCTGGGAGAAGAAGCTCTTCCTCAACTCTGTTTTAAATAACTGACCTCTTATTCTCAATCCATGCCCTCTGGTACTGGACTCTCCCAACATCTGGAACATATTTCCTGCCTCAATCCTATCAAATCCTTTAATTATCTTAAACGTTTCAATCAGATCCCTTCTCAATCTCCTCAATTCCAGTGTGTACAAGCCCAATCTCTCCAATCTCTCTGCGTAAGACAGCCCTGCCATCCCAGGAATCAACCTAGTGAATCTACGCTGCACTTCCTCAATTGCCAGAATGTCCTTCCTTAAACCTGGAGACCAAAACTGTACACAATATTCCAGGTGTGGTCTCACCAGGGCCCTGTACAAATGCAAAAGGACATCCTTGCTCTTGTACTCAATTCCCCTTGTAACAAAGGCCAACATTCCATTTGCCCTCTTCACCGCCTGTTGCACTTGCTCATTCACCTTCATTGACTGGTGAACTAGGACTCCCAGGTCTCTTTGCACCTCTCCCTCACCCAACTCTACACCGTTCAGACAATACTCTGCCCTCCTGTTCCTGCTTCCAAAGTGGATAACTTCACATTTATTCACATTGAATGACATCTGCCAAGTATCTGCCCACTCACCCAGCCTATCCAAGTCTCCCTGCATTCTCCTAACGTCCTCTTCGCATGTCACACCGCCACCCAGTTTAGTATCGTCAGCAAACTTGCTGATATAGTTTTCAATGCCCTCATCTAAATCATTGACATAAATCATAAAGAGCAGTGGTCCCAATACAGAGCCCTGCGGTACCACACTAGTCACCTCCAGCCAGTCCGAGAAACACCCATTCACTGCTACCCTTTGCTTTCTATCTGCCAACCAGTTTTCTATCCATGTTGAAACCCTGCCCCCAATGCCATGAGCTCTGATTTTACTCACCAATCTCCTATGTGGCACCTTATCGAATGCCTTCTGAAAATCTAGGTACACAACATCCACTGGCTTACTCTCATCTAACATCCTTGTTACACCCTCAAAAAACTCCAACAGATTAGTCAAGCATGATTTGCCCTTGGTAAATCCATGCTGGCTCGGCCTAATCCTATTTCTGCCATCAAGATGTGCCACTATTTCGTCCTTAATAATGGACTCAAGCATCTTCCCCACGACTGACGTTAAGCTAACAGGGCGATAGTTCTCCGTTTTCTCCTTCTCTCCCTTCTTGAAAAGTGGGATAACATTAGCCACTCTCCAATCTTCAGGAACTGATCCTGAATCTAAGGAACATTGGAAAATGATTACCAATGCATCCGCAATTTCCTGAGCCACCTCTTTTAGAACCCTCGGATGTAGACCATCTGGACCCGGGGATTTATTAGCCTTCAGTTCTACCAGTCTACTCATCACAGTTTCTTTCCTAATGTCAATCTGTCTCAATTCCTCTGATATCTTATGACCCTGGCCCATCCATACATCTGGGAGATTGCTTGTGTCCTCCCTGGTGAAGACAGATCTAAAGTACGCATTAAATTCTGTTGCCATTTCCCTGTTTCCCATAACAATTTCTCCCAATTCATTCTTCAAGGGGCCAACATTGTTCTTAACTATCTTCTTTCTCTTCACATAGCTAAAAAAGCTTTTGCTATCTCCTTTTATATTCCTGGCTAGACTGAGCTCATACCTGATTTTTTCTCTCCGTATTGCTTTTTTAGTTAAGATCTGCTGTTCCTTAAAACTTTCCCAATCATCTGTATTCCCACTCATCTTAGCCCTGTCATACTTCTTTTTCTTTAATGCTATACAATCTCTGACTTCCTTTGTCAACCACTGTGGCCCCTTCCCCCTCTTTGAATCCTTCCTTCTCATTGGAATGAACTGCTTTTGCATCTTTTGTATTATGCCCAAGAATATCTGCCACTGCTGATCCACTGTCTTTCCTGCCAGGGCATCCGCCCATTTAACTTTGGCCAGCTCATCCCTCATGGCTCCGTAGTCTCCTTTATTTAATTGCAACACTGACACCTCTGATCTGCCCTTATCCCTCTCAAATTGTAGATAATACCTATCCAATATACCTATCCAATCTTTTTTTAAATGACAATATCGAACCAATTCCCACCCTGTCTCCTGGAAAAATGTTATTTCTTTTAATCAGTTTCTTCATCTCCATCCCATCTGTTCCCAGGATGAGGCTTTCCAGTCCAGGACATCAGAGATGTCCTCCTTCTTCAAAGAATGGTTTCCCTTCTTCTACCATAGATGCTGCCCTCACCTTTATCTCCACCATTTCCAAAACATCTGTGCCCACCTCATCTTCCTTCTGCCTTAATAATGATAGGGTTCCTCTTGTTCTTACCTACCACCCCATGAGCCTAAGGCAGAAGGGATGAGTTCTACAGCTCTCATTACATGCACGTGCAGTTCAACTCTTTGAGTGAAAATGCAAAAGTTTCAAGTTAATAACTCATCTCTTTCTACATTAGGCCATGAACTTATCAATTACCCCTCGTAAGAACAAATTAAAGGAAGCATGGGCAAGTATAGCACCATCATCTGAGTCAACAGAGTCAGAGTGGTGACCTTAAGGCTTAGCTCTTTGAGGCCTCACTCAGAGAAAGCAAAGAAATGAAAAACTGAAGTTTTTCCCTCTCTTCTTTATATCTGTTCAGCTAGGACAGCAGAGATGTCAGGCAAGATAGTGTAATGCTCCTCTTGATGAAGGCAGAGAGTCTTCCAGTGTCCCCGACCACTACAACTGTGAGAAGTGCATCCAGCTGCAGCTTCTAACGATCCATGTTAAAAAGTTGGAGCTGGAACTGGATGAATTCCAGATCATTTAGGAGGCTTAAGGGGTGATAGATAGGACATATAGGGTGGTAGTTACACCCAACGTACAGAACAATCAGGAAGGGGAAAGGGTTTAAGGAGCCAGTACAGAGTATGCCTATGGCCATCCCTCTCAACAATATGCATCACACTTTGGATACTGTCGTGGGGGGAGGGGTCAACCTAGCAGAGCAAAGTCACAGTGGTCAGGTCTCTGGCACTGAGTCTGCCTCTCTGACACAGAAGGGAAGGGGGAAGAAGAGGCACACTGTGGTGATAGGGGATTTGTTAGTTAGGGGAACAGACAGGTGGTTCTGTGGGTGGGAACAAGACAACCAGATGGTATGTTGCCTCCCAGATGCCAGGGTCTGGGAATGGGAGGGTGAACAGCCAGAAGTAATGGTCCATGTAGGTACCAATGACATAGGTAGACGAGTGATGAAGTTCCACATAGAGTGTTCAGGGAGTTATGTGCCAAGTTAAAGGACAGGACCTCCAGGGTTGTGATGTCAGGATTGTCACCCATGCCACATGCTAGTGAGGCCAGAACTAGGAAGATTATACAGCTTAACATGTGGCTAATGAGTTGGTGTAGGAGGGAGAGCATACAATTTTTAGATCATTGGGCTCTCTTCCTAGGAAGGTGGGACCTGTACAGAAGGGATGATTTACACCTGGAGGGGGACTAATATCCTAGTGGGAAGGTTTGTTAATGCCGCACAGTGGGATATAAACAAGTTGCAGGAAAATGGGAACCACAGTGCCAGAACAGTTAGTGGAGAGATTGTGGAGGTAGATGTAGGTCAGACCTTGGACACAGTTAGGAATCAAAAGGTTGAGCATGGTGCAACAAAATTGAAAAGGGTAAATAGAGGATTGAAAGTGTAGTATTTGAATGTGCACAGTATATGGCATATGGTAGATGAACTTCAGCACATTGCAGATTGGTAGCTATGATGTTGTAGGCATCACTGAATCTCGGCTAACGGAAGATTATAACTGGGAGTTTTATATCCAAGGATACACCTTGTATCAAGAAGACAGACAGGAAAGCAGAAGGGGTGACGTAGCTCTGTTGGTAAAAATTAAATCAAATCATTAGAAAGAGGTGACGTAGGGTTGGAAAGTGTTGAATCACTGTGGATAGAGCTAAGGAACTGGAAGGGTAAAAAGACCCTGACGGGAGTTGTATACAGATACCCAAACAGTAGTAAGGATGTGGCTTACAAATTACAGCAGGAGATAGAAAATACAAGCCAAAAGTGTAATGTTACAATATTCATGCAGGACTTCAATATGAAAGTAGATTGGGAAAGTCAGGTTGGTGCTGGATTACAGAAGTGTTATTTCTAGAATGCCAATGAGATGGCTTTTTAGAGCAGCTCATGGTTGAGCCCACTGGGGGATCAGCTATTCTGGATTGGGTGTTCTGCAGTGAACCAGAATTGATTAGAGAGCTCAAGGTAAAAGAACCCTTTGGGGAAAGTGATCATAATATGATCGAATTCACCCTGAAATTCGAGAAGGAGAAGCTAAAGTCAGATGTATCAGTATTACAGTGGAGTAAAGGGAATTACAAAGGCATGAGAGAGGAGTTGGCCAGAACTGAATGGAAAAGAACACTGGCAGAGATGATGGCAGAGTAGCAATGGCTGGAATTTCTGGAAGTAATTTGGAAGGCACAGGATATATATATCCCAAAGAGGAAGGAGTATTCTAAAGGAAAGATGACTGTGATTAACAAGAGAAGTCAAAGCCAACATAAAAGCCAAAGAGACAGTATATAATAGAGCAAAAATTAGTGTGAAGTTAGGTAATTGGGAAGTGTTTTAAAACCAACAGAAGGTAACTAAAAAAGTCATTAAGAAGGTAAATATGAAATACGAAAGTAAGCTAGCCAATAATATTAAACAGGATACCAAAAGTTTCTTCAGATATACAAAGGAACTTCTGCTCAAGAAGGTGTCTGAATACAATGCTCCTTTGGTTGACATCTTCTGGATAGATCATGAAACCAGCTTTTCACTTCTTTTATGTTTGTTTCTTGACTTGAATATGATTCTGGAACTGTTGGAGCCCATGTTTCACATGGTCTTCTACACCACCTCCAAAGCCAGTATATATTTCCTCAAGTAAGAAGACCAGAACTGCACACAGTACTCCAGGTGTGGCCTCACCAGTACCCTGTACAATTGCAGCATAACCTTCCTGCTCTTAAATTCAATCCCTCTAGCAATGAAAGCCATCATCCCATTTGCCTTCTTGATAGCCTTCTGCACCTGCAAAGCAACCTTTTGTGATTCATGCACAAGCACTCCCAAGTCTCTGCACAGCAGGATGCTGCAATTTTTTTTACCATTTAAATAATAACATGATCTTCCATTTTTCCTTCCAAAGTGGATGACCTTGCATTTATCAACACTGTACTCCATCTGCCAGACCCTTGCCCACTCATTTAATCTATCAATATCGCTTTGCAGACTCTCCATATCTTCTGTACAATTTGCTTTTCCACTGAATTTAGTATCATCAACAAACTTAGATATACTATACACAGTCCCCTCTTTCAGATCACTAATGTATATCGTCAACAGTTGTGGACCAACTTCCACAGCACACCACTCACCACTGATTCCCAACCAGAGCAACAGCCATATATCCCGAATCTCTGCTCTCTATTAGCTAATCAATCCTCTATCCATGCTAATACATTGCCCCTAACTCTATGCATCCTTATTGTATGGATAAGTCTTTTCTGTGGTACCTTATTGAATGCTTCCTAGAAATCTAAGTAAATAACGTCCATCTGTTCCCCTCTATCCACTGCACTTGTTATATCCTCAAAGAACTCCAGTAAGTGGAATGAGCTTCCTGTAGAAGTAGTAGAGGCCAGTTCAGTTGTGTCATTTAAGGTAAAATTGGATAGGTATATGGACAGGAAAGGAGTGGAGGGTTATGGGCTGAGTACGGGTAGGTGGGACTAGGTGAGATTAAGGGTTCGGCACGGACTAGGAGGGCCAAGATGGCCTGTTTCCGTGCTGTGATTGTTATATGGTTATATGGTTATATGGTTAAGTTTGTCAAACAGGATCTGCCTTTGCTGAATCCAAGCTGCATCTGCCTGATGGATCCATTTCTTTCCAGATGCCTTGCTATTTCTTCTTTAATGATAGCTTCAAACATTTTCCCAACTACAGATGTTAAAATAACTGGTCTGTAGTTACCTGCCTTTTGCCTACATCCTTATTCTGAACAATGGCATGACATTTGCCATCTTCCAACCTGCCCAGAGTCCAGAGAATTTTGATAACTTATCACCAAAGCCTCTACTATAATTTTTGCCATTTCTTTCAGTATCATGGGATAAATTCCATCAGTACCAGGGGACTTGTCTATCTTCAGGCCCACAAGTTTGCCCAGAACTACTTCTTTAGTGATAGCTATTGTATCGGGGTCCTCACCTCCCATCCCACCCATAATATCTCTTGGGCATGTTAGACGAGTCCCCCACTGTAAAAAAAATTGACACAAAATAGCCATTCAAAATCTACATTCACTTTAGCCACCTTTTTCCGCTTTATATAATTATAAAAGCTTCTACTATCCATTTTTATATTTTGTGCTTGTTTATTTTCATAATCCATCTTCCCTTTTTTATTGCTCTCTTAGTGATTCTTTGTTGCTTTTTAAAGGTTTCCCAATCTTCCAGTTTCCCACTACTCTTGGCAACTTTGTACGCATGAGCTTTTAGTTTGATGTCTTCTTTTATTTCATTAGTTATCCAAGGCTGGCTTTCCTCACCCTAACTGTCCTTGCTTTTAACTGGAATATACTTTTGTTCCATTGTTCCTCAATTGCCCCACCATATAGCCTGTGTTTCCAGTCTACACTGGAAATCCAAGTGTAATCCAAGCCAAATCCTCCCTCATCCTGCTGTGGTCTCCATTGTTTAGACATAATACACTGGTTTTCAATCGAACTATTACACCCTCCATTTGTATGAGATTCCCAGTTACAAGATCACTAATTTTACCTGTCTCATTGCACAGGACCAGACCTAAGATAGCACATTCCCTTGTAGGTTCAATAACATGCTGTTCAAGAAAGTCACACACACAATACGTGTGGGATGTGATGTTGAGGCTCTATAAGGCACTCATGAGATCACACTTGGAGTATTATGTGCAGTTTTGGGATCCTTATGATAGAAAGGATATACTAACATTGGAGAGCGTTCAGAGAAGATTCAAGAGAATAATTCCTGGAATGAAAGGGTTACCGTGTGAGGAACGTCTGGCAGCCCTTGGGCTGTATTCCCTGGAGTTCAGGAAAATGAGGGGGGGGGGGGATCTCATAGAAACATTCTGAATGTTAAAAAACCTGAACAGATTAGATATGGCAAAGTTATTTCCCATGGTAGAGGATTCTAGGACAAGAGGTGATGACTTACAAGAATGAAGGACATCCTTTTAGAACTGAGATGTGGAGAAATTACTCCAGTCAGAGGGTGGTAAATCTGTGGAATTTGTTGCCACAAGTGGCTGTGGAGGCCAAGTCACTGGGTGTATATAAGGCAGAGATAGATAGGTTCTTGATTAGCTAGGGCATCAAAGGGTATGGGGAGAAGGCAGGGGAGTGGGGATGATTGGAAGACTTGGATCAGCCCATGAGTGAATGGTGGAGCAGACTCGATGGGTCAAATGGCCCACTTCTGCTCTTATATCTTATGGTCTAATACACACACACACACACACACACACACACACACACACACACATAAATATACACTTTGAAACAGGCATTCAATGGGCCAATTGGCCTTCCACATTGTTGGCAAAAATGAGCAACAAGTTGTCCCAAGTGACACAGAGAACAAACTACCAGCACTTATGTCACATTAAATTGATAAATAAACTTTACACATAATTATAAAAAATATTTAGAAGAATGATCCATACAATGCATTTCATTCTTGTATTGACAGTTAAGGCATTACTATGTGTTCTATTCTATTCCTTAACATCAATCGGACTCTTGTCAGTCATGTGACCCCGAGATAATACAGTACAACAATAATTGACAAGACTCCACTCTCCAATCCCGCACCTTCCTCTTTAGGAGAAGAACCATGTACTGCGGCTCTTCCCCACTGAGCTTCTGTGTGTTCCTCAGCACATCTTCCTTCGCTCTGGAATGTGCCGTCAGCAGCTTTCCTCTACAGAAATCTTGACGTACTGGCACATCAACAAGTTTCAGGCAGTTTAAAGGGGGTCTTAAACTGCATTTGATGATCTGTCAGCAACACTTGATGTCCATTTGTGTGTGCCCCTGGGAGCAGTCTGTAGATCCGAGAGTCCGTTGTCACACAGCTGCTTGGGATGTACAGTGGACAGGCACTCGATGGGCTGAATGGTCTTCTTCCACATTGATGGCAAAAATGAGCAATAAGTCATTCAAGTGATAGAGGACAAACCACCAGCACTTAAATCATATTAAATTGATAAGTAGCATAAACAATCTGTAAAAACAGCATAAATCTCATACAGCGAGGATTGTGGCTGGAAATTCCTTCAGATATTCTTTAATTGAGAGTCTCATTTGCTTTTCAATTTTTCCATTTGCAATCGTAAATTAACTACACAGCAACAACCAATTAACCAATTAACTGAGGCCCCAGGAAATGAAGTGACACTAGATGTCATGTTGAGTCCCAGCACCACAGCTACATTTTCCAAAAATTAGCTTCACTGGAAGTGTACAGTTGTTAAGCCAAATATGTGGCTGCAGACTGTCGAAAATCATGTTCTGGAACTAGAGGATTTGAAATAATGGCCCAAAGGACACACAATTTGATGCAGTCATCCAAATGAAAACATTTTTGCTTGCTATAAACATTTAACACCGGACAATGTTAAAATTATGCAAAGTAAGTTCAAGTTCACGTTCACATTTGGCAGTCATTCAATCTCACACACACGAATACAATCCAATGAAACGGCATTCCTAAGGGGTCAAGCTGCTAAAACGCAGTACTAACAGTCACACACAGAACTATAGTTACCATAGCAGAAAAGCATACAATTATAAACAAATAATCTAGCCCAAGTCCCTGAGTGGCACAGCCTGCACATTAATGGTGCATGGGATGCTGCCCTGGATCCATATCTCAAAGAACAGGCAACACAACAGTTCCTCATCTCACACAGGGTCAGTTACAGACTAACTCAACCCAGTTTGCATACCCACACATTAGTGCAGATTACTACCTTTGTCATCATTATCTGATCATTCTGTTATTACACACAATGAACTAGACTAACTGAGGGTACACAATGAAAATAGGATCACAGAAAACTCACCTGGAACGTCAGCTGGCCAAATTTCCTTCTGTTTTAAAATAAATAAAAATAATCACTCCTCGACTGTGGATATTGTTGGCATGGCTGGGACTGACTGCAAATCATAAAAACAACTCATCTGCAGGTGTGTTCCCGTGACACTGCAGTCGATGCATTGAACAGATACTCTCTGAACTGTTAGATAAGGGGTAACTGAAACTTAACCTAATAAACAGAAAGATTTGATGGCGACAGTGAATTAACCCTGAGACGAGGACACTACCTATTTTACAGGAATTAACCCGGAGATGAGGGCACCACCCATTTTACAGGAGTTAATCTGGAGATGAAGGCACCGCCCATTTTACAGAAATTAACCTGAAGACAAGGGCACCGCCTATTTTACAGGAGTTAATCCGGAGACGAGGACACCACCCATTTTACAGGAATTAACCCGGAGACGAGGACACCACCCATTTTATAGGAGTTAATCTGGAGATGAAGGCACTGCCTATTTTACAGGAGTTAATCCGGAGACGAGGGCACAACCCATTTTACAGGAATTAACTGGTAGATGAGGGCAGCTTCTATTCTACAGGAATTAACCCTGAGACGAGGGCACCGCTTATTTTACAGGAGTTAACCCGGAGATGAGGGCACGGCCCATTTTACAGGAGTTAATCTGGAGAAGAGGACACCGGCCATTTTACAGGAGTTAATCCGGAGTCGAGGACACCGCCCATTTTACAGGAGTTAATCTGGAGATGAGGGCACAACCCATTTTACAGGAGTTAATCTGGAGATGAAGGCACTGCCTATTTTACAGGAATTAACCCGGAGACGAGGGCACCACCCATTTTACAGGAGTTAATCTGGAGATGAAGGCACTGCCTATTTTACAGGAGTTAATCTGGAGATGAAGGCACCACCCATTTTACAGGAATTAATCTGTAGACGAAGGCTCTGCCCATTTTACAGGAGTTAATCTGGAGATGAGGGCAGCTTCTATTCTACAGGAATTAACCCTGAGACGAGGGCACCACCCATTTTACAGGAATTAATCCGGAGAAGAGGGCACCGCCCATTTTAAAGGAGTTAATCCGGAGAAGAGGACACGGCCCATTTTACAGGAATTAATCTGGAGACGAAGGCACTGCCTATTTTACAGAAATTAACCTGGAGATGAGGGCACAACCCATTTTACAGGAGTTAATCTGGAGACAAGGGCACAACCCATTTTACAGGAATTAATCTGGAGACGAGGACACCGCCCATTTTACAGGAATTAATCTGGAGACAAGGGCACCACCCATTTTACAGGAATTAATCTGGAGACAAGGGCACCACCCATTTTACAGGAATTAATCTGGAGACAAGGGCACCACCCATTTTACAGGAATTAACTGGTAGATGAGGGCAGCTTCTATTCTACAGGAATTAATCTGGAGAAGAGGACACTGCCCATTTTACAGGAGTTAATCCGGAGACGAGGACATTGCCCATTTTACAGGAATTAATCTGGAGACAAGGGCACCGCCCATTTTACAGGAGTTAATCCGGAGACGAGGACATTGCCCATTTTACAGGAGTTAATCCGGAGACGAGGACACTGCCTATTTTACAGGAATTAACCCGGAGACGAAGGCACCACCCATTTTACAGGAGTTAATCCGGAGACGAGGACACTGCCTATTTTACAGGAATTAACCCGGAGACGAGGGCACTGCCTATTTTACAGGAATTAACCCGGAGACGAAGGCACCACCCATTTTACAGGAGTTAATCTGGAGAAGAGGACACTGCCCATTTTACAGGAGTTAATCCGGAGACGAGGACACTGCCTATTTTACAGGAATTAACCCGGAGACGAGGGCACTGCCTATTTTACAGGAATTAACCCGGAGACGAGGGCACTGCCTATTTTACAGGAATTAACCCGGAGACGAGGGCACTGCCTATTTTACAGGAATTAACCTGAAGATGAGGGCACGCCCATTTTACAGGAGTTAATCCGGAGACAAGGGCACTGCCTATTTTACAGGAATTAATCCGGAGACAAGGGCACCGCCCATTTTACAGGAGTTAATCCGGAGACAAGGGCACTGCCTATTTTACAGGAGTTAATCCGGAGACAAGGGCACTGCCTATTTTACAGGAGTTAATCCGGAGACAAGGGCACTGCCTATTTTACAGGAATTAATCCGGAGACAAGGGCACCGCCCATTTTACAGGAGTTAATCCGGAGACAAGGGCACTGCCTATTTTACAGGAGTTAATCCGGAGACGAAGACACCGCCCATTTTACAGGAGTTAATCCGGAGACAAGGGCACCGCCTATTTTACCGGAATTAATCCGAAGACAAGGGCACTGCCCATTTTACAGGAGTTAATCTGGAGATGAGGGCAGCTTCTATTCTACAGGAATTAACCCTGAGACGAGGACACTGCCTATTTAACGTGAATTAACCTGGGGAAGAAGGCACCGCCTATGTTACAGGAATTAACCTGGGGAAGAAGGCACCGCCTATGTTACAGGAATTAACCTGGGGTAGAAGGCACCGCCTATGTTACAGGAATTAACCTGGGGAAGAAGGCACTGTGTATTTTACAGGAATTTATCTGGAGACAAGGGTACCACCTATTTTAGAGTAATTAACCCAGAGACAAGGGCATAAATGGGTACACTGGAGCTCTACAGAAGAAGAAGAAAACCTTTAACTCTGAGTGGAGTCATCGGGATGCCATCGTGATGGCACTTTTTTTAGCAGGCTTTTTTGTTTTTACAAGGCCGAGCATGGGAGCCTTCGCTCCGAAGTCCGGTGCTGATGCCACTATGCCACCAGCCGGCTATTGGAGCTCTATGCTGAATGCAAGACTTCACAGTAACTACCAACATGTGCCTCCGACGTTCCCAGAGAAAATGGAGTCATTGATTTGTTTATGAATATAACAAGTGCTAAGGTACAGGGAAAAGCCTATTTATGTTTACTCCAGCTATACACCTAATTTTTAATATGTCTATCAAATAAGGCCACTGACCATAATACATAGGAGCAGAATTAGGCCATTTGGCCTGCTGAGTCTCCTCTGCTTTTCAATCATGGCCGATCCTCTTTCTCCCCTCTGCTCAACCCACTCCCCACCCTTCTCCCAGTAGCCTTTGATGCCATGTCCAATCAAGAACCTATCAAACTCTGCCTTGAATATACCTGACCACGGCCTCCATAGCAGCCTGTGTAATAAATTCCACAAATTCACCACCCTCTGGTTAAAGAAATTTAATAGACAATAGACAATTGGTGCAGAAGTAGACCATTCGGCCCTTCGAGCCTGCACCGCCATTCTGAGATCATCTACTATCAATACCTGTCCCCATATCCCTTGATTCCCCTATCCATAAGATACCTATCTAGCTCCTTCTTGAAAGCATCCAGAGAATTGGCCTCCACTATCTTCCGAGGCAGTGCATTCCAGACCCCCACAACTCTCTGGGAGAAGAAATTTTTCCTTAACTCTGTCCATAATGACCTACCCCTTATTCTCAAACCATGCCCTCTGGTACTGGACTCTCCCAGCATCTGGAACATATTTCCTGCCTCTATCTTGTCCAATCCCTTAATAATCTTATATGATGCAATCAGATCCCCTCTCAATCTCCTTAATTCCAGCGTGTACCAGCCCAGTCTCTCTAACCTCTCTGCATAAGACAGTCCAGACATCCCAGGAATTAACATTGTGAATCCATGCTGCACTTCTTCTACAGCCAGGATGTCCTTCCTTAACCCTGGAGACCAGAACTGTACACAATACTCCAGGTGTGGTCTCACCAGGGCCCTGTACAAATGCAAAAGGATTTCCTTGGTCTTGTACTCAATTCCCTTTGTAATAAAGGCCAACATTCCATTAGCCTTCTTCACTGCCTGCTTGCTGCACTTGCTCATTCACCTTCAGTGACTGATGAACAAGGACTCCTAGATCTCTTTGTATTTCTCCCTTACCTAACTCTACACCGTTCAGATAATAATCTGCCTTCCTGTTCTTACTCCCAAAGTGGATAACCTCACACTTATTCACATTAAACGTCATCTGCCAAGTATCTGCCCACTCACTCAGCCTATCCAAGTCATCCTGAATTCTCCTAACATCCTCATCACACGTCACACTGCCACCCAGCTTAGTATCATCAGCAAACTTGCTGATGTTATTCTCAATGCCTTCATCTAAATTGTTGATGTAAATTGTAAACAGCTGTGGTCCAATACTGAGCCCTGTGGCACCCCACTAGTCACCACCCGCCATTCCGAGAAACACCCATTCACATCTACCCTTTGCTTTCTATCTGCCAACCAGTTTTCTATCCATGTCAATATCTTCCCCCCAGTGCCATGAGCTCTGATTTTACCCAGCAATCTCCTATGTGGGACCTTATCAAATGCCTTCTGAAAATCGAGGTACACTACATCCACTGGATCTCCCTTGTCTAACTTCCTGGTTACAACCTCGAAAAACTCCAACAGATTAGTCAAGCATGATTTACCCTTGGTAAATCCATGCTGGCTCGGCCCAATCCTATCATTGCTATCTAGATATGCCACTATTTCATCTTTAATAATGGACTCTAGCATCTTCCCCACTACTGATGTTAGGCTGACAGGACGATAGTTCTCTGTTTTCTCCCTCCCTCCTTTCTTAAAAAGTGGGATAACATTAGCCATTCTCCAATCCTCAGGAACTGATCCTGAATCTAAGGAACATTGGAAAATGATTACCAATGCATCCGCATTTTCCAGAGCCACCTCCTTTAGTACCCTAGGATGCAGACCATCTGGACCTGGGGATTTGTCCACATCCCTGTTTTAAATGGATGTCCCTCTATCCCGAGGCTGTGCTATCTTGTCCTAGACTTGCCCACCATGGGAAACATCTTTTCCATATCTACCATGTCTAGGCCTTTCAACGTTTGAAAGGTTTCAATGAGATCCTCCTCATCCTTTTAAATTCCAGCAAGTACAACCCCAGAGCCATCAAACGTTCCTTGTATGATAACCCTTTCATTCCTGGAATCATCTTTGAGAACCTCCTCTGAACCATCTCCAATGCCAGCACATATTTTCTTAGATGAACAGGCCAAAACTATTCACAATACTCAAGGTGAGGCCCAACCAGTGCCTTCTAAAGCCTCAGCATCACATCACTGCTTTTTTATTCTAGACCTCTTGAAATGAATGCTTACATTACATTTGCCTTCCTCACCACTGACCTTACCTGCAAGTTAAATTTTAGGCTCTGTTGGTTAACTTTGATGACTACTGGTGTTCCACAGGGTCTGTGTTGGGACCAATTCTTTTCTCATTAGATGTCAAAGATTTGGGTGACAGAATTGATGGCTTTGTTGCAAAGTTTGCAGATGATATGAAGATGGATGGAGGGGCAGGTAGTTTTGAGAAAGTAGAGAGGATACAGAAGGACTGAGACAGATTAGGAGAATGGACAAAGAAGTGGCAGATGGAATACTATGTCAGGAAGTTTATGGTTACGCACTTTGGTAGAAGAAATGAAAGGGTTGACTATTTTCTAAATGGAGAGAAAATACAAAAAAAAACTGAGGTGCAGAGAGACTTGGAAGTTCTTGTGCAGGATTCCCTCAATGTTAGTTTGCAGGTTGAGTCTGTGGTGGGAAGGCAAATGTTAGCATTCATTTCAAGAAGACTAGAAAATAAAAGCAAGGACATAATGTTGAGACTTTATAAAGCACTGGTGAAGCTTCACTTGGACAATTGTAAGCGGGTTTGGATGCTTTATCTTAGAAAGGATGTGCTGAAACTGGAGAGGGTTCAAAGGAGGTTCATGAAAATTATTCCAGGATTGAATTGCTTGTCATACGAAAAGCGTCTGATGGCTCTGGGCCTGTATTCACTAGAATTCAGAAGGAATGAGAGGTGACCTCATTGAAACCTATTGAATGGGGAAAGACCTTGATAGAGTGGATGCATAGAGTACGTTTCCTGTGGTGTGAGAGTCCAAGACCAGAGGACAGCCTCAGAATAGAGGGGTGCCCTTTTAGAATGGAGATGAGGAGGGATTTCTTTAACCAGAGAGTAGTGAATCTGTGAAATTCTTTTCTACCGCAGCTGTGGAGGCTGAGTCTTTATGTATACTTAAGGCAGAAGTTGGTAGATTGTTGATTGGTTGGGGCATGATGGGATCCCAGGAGAAGTCAGAAGATTGGAACTAAGAGGAAAAATGCATCAACCATGATGGAATGGTGGAGAAGACGTGGTGGGCCAGACTTAAAAGATCTTAGAGTAATTTTTCATGCTTTGCACTCTACTGCCACCTCAAAACAAATTTCACAACATATATCAGAGATATTAATCCTGATTCTGTTTTTGAAGACAGAATCACACTTGTGATTTCAAGTGTCAGTCAGCTGAGATAAAGGCTACATATAGAACAAGCCACTTGATGATTATTCACTGGATTCACATTTATATGACCTGATTCACATTGCTCTCCATCCCCAGTAAATGCATTCAACATTATGATCTAACACATGCAATCATTTTTGCTATTCAGAATCTGGACAACACCTGAGTGCTCAACAATTGTGACACCGTTTGTGAAAATTCATTTAACAGATCCATTCCATTTAGATGGACTGTGATCTGCTGTCACTCTTTCTGCCAATACACTGTTTGACAGTCTTTGAGTTTTAACTCCCTTCTGCATCAGGTAATAAACCGTTGTTTAGTTTGATCAATTCCACTTTCTGCTTCATCAGATCACCAGATGATCAGAGACAAGTATCGGACAGTGTACAGTGCAACTCTCTGCTGTAAGCCCTTGTTAGTCACCCCTCACTGATGGGCTCTGACAACTGATGGTCACAGTTCTGAAAGAGAAGCAGCAGCTTGCCAACGTCAAACCACAAAAGCAATTAAATGCCAAGAGGTTATTACGTTAGCACACAAGATGTCACATCACATAATGTTTACAATTAATAGTAAATAGATACTGATATATGATTTTTTCAAGAGTCAAAGAATACTACAGCACAGAAACAGGCCCTTCACCCATCTTGTCCATGCCAAACTATTAATTTGTCTCATAGACTCACACCTGGACCATAGTTCTCCATACCCTTCCCATCCGTGTACTTACAGTGCCTATAAAAATTGTTCATCCCTTCTTGGAAGTTCTCATGTTTTATTGTTTTATAACATTGAATCACAGTGGATTTAATTTGATTTTTTTTGACACTGATCAACAGAAAAGACTTTCTATTCAAGTGAAAATAAATTTCTACAAATTGGTCTAAATTTAGTACAATTATTTAACATGAAATAATTGATTGCTTAATTACTCACCCCCTGCAAGTCAGCATATACCTTTGGCAGCAATTACAGCCTTGAGTCTGTATGGATAGGTCTCAAACACCTTTGCATATCCGGACACTGCAATTTTCCTCCCATTCTTCTTTACAAAACTGCTCAAGCTCTGTCAGATTGCATGTGGATTGAGACTGAACAGGCTTCTTCAAATCCAGCTACAAATTCTCAATTGGATTGAGGTCTGGACTCTGACTTGGCTACTCGAAGACATTAACTTTTCTGTATTTAAGCCATTCTTGTGTAACTTTGGCTTTATGCTTGGGGATCATTGTCTTATTGGAAAATAAATCTTCTCCCAAGTCACAGTTCTTGCAGGCTGCATCAGGTTTTCCTTCAGGATTCATTGCTGCATTCATTTTACCCTCTGCCTTCAGAAGCCCCACAGCATGATGCAGCCACCACCACGTTTTGTGGTAGGGATGGTGTGTTGTGTATGGCTTATGGTAAACGTAACATTTAGTCTGATGACCAAGAAGTTTCATCAGACCATAGAACTTTCTTCCAGATGACTTTTGGCAAACTCGAGCAGAGATTTCATTTAAGCTTTTTCCCAACAGTGTCTTTCTCTTTGCCACTCTCCCATAAGGCTGCAACTGGTGATGCTGCCAGGCAACAGTTGTATGCACAGTCTCTCCCATCTCAGCCACCGAATCTTGTAACTCCTCCACAGTTGTTGTAGGACTCTTGGAGGAGTGACTCTTGTGGCCTCTCTCATTAGTTCCCTTCTTGCACAGTCACTCAGTTTTTGAGGATAGCCTGCTCTCAGCAGATTTACAGCTGTGCCATATTCTTTCCATTTCTTGATGATTAACTTAACTGTACTCCAAGGGATACTCAGTGACTTGGAAATTTTCTTGTACCCATTTCCCGACTTCTGCTTTTCAATAACCTTTTCGTGAAGCTGCTTGGAGTGTTCTTTTGTTTTTGTGGTGTAGTTATTGCCAGGATACTGACTCATCACCAGTTGGACCTTCTTCTGACTTTTAGTGGTGGTTGGCAGTCCAACTTAAGGTGCATTAGCACCACCAGCTAGACTGCAGTGTGGTGTAGAGAGTTGGGAAATAAACCCCTCCCCCTAGTTCTTTATCAAGTGAAAACTAAATTACCCCAAAAAGCCCTATAGATTTTAAATAATGAAAGACAATATTGTGAATTAAAGTCACTTCCATAACTTATTAAAGATTTAAAATGAAAACTGTCAACCCCCAGTAAGACGTTTATTTATTGCTACCTGTAAATCAGATACAAGAACAGCCACGCCAGCGTTGCCCGTTAAATTATCTTTTGATCCATCAGTAAAAATGGTTAGCATCACAATCTCCTTAACATACTAATGAATCAACAAACTCTCAGGCGTATCAGCGTCTTTGGATTTCATTAAACCTAATGAAACCTAAACCTAAACCTGCAACCTAAAATCATCTAAAGCCAATGGAAAAGAACCATGGTGGGATTACCAAAAAAAAACACCAGTGGGACAAATTACATAATCCATCAAACACATATTCTTAGCATAGAAACATAGAAAACCTACAGCAAAATTCAGGCCCTTTGGCACAAAGTTGTGCCAAACATGTCCCTACGATCAGAACTGAACACAATACTCCAAGTGGGTTCAGAACAGGGCCCTATATAGCTGTAACATTACCTCTCGGCTCCTAAATTCAATTCCACGATTGATGAAGGCCAATACACCATATGCCTTCTTAACCACAGAGTCAACCTGCGCAGCTGCTTGGAGCGTCCTATGGACTCGGACCCCAAGATTCCTCTGATCCTCCACACTACCATGAGTCTTACCATTAATACTATACTCTGCCATCATATTTGACCTACCAAAATGAACCACCTCACACTGATCTGGGTTGAACTCCATCTGCCACTTCTCAGTCCAGTTTTGCATCCTATCAATGTCCCGCTATAACCTCTGACAGCCCTCTACACTATCCACAACACCCCCAACCTTTGTATCATCAGCAAACTTACTAACCCATCCCTCCACTTTCTCATCTGGGTCATTTATAAAAATCACAGAGTAAGGGTCCCAGAACAGATTCCTGAGGCACCCCACTGGTGACTGACCTCCGTGCAGAATATGACCCGTCTACAAGCATTCTTTGCCTTCTATAGGCAAGCCAGTTCTGGATCCACAAAGCAATGTCCCCTTGGATCCCATGCCTCCTTACTTTCTCAATAAGCCTTGCATGGGGTACCTTATCAAACGCCTTGCTGAAATCCAGATACACTACATCTACTACTCTTCGTTCATCAATGTGTTTAGTTATATCCTCAAAAAATTCAATCAGGCTTATAAGGCACAACTTGCCCTTGACAAAGCCATGCTGACTATTCCTAGTCATATTATACCTCTCTAAATGTTCATAAATCCTGCTTCTCAGGATTTTCTCCATCAACTTATCAACCACTGAGGTAAGACTCACTGGTCTATAATTTCCTGGGCTATCTCTACTCCCTTTCTTCAATAAAGGAACAACATTCACAACCTTCCAATCCTCTGGAACCTCTCCCGTCCCCATTGATGATGCAAAGATCATCGCCAGAGGCTCAGCAATCTCCTCCCTCACCTCCCAAGGTAGCCTGGGCTAAATCTCATCCGGTCTCGGCAACTTATCCAACTTGATGCTTTCCAAAAGCTTCAGCACATGCTCTTTCTTAATATCTGCATGCTCAAGCTTTTAATGACGATGAGCTAGCCACCCAGATCTAAAAACACTCTTGTGATGTTCCCAACAGTCTTCCAACACTATTCCTCTGCCCCCTCAAGTTAACCCAGTATGTTAACAACAACTTCATCCTCTGCAACTGTAAGGGTAATGTACCATCTCAACTGGTAATGCTGAAACAGGAGATGACCTTACTGCACAACACAGTCTTAAAGCCTGAGCTTGTATCACATACATTTTAAATTTGAAGATGAAGCTGATCCATAAGCCATAATCAAGTACTGATCTAATTAAACAAATATATAAAGTCAGAGATTTTGATGTAGCACCCCAAGAATACCCACATAGACACCCAAGGATATTTAAGGCCCCTTTACATTTGTCAATTACATTACTGATATGGTGCTTCCATGTCAGCTTATTATCCAGCTTCATGCCAAGAAATCTGACACTTGATGAGTTTGACTACACAATTTCAAATTGAGTGCAGGTCTGTTGATCAACTTTGTAAAACATACAACTTGTGTTTAGCTACTGAAAGCTTAAAACCCCATTTATTTTCCCATCATTTGATCTTATTAATTGTTAATTGCATCCTATATACAGTTAAATTGAAATTTTTTCTTCTGATCTGTAGAGCTCCATCATCTGCAAGAAGTGATTTACCCACCCCAGTGTCTATCTCGAAGAAAATATTGTTAATCATAATATTAAACTAATATTGCCTTGTAGAGTCCCATTTTCTATTTCATAGAAGCCTAAATATACCTCTCCTACCCTTACCTGCATAGACTGTCCAAATAAGCTACCCAGAAAAAAATTATATAGCCTTCCTCCCACTCCTTCCATAATTTAATCAAAAGACCCTCCATCCATAACATATCATACGCTTTTTCTATATCAAAATACTGCTGTTGCAACTTCTTCATTTACCTGCACTTTCCTAATATCATCTTTCAAACATAAAACTGGATCCAATGTCATTCTCCCCCTCCGAAATCCGCTCTGATAAAACGCCATTATCACCTCTTTTTAACAAAATGTAATTCAACCACTCTTACCATATGTTCCATAAGTTTACACAAATTGGATATTACAGATAGTTGTCTATAACTAGAAGGATCCGATGGGGGTTTTCCAAGTTTTAGAATATGCACTAATACTGCTATTTTCCATGAGGAGGGAAGATGGCCTAAATTCAAAATATGATTCAGAAATTTCAATATCATCTTGAGAGCTGTCAGCTATATGTTTAAATATACAATAACGTATATCATCCTTTCCTGGAGCCATCTAACCTGTACTATTAATAACTTTCATAAACTCTCACAGTGAAAACTCTGCATCACTAATACCATCATTGCTCTAGCTGGCTTCCAACACATTGGGGTTTATCCCTACATTGTTCAGCCTCTTCACTTAAATTATCTTGATGATGAATTGCAGCAAATGACTGAGCCAGTAACTCAACCTCGCTGTTTCAGTAACAATCATATTACCTTCTTTAATCAATACTGGAATGTTATTAGCTATGAATCTTCCTCATTTTTTAAAAATCATTCCCCAAACATCTCCAAGTTTAATACTCCTTCCAATCCTATCACAATATGACCTCCAGTAAAACTTGTTCGCAACCGTCACTACTTTCTTCACCATGGCCCATGCCCTTTTATACTTAATGCCACTTGAAGACTGATACTTCTTAACTTACCTAAACATTTTATTTCTCTCATTAATTGTTTTTGCACACTCTTCATTTCACCATGGTACAGCCTTTCTCCTATTAGTCCCCTCTGAGTCTCCAGAGGGTTCCTGTGCTGTGGAAGACGTCCTGCCTCATCCCTGTGCTGAAGACGCTGCGCCCCAGTGGCTCCAATGACTACAGACTGGTGGCATTGACCTCCCACATCATGAAGACCCTTCAGAGACTTGTTCTAGAGCAGCTCCAGCCTATGGTTAGGCCACACTTAGACCCCCTCCAGTTTGCCTACCAGCCCCGACTAGGAGTTGAGGATGCCATCGTCTACCTGCTGAACCGTGTCTACACCCACCTGGACAAGCCGGCCAGCACTGTGAGGGTCATGTTTTCTGACTTCTCCAGTGCGTTCAACACCATCCGCCCTGCTCTGCTGGGTGAGAAGCTGACAGTGATGCAGGAGGATGCTTCCCTGGTGTCATGGATTATTGATTACCTGACTGGCAGACCACAGTACGTGTGATTGCAACACTGTGTGTCAGACAGAGTGGTCAGCAGCACTGGGGTTCCACTGGGGACTGTCCTGTCTCTCTTTCTCTTCACCATCTACACCTCAGACTTCAACTACAACACAGAGTCTTGTCATCTTCAGAAGTTTTTTGATGACTTTGCCATAGTTGGATGCATCAGCAAGGGAGATGAGGCTGAGTACATTGCTGTGGTGAGAAACTTTGTCACATGATGTGAGCAGAATTATCTGCAGCTTAATGTGAAAAAGACTAAGGAGCTGGTGGTGGACCTGAGGAGGGCTAAGGCACCAGTGATCCCTGTTTCCATCCAAGGGGTCAGTGTGGACATGGTGGAGGATTACAAGTACTTGGGGATACGAATTGACAAAAAAACTGGACTGGTCAAAGAACACTGAGGCTGTCTACAAGAAGGGTCAGAGCCGTCTCTATTTCCTGAGGAGACTGAGGTCCTTTAACATCTGCCAGACGATGCTGAGGATGTTCTACGAGTCTGTGGTGGCCTGTGCTATCATTTTTGCTGTTGTGTGCTGGGGCAGCAGGCTGAGGGTAGCAGACACCAACAGAATCAACAAACTCATTCGTAAGGCCAGGGATGTTGTGGGGTGGAACTGGACTCTCTGACGGTGGTGTCTGAAAAGAGGATGCTGTCCAAGTTGCATGCCATCTTGGACAATGACTCCCATCCACTCCATAATGTACTGGTTAGGCACAGGAGTACATTCAGCCAGAGGCTCATTCCACCGAGATGTAACACTGAGCGTCATAGGAAGCCATTCCTATCTGTGGCCATCAAACTTTACAACTCCTCCCTCGGAGTGCCAGACACCCTGAGCCAATAGGCTGGTCCTGGACTTACTTCCACTTGGCATAATTTACTTATTATCATTTAATTATTTCTGGTTTTATTTTGCTATATCTCTACTCTATTATTGGTTGGTGCAACTGTAACAAAACCCAATTTCCCTCGGGATCAATAAAGTATGTCTGTCTGTCTGTCTGTCTTAATAGGAATCACTTCCACTGCAGTTTGATGAATAATATGACATAATCTTTCTTTGCAGAAATCCACATCTTCCTCATCATTCATCCCTGACAGATGTTCATCACATAAAACCTTAAACCTCTCCCAATTTGCTTTACCAAATTCCACCTCCTAAAAGCTGCCTCTTGTCCCCTATGTAAATCCAAACCCAAGCTTATAAATACAGGAAAATGATCACTCCCCAATGTTTCAACCCTCATGACATTCCACTCAAACACTCCAGCCAGAATGCTTGAAACTAAAGTTAAATCTGTAGCAGTTTCAAAACTATTAAGAACATTAAATATCATGCCTCTCCCATCATTAAGACATGCAATATGTTAAATATGTAAAAATTCTTCTACAATAAAACCATTACCATCATTCTGTGAACAACCCCACAATGAACTATGTGCATTAAAATCCCCACTCTATACAACCCTTAGTGAGATAGAGCTACATATGCTGTCGAACAATTCAATCAAGAGCTTTCCACAAGCGTTATAATAATTTACCACTTTAATGCCCCTACCTGTTGAATGAAATACTTCTACAAGTGCCTCATATACTTCACTTATATCCACAACTCTATGTCCTATCCTTTCCTCATAAAACTTGCAACACCACCCCCTCTGCCAGATAATGTATCACACCTAATTACAATATAATCCTGCAAAGAAAAACTTAACAACCAGGCTCCCTGAATACAAGTGGATTTGATAAATCAGAAGCAAATTTCTTAAAGTCTTGACCATTAGAAATCAAGCTTCTCACGTTCCACTGCAATATTCTGATACCCATTATGTACCTTCACAAGGAGACTGAAATACAGATACCCCACCCATCAGAGCTTCATTTACAGATTCCCAATATCACCTGTTGTACCCAGATACTTTACAGCAGCTTTCACAACAATTTTAATTTTCTCAGTACAACTAGATGTTTGAGCAGTGCAACTCGCCGCACCCATTATAAACATCACAAACTTAATTTTATCAACTAGTAAAGTATATTCAGTAAGAGAATTATGGTGCCAACATATAGCCTTGAACTTCACAGTCTATTCTCTGACTAATAATTCTTTATCAATATTCGGTTTAACTTTTTTGCATAGCTTCTGTATAAGACACTCCTAACTGTACTTTAACCTGTTGAACTTCAGCTGCCTTATTAAGCACTTCACATCCTCTATAAGCTGCACTATGTTCTCCTTTGCGATTACAACATTTAAACTTTACGCTTTCACAATCTTCATATTTATGTTCCCCACCACACTTACTACATCTTAGTTTCCCACTACATACTGCTGCAACATGTCCAAACCACTGACATTTGTAACATCTAAGCGGGGGTGGAATATAAGTTCAAACACAATAACTAACATAGCCCAAACTAACTTTATCAGGGAGCTCCACTTCATCAAACCATATCAATATAGATAAACTTTCCATCCTTTCCCCATTTCTGACTACTTGCAATCTCTTTACCTCCTTAACCTTGTCTCCTAATAAATGAGATTCAACCTCTTCTATCGAAATTTTCACCAGAACACCTGTTATAACACTCCTAACACCTCTATTTTCATTAGGCAAAATAGGTACTATCTTTTTGCCAAGTAAGGTCTTCAATCATAATGACTTCTCACACTGCTTTTTATCCTTGCACACAATTAACACCTTCCCTCCTCTTAAAGTATGAGCACAATCCATATTCCCTATGGACACTTTTAGCTCAGTAGTTAATTTAATAGGATTGATGGAGGGCAGATGTTCCGGTTCAAATTTAAACAATACCTTGAAGTTTTCTTTCATTTTTTTTAAGATTAGATTAGATTCAACTTCATTGTCATTGTGCCAAGTACAGATACAAAGCCAATGAAATGCAGTTAGCATCCAACCAGAAATGCTAAGAATAGTGGTATTTGTAACTGCGAATAAAAAGTAAGTGCTACAGCACACAAATATTAAAGTACAGAGACAGTACAATATGGGTGCAATACTGCTTAGCACTGTGATGTGAGGTTCAGCAGAGTCACAGCCTTAGGGAAGAAGCTCTTCCTGAGCCTGCTGGTGCGGGAGCGGAGGCTCCTGTAGCGCCTACCGGATGGGAGGAGAGTAAAAAGTCCATGGTTAGGGTGAGATGCATCCTTGATAATGCTTTTCACCCTGCCCAGGCAGAGTTTATGGTAGATGTTCTCAATAGTGGGCAATTGGGTGTCAATAATCCGCTGGGCAGTTTTCACCACCCGTTGGAGTGCTTTGTGGTCTGATACGGGACAATTGCCATATCACACTGAGATGCTGTTGTTAAGTATACTCTCAATGGTACAGCGGTAAAAGTCCGTCAGTATCCTGGGACAGAGGTGAGCTTTCTTGATGCTCCACAGGAAATAAAGGTGCTGTTGCATCTTTTTGATCAGGATGGAGGAGTTCAGGGACCGGGTGAGATCCTCGGAAATGTGGACACCAAGGAATTTGAAGCTTGATACACGCTCCACTACAGCTCTGTTGATGTAGATGGGGACTTGAGTGTGGCTCCTAGCATGCCTGAAGTCCACAATGATCTCTTTGGTCTTCTGGGTGTTAAGGGCCAGGTTGTTGTCGGCACACCACGTGGCCCGGTGTTGGACCTCATCCCTGTCGGCCATCTCGTCATCCCCTCTGATCAGGCCAACCACCGTGGTGTCGTCTGCAAACTTGATTATGGAGTTAGAACCATGTACAGGAACGCAGTCATAGGTGAAAAGGGAGTACAGAAGAGGGCTCAGCAAACAGCCTTGAGGCACGCTGGTGTTCAGGGTGAGAGTGGATGAGGAGAGGTTGTCTAACATAACAGATTGGGGTTCTGTTAGTCAGAAAGACCAAGGTCCAATTGCAGAGGGATGAGCTGATACCAAGCTGGTGAAGTCTGGCGATCAGCTTGGAGGGAGTCACA
This sequence comes from Hypanus sabinus, assembly GCF_030144855.1. Lineage (NCBI taxonomy): Eukaryota > Metazoa > Chordata > Chondrichthyes > Myliobatiformes > Dasyatidae > Hypanus > Hypanus sabinus. The sequence goes on along the minus strand of NC_082725.1, from coordinate 1,434,967 downwards.
ATATTGAATCCCGAACTAAATGCCGAACAGCATTCTGACGTAAGAGTTGAGGCCGTCCAGGTGGGTCGGGGCAGAGTGAAGTGCTGTGGAGATGGTATCCTCTGTTGACCTATTAGTGTGATAGGAAAATTGATGGGGGACCAGGGTCGTGGGCAGACAGGATTTCAGATGTGATATTTTCAAAATATCTGTCTCTTTCTCTCCATCACTTGAAATTATTCCAATATTCTGTTTCCTTTCCCATTTTCCAGATCTAGATTCAACTTCCTTCCACCTCCACCAGCGAAACCCACTCTCACCCAAACCCTGCATTTGCAGTAACTTTTCCAGATCCTCCCCCGTACCTGAACGTACACGGTTTCCCAACATCCAAACACCATTCACAGCCATCAGCACCAACCATCACTCCTCAAACCTAAACTGAGCCATCAGCCCCAGCTCCCAACTCAGCCTATCTCATCACCAGCTGGACCTTCCAGATACACCTATATTTTTACTACAATCAATTGAAACACCTTGACTGCACACAAGCATTAAACTAAATGTGTGACTTCTAAAACCAATTGGCTGCACCAGTGATGATTTGGTGTGTCATATTAAAGGAGGTGGATACTTAAGCAATCAATTTTTTTTGTGTTTTATATTTGTAATTAATTTAGATCACTTTGTAGATATCTGTTTTCACTTTGATAGGAAAAAGTCTTTTTCTAGAGTAACCCTCTATCAGTGAAAGCTCATCTGAGCTGAGGCTACTAGGAAGCGAGTCTCAACAGTAAAATATTCTCATTCTGGCTATTATTGCCACACATATTGGAACTGAACAGTTTTGGTACTGGTTTGGATACTAATGTGGAGAACTAGTGGTAGACCATGTTAGTATTCTTGGCATTGAAATTGATTTATTATTGTCACAAATGTTGAGATACAGTGAGAAGTTTGTCCTGCAAACTGTTCATACAGATCAGATCATTACACCGTGCATCGAGGTAAAACAATAACAGAGTGCAGAATGAAGTGTAGCAGTGACAGAAAGTGCAGTGAAGGTAATCAATAAAGTGCAAGATCACAGTGAGGTAGATTGTGAGATTAGGTATCCATCACATCATACAAGAGGATCATTGAAGAGTCTGGTAACAGTGAGATAGAAGCTATCCTTGAGCCTACTTTTGGTGCTTTCAGGTTTTTGTATCATCTAGCTGGTGGGAGAGGGGAGAAGAAAGAGCGTCTGGGAACAGGTGGGGATTTTGATTATACTGGCTGCTTTACTGAGGCAGTGGAAAGTTTAGACAGGATCCATGGAGGGGAGGCTGGTTTCCCTGATGTGCTGAGCTGCGTCCACAACTCTGTCTAAACTTCTCGCTGCCTCAGTAAACCACAGAGTCCATGAAGGGGTGGATCTCTCCACAGATGCTGCCTGATCAGCTGAGTGCTCTGAGCATTTTCTATTTCTGTTAAAGATTTCCAGCACCTGGAGTGTTTTGCTCCAGATAGCTCTGATTCAGACATGGTTTGCAAGTGTGGCCAAGCTGAAACAATAATTTTAAAACCTGAATGCATCTTCCTTAACTTCACACTTTTTTACTCAGGATATATCAGCCTCTCAATATTAAGACATTGTTCTCATAGGGGGAGTTTGCAATTCCTGGTCTTTGTAATCATTTAATTTACATACATTGGAAAACATTGTCCAATCCAACATGCTTAGTAATGTCTGTACTCACTCACTCCAGAATGTACTCACTGATTCACATGGCATTCATTTAGAGAGGACTAGAATATCAAAGCAAGGATGTAATGCTGAGGTTTTATAAGGCATTGTGCAGGCCTCAATGGACAATGCAAATACCTATGTCAGGATCCTGATGAAGCTCAGTGTTTAACACAATCATTCCTACAGTTCCGATTGAAAAACTCAAGAACCTCTGTACCTCCCTGTGTAACTGGATCCTCAACTTCCTAACCGAAAGACTTACAACCTGTGCAAATTGAAGATAACATCTCCATTTTGCTGACAATCAACACTGGTGCACCTCAGGGACGTGTGCTTACTCTCTACACCCATGACTGTGTGGCTAGGTACAACTCAAATACTATCTATAAATTTGCTGATGATACAACCATTGTTGGTGGAATCTCAGGTGGTGACAAGAGAGTGTACAGGAGTGAGATAAGCCTATGAGTGGAGTGATATCGCAGCAACAGCCTTGCACTCAGCATCAGTAAGACCAAAGAACTAATTGTGGACTTCAGAAAGGGTAAGACAAGGGAACACACACCTGTCCTCATAGAGGGATCAGAAGTGAAAAGGGTGAGCAATTTCAATTTCCTGGATGTCAATATCTCTGAGGAGCTAACCTGGACCCAACATATCGATGCAACTATAAAAAAAGCACAACAGCGGCTATATTTCATTTGGTATGTCAACAAAAACACTCTCAAATTTCTACAGAGAATTCTAACTGGCTGCATTAACATCTGGTGTGGGGGGAGGGTGTTACTGCACAGGATCAAAATAAGCTGCAGAGAGTTGTAAACTAGTCAGCTCCATCATGGGTACTGGCCACCATAGTATCCAGGACATCTTCAAGGAGCGATGCCTCATAAAGGCGGCGTCCATCATTAGGACTCCCATCAGACGGGTCACGTCTTCTTCTCATGGCTACCATCAAGAAGGAGATACAGAAGCCTGAAGGCGCACACTCAATGATTCAGGAACAGCTTCTTCCCCTCTGCCATTTGATTTTTGAAAGGACAGTGAACCCATGAACACTACCTCACTACTTTTTTATTTCTATTTTTGCACTTTTTATATATATATAAAACTGGTGCACCAATCGTGAGTTGGAGAGCGAGGAGACAGGAGGTGGCGCACAGGTCCAGGAGCAAAATTTAAAAGGGGAAAGCTTCACGGGAACTCAGCTATAGCTGGCACCCCAGTTGTGAGTTGGAGAACAGGGAAGGTTCAGGCATATAAGGGAGACACTGCCTAGCGGAACAGTCATCAAAGGAGCGGTCTGAGTCAGAGTGGTAGGGCTTTGGCTCATTCGGACTTCGGCGAGGTAAGTGAGTCAGTGGACTTTGTTTTCTCCTTGCATTTTTTTTGAGGAATAGACAACATGTCTGTAGGGTTAGTGCTTTGTTCTGGGTGTGAGATGGGGGAAATCCTGGGAATCTTCCAGTCTCCCGGGTGGCCACATCTGCACCAGGTGCACCGAGATGCAGCTCCTGAGAGACAGTGTTAGGGATCTGGAGCTGTGGCTCGATGACCTACAGCTTATTAGGGAAAGTGAGCAGGAGATAGATAGGAGGTACAGAGAGTTTGCCTAACTCCCGAGGCTGCAGGAATTAGACAAGTGGGCATCTGTCAGGGAAGGGAAGGGAAGAGCTCAGATAGTAGAGAGCACCCCTGTGGCCATCCCCCTCGATAATCGTTATCGTGTTTTGGATGCTGTTGAGGGGAGTGACCTGACAGAGGACGACCATGGCGATTGGGTTTCTGGCACTGAGTCTGGTTCCATGGTACAGATGGGAGAGAAGAAGATAAAGAATGCCGTAGTGATAGGGGACTCCATACTGAGGAGACCAGACAGGAGATTCTGTCAGCCTGATAGAGATACCCACATGGTGTGTTGCCTCCCAGCTGCCAGGGTACAGGATGTCTTGGATTGGGTGCAGAGTATTCTGAAGAGCGAGGGTGATCAGCTGGAAGTCTTGGTACACATTGGTACCAATGGTAGAAAAAAGGAGGAGGTTCTGAAGAGAGAATTCAGAGAGTTGGGAAGGATGCTGAAAGGCAGGACCTCCAGGGGAGCAATCTCAGGATTGCTGCCTGTGCCACGTGCTAGTGAGGCAAGAATGGCAAGATCAGGCTGAGAGATTGGCGTAGGGAGCAGGGCTTCGGGTTTCTGGATCATTGGGGCCTCTTCTGGGGAAGGTACAGCCAGTACATAAAGGACAGGTTACACCTGAACCCAAAGGGTCTAATACCCTAGCAGGCAGGTTTAATAGGGAGGGTTTAAATTGTTAGAGCTGTCAGGGGGATGGGAACCGGAGTGATAGGGCTGAGAAAAGAGAAAACAGAAATAAATCAAAGATAGCATGCAACAGAGATTATAGAAAGAACAGGCAGAAGATGAGGCATAATCACAGCCAGTGGGATGATTTACAACACAAAGCAACAAATACTAGACTGAAAATGTTATATTTGAATGCACGCAGCATAAGAAATAAAATAGACAATTTTGAAATTCAGCTGCAGATTGGCAAGTATGACCTTGTGGCCATCGCTGACACTTGGCTAAAGGATGGGAGCTGAATGTCCAAGGATATACCGTGTATCGGAAAAACAGGTTAGTAGACAGAGGGGGTGGTGTGGCCCTGTTTATAAGAAATAATATTAAATCATTAGAAAGGGATGACATAGGATCAGAAGGTGTAGAGTCTCTATGGGTTGAGTTAAGAAATGGCAAGAGTAAAAGGACCCTAATGGCAGTTGCATACAGGCCTCCAAACAACAGTCGGGATGTGGATTACAAATTACAGCAGGAGATAGAAAAGGCGTGTCAGAAAGGCAATGTCATGATAATTGTTGGGGATTTTAACACGAAATTGGATTGGGAAAACCAGGCCAGTACTGGACCTCTAGAGAGAGAATTTGTAGAATGTCTAAGGGGTGGCTTTTTAGAACAGTTGTTGTTGATCCCACTAGAGGATCGGCTTTGCTGGATTGGGTGTTGTGCAATGATCCTGAGGTGATAAGAGAGCTTTAGATTAAGGAACCCTTGGGAACAGTGATTACAATATGATCGAGTTCACTTTGAAATTTGAGAAGGAGAAACTAAATTCCAATGTGTCGGTATTTCATTGGAATAAAGGAAATTACAATGGCATGAGAGGAGAACTGGCCAAAGTTGACTGGAAAGAGACACTAGCAGGAAGGACAGCAGAGCAGCAATAGCTAGAGTTTCTGTGAATAATGAAGGAAGTGCAAGACAGATATATTCCAAATAAGAAGACATTTTCAAATTGGAGAACACTACTGTGGCTGACAAGTGTAATCAGAGCCAAAGTAAAAGCAAAAGAGAGGGCACACAAGGAAGCCAGAGATAGTTGGAAGATAGAGGATTGGGAAGCCTTTAAAAACTTGCAGAAGGAAACTAAGAGGCTCATTAGGAAGGAAAAGATGAATTATGAAAGAAAGCTGACAACTAATATCAAAGAAGATACTTTTTAAGTATATAAAGAGTAAAAAAGAGTTGAGGGTAGATATAGGACCAATAGAAAATGATGCTGGAAATATTGTAACGAGAGATGCAGAGATGGTAGAGGAACTGAATGCATATTTTGCATCAGTCTTCACAGTGGAAGACATCTGCAGTATACTGGATGTATACTGGGTGTCAGGGAAGTGAATTAGGCACAGTGAAAATTACAACTGAGAAGGTATTCAGGAAGATAAATGGTCTGAGAGTGGATAAATCTCCTGGACCTGATGGAATGCACCCTTGGGCTCTGAAGGAAGTAGCTGGAGAGATTGCGGAGGCATTAACTATGATCTTTCAAGAACGACAGATTCTGGCATTGTACTGGATGCCAGATGCTGGTTACCAGTGGAGTTCCACAAAGGTCAGTGTTGGGACTGCTGTTTTTTATGATGTATGTCAAAAATTTGGACTATGGGATTAATGGATTTGTAGCTAAATTTGCTGATAATACAAAGATAGGTGGAGGAGCAGGTAGAGGAAACAGAGAGGCTGCAGGGAGACTTAGATAGTTTAGGGGAATGGGCAAAGAAGTGACAAATGAAATATAATGTTGGAAAGTGTATGGTCATGCACTTTGGTGGAAGAAATAAACGGGCAGACTATCATTTAGATGGGGACAGAATTCAAAATGCAGAGATGCAAAGGGACTTGGGAGTCCTTGTGCAAGATACTCTAAAGGTTAACCTCCAGGTTGAGTCGGTTGTGATGAACGCGAATGCAATGTTGGCATTCATTTCTAGAGGTACAGAATATAAGAGCAGGGATGTGATGTTGAGGCTCTATAAGGCACTCGTGAGACCATACTTGGAGGGTTCAGAAAAGATTCATGAGAATGATTCCTGGAAAGAAAGGGTTACCATGTGAGGAACGTCTGGCAGCCCTTGGGCTGTATTCCCTGGAATTCAGGAAAATGAGGGGGGGGGGGATCTCATAGAAACTCTCCAAATGTTAAAAGGCTTGAACAGATTAGATATGGCAAAGTTATTTCCTAATGGTAGGGGATTCTAGGCAAGAGGGCATGACTTCAAGAATGAAGGACCTCCTTTTAGAACTGAAATGCGGAGAAATTAATTCAGTCAGAGGGTGGTAAATCTGTGGAATTTGTTGCCACAAGCACCTGTGGAGGCCAAGTCAATGGGTGCACTTAAGGCAGAGATAGACAGGTTCTTGATTAGCCAGGGCATTAAAGGGTATGGGGAGAAGGCAGGGGAGTGGGGATGACTGGAAGAATTGGATCAGCCCATGAATAACGGAGCAGACTCGATGGGCTGAATGGCCTTCTTCTGTTTCTATATCTTATGGTCTTGAATACCACTAACTGTAATTTATAGATTTGTGCAATTATGTATTATATTGGAGAGGGTCCGGAGTAGGTTCACAAGAATAATTCTGAGAATGAAAAGGTTAATATATGAGGAGCATTTGATGACTCTGGGCCTTTACTCACTGTAGTTTCTAAAAATGAGTGGGGGGGGGGTGGAATCTCATTGAAACCTATGGAATATTGAAAGGCCTAGATAGAGTAGATGTGGAGAGGATGTTTCCTTTGGTGGGGGAGTCTAGGATCAGAGGATATGACCTCAGAACAGAAGGACTTCATTTACAACAGAATGAGGAGGAACTTATTTAGCCAGAGGGTGGTAAATCTGTGGAATTCATTGCCACAGACAGCTGTGGAGACCAGGTCATTGGATTCATTTAAAGTGGATGTTGATAGGTTCCTGATTAGTAAGGGTGTCAATAGTTATGGGGAGAAGGCAAAAGAATGGGGTTGATACTGATAATAAATCAGCCATGATGGAATAGCAGATCAAACTCGATGGACTGAATGACTAATTGTGCTCCTGTGTTTCATGGTAAACAATAAGGGAAAGCATGCAGAAAATGTTAGAGTTTGATTATTTTAAATTGTGTCAATGGATCAGCACAGATGGTGTGACAGGACTAATTCCTTCAGCATGTCTGTGATTACGTTAGCTCACTAGGACTTAATGAATTTTTCAAGTTCAGAAGACAAATGATCTAATATAGGACACAGAGATGAACTGTGAAAGAACAACTAAATAGTTCCTTGTGAAGTCTTGGAGTTTCTGCCCTTTCTAGTGCTGAGAGAGGAGGGAAATCAAGTCAAGTTTATTGTCCTTTAACTATGTACATGTACAGTATATAATGTATATAGATATGAAACAGTTTGTCTAAATTGGGGTGTGAAGCACCATAATAACACCCATTACACAAGGTAACTTATGAAGGTAAGGTTAAAATCTACACACGAATCACATATAGTTAACAAGCTAAAGTGCATAAATTAAATATTGTAAGGTATGGAATAGATTAACTAATGACACAGAATACCATGCAGCAGGGAGAATGGAAGAATCCAAGTTATTGTATAGGCAGCTATTCGATATTCCTATAACAGCAGGACAGGAGCTGTCCTTGAGCTTGGTGATACATGCTTTCAAGCTTTTGTATTTTCTGCTGATGGGAGGTGGGAGAAGAGAGGCTGTCCCAGGCAGGTGGGTCTTTGATTATGCTGGCTACTTTACGAGGGCAGTGAGAAATGTTGATAAAGTCCATAGAGGGAAGGCTTTGATGTGCTGAGCTGTGAGAACAACTTTGCAATTTCTTGCAGTCACATGCAGTGCAGTTGCCATATCAAGTTATTATGCCTCCAGGTAGGATGCACTTTATGGTCTGTCAATAAAAAGTGGTAAAGGTTAATGGGGTATTTAAGTCATGTTCCCAAGCCATTTTGATTTTATCCACAGGGGCACGCCATAAGGATACTAATTTATCACGGATAAAAGATATTAAGCCTTTACCCAGTGGATTAATAGAAAGAAAGAAATCCATAGCATTTTTCTCGGGCATTTCAGGGAAGCTGGGAATTAAAGGATTGATAAAGTGTCTGATTTGGAGCTATCTAAAGAAGTGAGCATTAGGCAGATTGAACTTAACAGAGAGCTGTTGAAAGGATGTGAAGCGATTATTGATAAAAAGATCTTCAAAATGCCTAATGTCCTTTCTATACCAATCATAAAATGTTGAATCATACATAGTAGATAGAAAAAGATGATTATGTAAGGTAAGACTAGAAAGGGAAAAACCATAAAATTTCCTAAACTGGGTCCATATTCGCAAAGTATGTCTAACAAAAGGATTAACAATTGGTCTAGACAAACTACTAGGGAGTGTAGAACCAAGAAGTGCAGAAATAGATAGATCTTTAGTGGAATTCAGCTCCATTGCTACTCAATTAGGGCAATCAGATTGGCTATGAAAAAAAGACCAGAAGATAGGGCAACAAATGTTAGCTGCCCAGTAGTATAAACGAAAATTAGATAAGGCCATGCCACCCTCTTTTTTAGATTTTTGAAGATAAACTTTATTAATTCTAGAACACTTATTCTTCCACAGATAGGACAAAATAAATGAGTCTAAGGAATCAAAAAAGGTTTTAGAAATAAAAATTGGAATAGATTGAAATTAATATAAAAATTTAGGGAGAACGTACATTTTAATAACATTAATATGGCCTACCAAGGACATAGATAGAGGTGACCATTGTGACAGACTCTGTTTTGTAGTGTATAAAAGATTGGCAAAATTTTCACGAAAAAGATCTTTAAAGTTCCTTGTAACTGTAATACCAAGGTAAGTAAATTGATTATGGTTTGGGACTCGATTCTCAAATCGGTTAATTCAACTTCTCTCTGTGCTCGCCACTGCCTTTTACAGTTTAAGATTGTTCATATGTCCAAATCTAAATTATCTCGATTTTACCCTAATATTAGTCCTCTTTGTGATAAATGCAAAAGTGGCAAGGCCTCTCTTATTCATATGTATTGGTCCTGCCCTGGCTTAGAGAAATTTTGGAAAGATGTTTTTATAACCTTATCCTGTATTCTGAATCGCCACTTAGAACCTAACCCTTTAATTGCTCTGTTTGGTTTCTTGGGTGAGACAGATATACGCTTGAGTTTGACTAAATGTTGAATATTATCTTTTGCTTCTCTCCTGGCTAGACGTCTAATCTTCCTTAGGTGGAGAGATGTTGCCCCACCCACGCATGCTCAATGGCTTAACGATATTATGTCCTGTTTAGACCTTGAAAAAATTCATCATTCAATTCTTAATTCGGATATAAAGTTTCATAAGGTCTGGGGGCCTTTTATTGAGTATTTTCATAATTTTCCTCTTAATTGTTTTTTCTCAGTCCCTTGCTTTCAGCTTTTTTTTTGGTAGTGGGCATTATTATCTTCTGTTTTCAGGTGTATTTACAGTTTTGGGGGTTTGAATGTTCTGATTTATATTTTCTACATTTTGTTTTGGCTGGTCTGGAGTTTTTTTTTGTTGTGGGGCTTGGGGAGGACACTAACTTTACATGACTTCAACTTGGGTGCTTTCTCAATTATCTTATTTTGTATTATATTACTATTGTATGTTTATCTTGCACTGTACTAGTTTCCTACTTTGTTTTTGGTTTTTTTTTGTTTGTAGTGTTGTAGAAAATGCATTAAAAAAAAGGTTAATGGGGGCATTCCAAATTTCTTTATCCTGTTAGCAAATGTAACCACAATAAAACAAAAGAAAACTGGTTCACCAATGTCCTGCAGGAGAGAAGCTCCTCCATCCTCGCCTGTAGGCAATTCCACATCCATCAAATAGTTAATTGCAGCTGCATTTTACATTGACTAAGCGAGCCACCTTGAAATGGGGGTTAAGGTTGGGCAACAAAATTCTGGCCCTACCAATGTTGCCCACATCCACCAAAAGTAATAATAAACAAACAAACATAACTGTAGAATGGTTTGCATGCTGTAGGGGATAGATTTGAAGAGACGTTGGACAGAGTTGTACAAGATCATACAAGCCAAAGATAGAGTGGATAGCCAGAGACCTTTTCTCAGGGCAGAAATGGCTAATTCAAGGGAGTGTAATGAAGGAAAGAATGGGGGGAGGTGGGGGTTGTCAGAAGTCGTTTTTTTTAAACTCAGAGAGTGGTGGGTGTGTGGAACGCCCTGCCAGGAGTGGTGGCAGAAGCAAATACATTAGGGACACCTAAGAAACTCTTAGATAGGCATATGGATGATATAAAAATGGAGGGCTATGAGGGAGGGGAGGGTTACATTGATATTGGAGTTGGTTAAAGGGTCAGCACAACATTGTTGGCCAAAGGGCCTATACTGTAATGTACTGTTCTATGCTCTATATTGCGGAGCAGGCTCAATGGGCCAAATGGCCTAATTCTGCTCCTATAACTTATGGTTTTGGGTTTGTGTGGTGAATATTGAAATATGAGCTGCTGTCAAAGCAGAGCAGAAGTGCATCAGGGTTTTTGATGCCACAGACACTCCAGTGCAGGAGAATCAGGTGAAGTCGACAAGGGTTGTCAGCTGTGCTCTCTACAGACCTTGAACAACAACTCTGGAGTAGCACACCAACCCTCCTCCCTGTGGTTGGTACTCCCTCCTGTATCATCTGGGGCTGAAGTTCGGAGAGTTCAACCGCACAGTCCCACCAATCTGTTAAACACAAGAGACTGCAGATACTGGAAATCCAAAGCAACACACACAAAATGCTAGAGGAACTCAGCAGGCCAGGCAGTATCTATGGGGGGAAATAAACAGTTCAGCAGGACATTGCTTCTCCTATTTTGAGAGCATGGTCACAGCAGGGCCTTCCTACCAAATTTTCCAATTCCCAACACCAACTGCAGGCAGCTGTCTGTGAGAAAATCCAGATCTATCTTCGACAGCAGCTGTCATTACAATATAGTTGCATGAAAAATTCAAAGCTTAGAATTTCTCAATGATGATAAATATGATCGAAAAGTCAAGACAAACTGTTTGATTATTACCATGGTAATAATGCTGTTGAAGAGATCACTGTTAGCCCAGCAGATGAACTAGTCAGCTCTGTCCACGCCTTTGTAGGCGCAATGTCAATGGAAAAATCTCAGCTCCATTCATTCTCATTTCTAACATGGCAGTTTCTGGGAACAGATGACAGAAGGACACAGATGGATGTTCTGCGTTTTCACTTTTGTTCAGTAAGAATGTATTGAGACTTTTATAATGAATATTAGCATGCTCTGTGTGAATTTCACTTTATTGAAACTGATGGAATTCTCTCCTGGTTTTATTAATTTGTGTCATCTAACCAAGGTTATCTTGCATTAGCAGCAACAAATATTGCTTTGGATTGTTTCAAGGCAGCTGTTGAGGGCTAGTGTGATTAGGTAGTGGTCTGTATGTATAGGATCGAGGTTGACAGCAACAAGTGCTTTCTTGCATCCTTCCTTGTGTAATCATTGCAAACCTCAACAATACATTATTGGTTACAAAATTAAGATTTACTGGCTGCCTTGTCAGGAAGCTTTGCTAAAATCTGGAGGAAATCAGCCCAATTTGGTGGTACCAACAGATGAGAATGAATCTTGCTGCTGGGAGAATTGTGGGATTGATCTATTGTTACTAGAAGCAGTACAGTTGGATGGACCCACCCTCCACACAATTATTAGAATGAACACATTTCTGAAGTCAGACTGAAGTGACTTTCAGCTCTATGTTCAAAACTGATCTCATTGTGTGTTAACTTCATCAAGGGAAATGAAGAGCTGCCAGGAGACATGACAATTGGCACCAACTCCAGAGACCAATTCCAAGTGCTCATTTAGAAATCCATTTGGGAGATGAGAATATTATCACCAACTTTACAGGTTCCTTGTCTTATTAAGAGGCCTAGATGGAGCAAACATGGAGAGAATGTTACCTATAGTGGGGGAGTCTCGGATTAGAGGGCACAGCCTTAAAATAGAGGGGTGTCTATTTAGAATGGAGATGAGAAGGAATTTCTTTAGCCAGAAGGTGGTGAATATGTGCAATTCAATGTCATAAAGTCATCAAGTCATTGAGTATATTTAAAGCAGAGGTTGATAGGTTCTTGATCAGTCAGGGAATCAGACATTACAGGGGGAAGGGAAGACAATGGGGTTGAGAGGGATAATTTATCAGCAATGACAAACTGGCAGAGCTGACTCAATGGGCTGAATGGCTTGTTATGTCTTGTAGACAAGTAATTTCTGAGGATCTCATTCACTAAACTAAGGACAATGATGAAGTTGCTGAATATGTCAAAGGAATATGCTACAGTGCTCTATGATTCTGTTTAAGGCAAATCCAAGGGGGAGCATCTTCAGTAAGAGGGTGGTATGAGCAGTGGAAATGGTGGATCTGGGTTCAATTATAATATTTAAGATAGATACAAGGTCAATTGTAATATCTGAGAAAAGTTTAGATAGGTACATAGAAGAGAGAGGTATGGAGGGTCATGATCCAGGTATAGATCAATTGAAACTGGCAGAAACCCAGGCAGGCATTGTCTAGATGGGCTGAATGGCCTATATCTGTACTGTAGTGCTCTCTGCCAAATTTACTGAACCAAAAATTGTACAGTAAGCTTTTAGTCATTCTTGAGAATATCAAAGGTTTTTCATAGCACGTGAATTACCTTTGAAATTTAATAAGAAGTATTGCATAGACCATCCTAACAACTTTTTCACACAAAGCATGGTTCCACAAACAGCAAACGACACACACTATATTGGTTCTGCTTATGGAGTTTCAGTACTAACTATATATGTATTTGGTTGTGGTACTGGAAAACCAGGACACAAGACAGCTCGCCATTTGAACAACTGCTGGCATTGTGTTGCGTTTTGCCCAATTGTGACCATACGGGAAACTTTCACTGACCCTACATTCTGTTGACATCAGTCACCAGCTGTGGTCACATGCGCATCATCCACCAAGACAGGATCTCATTTCATTCATTCAATTAGCCAGCGTGAGAATGATGTCAGGAACGTTTTCTTTGGAGTGGCAGAGCTGAAGGGGGATTATGAGAGAGATACAGCTAAGGTAGACAGACAGTATCTTTTCCCAGGTTGAAATACCTAATATCCAAGAGCATGTATTTAAAGTGAGAGGGGGCAATTTCAAAGGAGATGTGAGTGAGGGGCAAGTTTTTTTTTACACAGGGTGGAGGGTGTCTGGAATGTGCAGGTAGAGGCAGAAACATGAGGGACTGTTTCGAGACATTTAGATAAGTATTTGAATGTGAGGAAAATGGAAGGATATAGATGTTGTGCAGGCAGAAGAGATTAGTTTAGTTAGCCATCTGCTCAACATTAAGGGCCAAAGGGCCTATTCCTGTGCTGTACTGTTCTATGTTCTGTGAATTAAAGGGTTAATGTGTGAGAAGCATTCAATGGCTGTAAGCCTGAGTGTGGAAGAATGAGAGGGGATCTCATTGAAACCAATCAAATATTAAATGGTGGAGCATACTCAATGGGCCAAATGGCCTAATTCTGCTGCAGTGTCTTAAGGTTGTATCTCAGAGGCTTGGAAACTCTCCAGGAAAGAGTCAAGCGACAACAAAAGAGGACAGCTGTCAGGGCCAACATGACAAGTCAAACCCCAAGCATGTGGCCATTGTCCAAGATTAATGACTTCCTGCATGGTCAAACTTATTTTCAAATCTCCTAGCAGCTGCACAGTTAGCTTCACCTGAAGGTCATGTAATACACATCACCACTCAGCATTGTTCGGCTGAAATGTTACTGAAACATTCACTTTGTTTCTGCACCCTCAGACACTGAGTGACCTGGTAAGTGTTTCTAGCATTTTAGGATTCAGGATTGGTTAATGTCATTTCCAGCACACAGGTGGAAAGGAGAACAAAATAATTGTTACTCCAGATCCAATGTAGCACAAAAAAAACAAACACCATAATAATACAAACACATAATAACCATGAATACATATACACACATTGATTGTATATTTGTAAAGTAAGGCTAGGCACAGGAGTCTGTACATAAAGTGATTGACAGGAAATGATAAAGTTGTGGAGGGGTGGATTGACCAGCCTTACTGTTTGGGAAAAGTAACTATTTTTGAGTATGGTGGTCCTGGTGTGGATGTTCCAACATGTTATTGCCTTTTTCAAGTAACAGAGGCATTTCAATCCAACAAAAGTTAAGGCTAAATGACATCAGGATATAGTTGGACAAATGTTTGGTCAAGAATGTAGTTTTAAGGGCTGACTGGAAAAATTGGGAGGGTGGTTGGTGTAGGGAGGGACTACTGGACTCTACAGCTCTGGTACCCAAGGTGGAGGGGTCTGCAAGAGAGGAGAGTTTAAAGCATGAATAGTGATATTGAAGATCTGGAAGGTCTGTTGGTGTGGGAGTTAGGGAGAAGCAAGAGCTTGGATCAATTTGATGGTTGTTGAGAATTTTAAAAAATGAGGACCAATGTCTGTGGCCCGTGTGGACAAGGCTATCAGGATCAGATCTGTGATCTAGGAGTGTGGTCAGTTGTGTGGACAAGAATATCAGGATCAGATCCCTCAGAATGGGAGTGTGGCCAAGAGTCAGAATCGGATCTGTGATCTGGGAGTGTGACCAAGAGACATAAGGCAGGCTTTATACCTGAAATATTTTTACAATTCTTTTACCCCCCCCCCCCAGAGTTGCTCGACCCACTGAGTTCCTCCAGCAGATCGGTTGTTGTTTTGATGAGGGTACAGGGTCAGAGGAAATTTGGCCTCTGACAATGGCAGAGTCGAGTGAGCTGGTGTTTGCACAGGAGAGACAACAATGATCATTTATTCATGTGGACTTTGCAAGTTCCAAACATGTGATTAGAGAGTTTACAGAATGTGAGATATATTACTCAAGCTAACAGCTACTTTGTATGATAACCAACATCTCCAGTATATAGTATGTAGGTCATTCATGTCTAGTGATTTACTGCAGTGTGAATTATGGGATGCCTTCACCTTTAACCTCCTGGTGCTGAGATGTCACCTGCCAGATTTGACAGTTCTGGGCCTCTGCTCACTGGTGTTTAGAAGAATAAGATAATAGACCATAACACAGTGTTCCCATGGAACACTGCGAGTCACGGCAGTCAACCAGAAAAAGGTGCTTTATTCCCACTCTTTGCTTTCCTGCCAATCAGCTAGTGCTCTATCCATGCTAGTATCTTTCCTGCAACATCATGGGCACTTATCTTGTTAAGCAACTTCATGTGCGGCGCATTGTCAAAGGCCTTCTGAAAATCTAAGCACACAACTTCCACTAATTCTGCTTCGTCTACTGTGCTCGGCTTTCTCCAAAGAATTCCAACAGATTTGTGAAGTAAGATTTTCCCTCAAGGAAACCTTGCTGACTGTGGCCAATTTTATCACATTCCTCCAAGTTCCCGGAAACCTCACCCTTAACAATCAACTCCAACATCTTCCCAGCCACTGACGTCAGGCTAACTGGTCTAGAATTTTCTTTCTTCTGCCTCCCTCCCTTCTTGAAGAGTGGAATGACATTTGCAATTTTCCATTCCTCCTGAACAATTCCAGAATCTAGTAATTCTTGAAAGATCATTACTAATGCCACCAAAGTCTCTTCAGCCCTCTCTTTCAGAACCATGGGGTGTAGTCCAAATAGTCCAATCACAAACAAGAGAAAATCTGCATACTGGAAATTCAAGCAAACACACGCAAAATGCTGGTAGAACTCAGCAGGCCAGGCAGCATCTATGGAAAAGAGTACAGGGTCCTGATGAGGGGTCTCAGCCCGAAACGTCAACTGTACTCTTTTTTATAGGTGCTGCCTGGCCTGCTGAGTTCCTCCAGCATTTTTTGTTGTTTTTCCAAATAGTCCAGCTGACTTACCTACCTTCAGCTCTTTCAGCTTCCCAAGCACCTTCTCCCTACTAATGGAAACTTCACTCACTTCTGCCCCGACACTCTTGAACTTTCAACGTAGTATCTTCCACAGTAAAGACTGATGCAAAATACAGAATCAGTTTGCCTGCATTTTGTTGCCCCCCATTACTCTCTCCAGCATCATTTTCCAGCAGTCCAATGTCCACTCTTGCTTCTCTTTTACACTTTATTTGATAAAAAAAATTTGGTATCTTCTTTGATATTGTTGGCTGGCTTACCTTCATATTTCATATTCCACCCCCATGGCTTTTTAAGTAGCCTTCTGTTGGTTTTTTAAAAAGCGTCCCAATCTTCTAACCCCACTAATATTTACTTTATTATATGCTTTTTCTTTTGTTTCTATGCTACCTTTGACTTCCCTTGTCAGCCACTGTTGTATCATCCTGCCTTAAGAATACTACTTCTAATTGGGATGTATCTATCCTGTGTCTTCAGAATTGCTCCCAGAAACTCAAGCCATTGCTGCTCTGCTGTCATTCCTACTAATGTCCCCGTCCAATCAAATTTGGCCATATCCTCTTTCATGCCATTTACCCCACTGTAGTACTGATACATCTGACTTTAGCTTCTTCTTCTCAAATTGCATGAATGATCTCATTTAAACCTATCAAGTGTTGAAAGGCCTAGAGTGGATGTAGAGAGGATGTTTCCTATAGTGGAAGAGTCTAGGACCAGAGGACACAGATAGAGTGGATGTGGAGAGGATGTTTCCTATAGTGGAAGAGTCTAGGACCAGAGGACACAGATAGAGTGGATGTGGAGAGGATGTTTCCTATAGTGGAAGAGTCTAGGACCAGAGGACACAGATAGAGTGGATGTAGAGAGGATGTTTTCTATAGTGGAAGAGTCTAGGACCAGAGGGATGTCCATTTCAAAGACATGAGGAGCAATTTCTTTAGCCAGAGGGTGGTGAATCTGTGGAATTCATTGCCACAGACAGCTGTGAAGGCCAAGTCATTTAGTATATTTAAAGTGGAGGATGATAGGTTCTTGATTAGTCAAGGAGGAGGTAGGAAAGTAGGTTTGAGAGGGATAATAAATCAGCCAGTAACATCACGGAGGTGGAGACTTAATAGGCTGAATGGCCTAATGCTGCTTCTTTGTCTTATGGCTCTGAAAAGGAGTGAGGAGGAAGGAGAGAAATGTGGTGAATTTGGTGATCTGAAAAGCATATAGATGGGTTGGAAGTGATGCAGGAGGAGGAGGAAGGCACTGAATGTCTGCTATCTTCAACGCTGCCTATCTTTCCTCTGAGGCAACACACAATCTATAGTTGATCATAAACTATAGATTCTGCTGATGCAAGAAATCCAGAGAAACACACATAAAATGCTGGAGAAACTCAGCAGGTCAGGCAGGCTCTGAGATCCTTCATCAGGACTGTCAGTAGCTGATCCTCCTCCTGCAGTGATGTGTAGCATTCCCAATGCATCAGTTATCAGATGACGTTGTGTGGGTAAGAGTCCAATGTTCAGGCAAATTAAAGTCAAAGAACACGCTGTACATACATGTTTCAGCGAAACGTTGACTGCTCATTTCAACAGATGCTGCCTGACTTGCTGAGTTCATCCAGCTTGTTTGTACATGCTGCACATACAAAAAGGTGCTGGAGAAAGGGCCAGTAACATCATGAAGCTTCCCATCCAACCTGCTTATAAACTATCCGTCTCACTCCCATCAGCATGCACTTCAGGACCACTAGATTCAAACAGTCCCTTTCCCCAAGCAGAAAGGCTGATCAACACCTCTACCCACTGTCACCTGCACCCACCCATTCTCACTGCAGCTAGCTCAGCTGCTCAGAACTCTTCATCCACCCATTCACTGACACACCATAACCACACTGACAGTCACTGTTAGTGTTTCCAACTGTCCTACTGCTAACGAGAAGAGCATCCACGTTGATCCCCAACTCCACAACACCCTGCAGTGTCGATCCCCAACTTCACAACACCCTGCAGTGTCGATCCCCAACTCCACAACACCCTGCAGTGTCGATCCCCAACTCCACAACACCCTGCAGTGTCGATCCCCAACTCCACAACACCCTGCAGTGTCGATCCCCAACTCCACAACACCCTGCAGTGTCGATCCCCAACTCCACAACACCCTGCAGTGTCGATCCCCAACTCCACAACACCCTGCAGTGTCGATCCCCAACTCCACAACACCCTGCAGTGTCGATCCCCAACTCCACAACACCCTGCAGTGTCGATCCCCAACTCCACAACACCCTGCAGTGTCGATCCCCAACTCCACAACACCCTGCAGTGTCGATCCCCAACTTCACAACACCCTGCAGTGTCGATCCCCAACTCCACAACACCCTGCAGTGTCGATCCCCAACTTCACAACACCCTGCACACACATCAGCCAACAACTCCACAACGTCTTATTCCCACATCGATCCACAACTCCAACAACACCCTGCACCCACATCAGCCAACAACTCCACATCATCTTGTACCAACATCAACCCACAACTCCCTGCAGTGTCATTGATTCACAACAGATTGCATCCACATCAATCCACACAACTAACAGAACTCCACACTCAACGGCACATTGGATATACCCTGTACCCACACCCAATGGCACTCTGGGTATGCCCTGTACCCACACCCAACGGCACTCAGGGTATTACCCTGAACCCAAACCCAACTGCACTCTGGGTATACCCTGTACCCACACCCAAAGGCACTCTGGGTATACCCTGTACCCACACCCAACGGAACTCTGGGTATGCCCTGTACCCACACCCAAAGGCACTCTGGGTATGCCCTGTACCCACACCCAATGGCACTCAGGGTATTACCCTGAACCCACACCCAACGGCACTCAGGGTATTACCCTGAACCCAAACCCAACTGCACTCTGGGTATACCCTGTACCCACACCCAATGGCACTCTAGGTATGCCCTGTACCCACACCCAACAGCACTCTGGGTATACCCTGTACCCACACCCAATGGCACTCTGGGTATGCCCTGAACCCACACCTAATTGCACTCTGGGTATACCCTGTACCCACACCCAACGGCACTCTGGGTATTACCCTGAACCCAAACCCAACTGCACTCTGGGTATACCCTGTACCCACACCCAAAGGCACTCTGGGTATACCCTGAACCCACACCCAACTGCACTCTGGGTACACCCTGTACCCACACCCAATGGCACTCTGGGTATACCCTGTACCCACACCCAACGGAACTCTGGGTATACCCTGTACCCACACCCAATGGCACTCTGGGTACACCCTGAACCCACACCCAACGGCACTCTAGGTATGCCCTGTACCCACACCCAACGGCACTCTGGGTACGCCCTGTACCCACACCTAATTGCACTCTGGGTACGCCCTGTACCCACACCTAATTGCACTCTGGGTATACCCTGTACCCACACCCAACGGCACTCTCGGTATACCCTGTACCCACACCCAATGGCACTCTAGGTATGCCCTGTACCCACACCCAACGGCACTCTCGGTATACCCTGTACCCACACCCAACGGCACTTTGGGTACACCCTGAACCCACACCCAACGGCACTCTGGTTATGCCCTGTACCCACACCCAACGGCACTCTGGGTACGCCCTGTACCCACACCTAATTGCACTCTGGGTACGCCCTGTACCCACACCTAATTGCACTCTGGGTACGCCCTGTACCCACACCCAACGGCACTCTCGGTATAACCCTGAACCCAAACCCAAACCCAACTGCACTCCGGGTATACCCTGAACCCACACCAAATTGCACTGTGGACTACACCCCAAGGACTACAGAAGTTGAAAGTGGCAGCTCGTCAGTGCTTTCTCAAAGTGAAATCAGTGATGGATGAGATAGATAGATACTTTATTCATCCCCAAGGGGAAATTCAACATTTTTCCAGTGTCCCATACACTTATTGTAGCAAAACTAATTACATACAGTATTTAACTCAGTATAAATGTGCATCTAAAATCACCCTCCCAAAAAGCATTAATAAATAGCTTTTAAAAAGTTCTTAAATAGTTTACTAAAGTGCATTGAGTGGTAACTTAAGCTCAGTCCTAACCCCGGATGCTGATGCAGCCTGTGAAGCCCACCTCTCTTGAATGATCATCTAAAAAAATTTCCCATACCAAAAAGGGTGATTTCAGTGAACAGGTGAACATTGACACCTTGGTCACCAACTCACAACATTGATGTGATCTACCGACATAAAGTAATTCCAGGTTGGAATTACTCGTGCTCCTAGCCTGACATTTTCTGAAAAATTATTGTTTTATGTCTTGAAAGCCAAAATCATTTTTCAGTGATAATACAGTGATGCTCTGGTATTCTTCCCTAGCTTGTAATTTTTCATCCTCAACTGTGACCCTCAGCTGCCATTTATTCCCTCCTGCATGTTTGTTTGCTAACTGCTGTTCCTACCGTTTGTTAGGAACCCTTTACACCTGAGCCAAACATTACCTGTTACAGGTTAACTCCAGTTGTACCACTAATAGTGACAGACCACACGCACTCAAGATTTATTGATGTCATCACAGCAGTGAGCACATTTTAATTCTTTATTTGGTGTATTGCTAGAACTGAACAGGCAAACCTTCACCAAAAGGGACCAGTATAATTTTCCTTATAAAGTAACTTCTAGTTCTTTTTCTTCCTCCTCAATTTTGATCAGTTGGTTTTGTTTTGTATTACGATGTTGGTTCAGTGGTTGTAGAATATATATAGGTTTAAACTTTCTTCCTTGGTCAGTCAAACACTTGAAGGTGATGCACCTTTCTCTACACAGGCCGTATGTTAAAGCGCAGCGCCCTGAGAAACTACCAAAACAACTCACCTGAGTGCAGGCCATGAAAAAGAATGTTTCATCTCATTGTGGAAAAGATCACGTCACCAACAGTCCTGGCTTTACCTTACAAATGTTTATTTTCAATGAAAAACATCACCTACTGAACTCTGCCCATGTATTAGACTAGTTACACAGTTTTTTTGGCAGAAAATGTATTTTTCTCAAATTAAATAGCAATCCAAAGACAAAAAAAACTTGACTGCTGTTACTCACAAGAAAGAAAAACACAACCACAAATTTATATTACCATGAAAAGACATCTTAGGTCCTGCATAAACTTTTGCTAAGCCTAACAAATCATCTTAAGCCCAGGATGAAGCCAATCTTCACTGATGCAATTAATGAAAATGGAATGCTAAACAAATTCAGGTAAGGTTTTCTGTTGTCTTTTTAACAGGCAGCTCTAGATTGGTTTCATTGACAAGGATGCTGGTTGCATGGTTTTCCTCAAGTGTCGAAGTACTGACTTCCTGAATGGAGTCGGTTTTAATTGTCTGAAAATAGTCGTCCTCTATCAGCTGCTCGGCCCTCAACCTGTCAACAGGACTGCAACAAGTCAACCTCAATACCAGGCTCCACAGTTTAGGATCCTTCAAAGGGAAATGAGAGGCAGATTTTCAGTGCAGTGCTAGGAAATTTTTCAGCCAAAAATATTCTCAATCCATTTGGTTTCAGTATTTCCTGGTAACTCCCACCCCTCTCTCACTGCAAGTAATTCAAGCAATTCAGAGGAACTCAGGTCAGGCAGCACCTTTTCAGAACAATGAATAGTCAATGCTTTGGGCTGAGACCCTTCATCAGGATGTAACTTAAGTAATAATTATTGCAAACTCAGCTGCGAAAGGAGGAGGATTGGAAATGGGGCTCGCAACCCCATCCAGTAGAAATCCAGAGCTGCAGAAACAGCAATAGAATCTCCAAAGACCTCATCTATTAGTGAGGAGGGATCACTGATGGGCTATAGTTGAAAGTAGGGGTGATGGGTTCAAGTTTCACATGGGACAACTGAGCAAAAAGCAGCATATTGCGGTCCCAGAGTTAGAGATACACAGCAAGGACACAGGCCCTTCGGTCCATGTGGATATTCTAACACCTACCTTCAGACTAAATCCATGCCAATTTACTTTATTTCTCTACCCATCCCCTATTCTCATTACAGAGGGCTTAAACACTAAGAGGTTCCTTAAGGTTGTCATATCTCCACTACCCCCAGCTAAGCTCCCCTTATCTATTAAATGCTCCCAATGGTCTGCATCTCCAATAGCCTCTGACAACCAAGTCCAGCACATGGCCTCTGCATGTGATCCTAATACACAGGAGCAGAATTAGGCCATTTGGCCCATCGAGTCTGCTCTGCCATTCAATCATGGCTGATCCTTTTTTCCCCTCCTCAGCCCCACTGCTCGGCCTTTTCCCCGAAAACCTTTGATGCCATGTCCAATCAAGAACCTAACAAACTCTGCCTTACATACACCCAACCACAGCCGCCTATGGTAATAAATTCTGCGAATTCACCACCCTCTGACTAAAGAAATTTATCCACAGCGCTGTTCTAAATAGATGTCCCAATATCCTGAGGTTGTGCCCTCTTGTCCTAGACTCCCCCGCCATGGGAAACATCCTTTCCACATCTATTCTGTCTAGGCCTTTCAACATTAGAAAGGTTTCAATGAAATCTCCCCTCATCCTTCTAAATTCCAGTGAGTACAGACCCAAATGTTCCTCATATGATAACCTTTTCATTCCTGGAATCATCCTTTTGAACATCCCCTGAACCCTCTAGAAAGCTCACATCCCTACTCTTGTATTCCAGACCTCCTGAAACATTGTATTTGCATTCCTCACCACTGACTCTACCTGCAAGTTAACCTTTAGGTTATTCTGCAGAAAGACTCCCAAGTATATTTGCATCTCAGAGTTTTGGATTTTCTCCCCGTTTAGAAAATGGTCTGCACATTTATTTTTTCTACCAAAGTGCATTTGAACATTGTATTTTATTTACCACTCTCTTGCCCATCCTCCTAAACTGTCCAAGTCCTTCTGCGGCCTACCTGTTCCCTCAACGCTACAGGCAGCAATCCAGAAATTACTACCCAGTAGGTCCTGCTTCTCAGCTTTCTACCTAGCTCTCTAAATTCTCTTTTCAAGAACTCTTTGCTTTTCTTTCCCACGTCATCAGTACCAATATGTACCAAGACATCTGGCTGCTCTCCCTCTCTCTCCAAGATGCTGGCTTAGATACTAAGCCTGGCAGAACAGTTTCTACCAACAGAAGGGGCAAAGGATGGTTACTGCTGCCCTAAAACCACTCACTGGGCAGATGGGGTCTGTCAGCATTGATTGGCAGCTCATCTAGAACGAAAGTGCTCATCTGAAACCTCTGCTGTCTTGTGGTCATACCCATTCATGGGCAAAGCTATGCAAATAAACCCCATGTAAAATCCAGAGCTGGAGTCCAAAATTCTAGTGCCAGTATACAGAACAAGGCAGATGAACTTGTGGCACAGTTACAGATTAGCATGTATGATGTTGTTGGCATCAATGAATCATGGCTGAAATAAGATTATAGCTGTGAACTTAATGTCCAACAGAAACATTATATTGAAAAGATGGGAAGGAAGGCAGATGGGGCGGGCATTGCTCTGTTGGTAAAAAGAAATGAAATAAAATCATGGAGAAAGAGGTGACATAGGGCTGAAAGGTGTTGAATCATTGTGGACAGAACTAAGGAACTGTCATAAAAAGACGCTGATGGGAGTTGTATACAGACCCCCAAACAGTAGCAAGGATGAGGTCTACAAATTACATGGGAGATAGAAAATGCATGCCAAAAGAGCAATGTTCCAATAGTCATTGGTGATTTCAACATCAAAGCTTCATTTTACATACAAGCTACATGCAAAGTATGCATGTACAATACAACTCTCATACTTGTCTTCTTCAGATAGCAGTGAAATGCAGAAAGATGCAGGTAAATTGGGAAAATCAGGTTGGCGCTGGATTCCAGGAGAGGGAAGATCCAGAGTGCCTACGAGACAGCTTGTGGTTGAGCCCACTAGGGGATCAGCTATTCTGGATTGTGTCTTCTACAATGCACCAGAATTGATTAGAGAGCTTAAGAGCCCTTATGGGCAAGTGATCATAATAAGTTCAAATTCACCCTGAAATTTAAGAAGGAGAAGCTGAAGTCAGATGTATCAGTATTACAGAGGAATAAAAGGAATTACAGAGGCATGAGAGAGGAGTTAGTTGGCCAGAATTGATTGGAAAAGAAAACTGGCATGGACGACAGCAGAGCAGCAATGGCTGGAATTTCTGAAAACAATTTGGGAGATGCAGGATATATACATCCCAAAAGAGGAAGATGTATTCTAAAGACAAGATGACACAACTGTGGCTAACAAATGAAAGCCAAAAAGAGGCCATTCACTACAGCAAAAATGAGTGGGAAGTTAGAGGATTGGGAGGCTTTTAAATACCAACAGACAGTGACTAAAAAGTCACTAAGGCAAAGATAGAATATGAAAGTAAGTTAGCCAATAATATTAAAGAGGATACCAAAAGTCTCTTCAGATACATAAAGCGTAAAAGTGGTGAAAGTGTATATCAGACCACTGGAAAACAATGCTGGAGACGTAGTAACAGGGACAACAAAACATCAGACAAACTGAATAAGTATTATGCATTAGTCTTCATTGTGGAAGACACCAGCAATATGATGGAAGTGCCAGATGTGAGGGGCCATGAAGTGTGTGAAGTTACTATTACTAGAAAGAAGCTTTGAGAAACTGAAAGGTCTAAAGGCAGATAAGTCATGTGGACCAGATGATGCTTACTCCAGAGTTCTGAAAGAGGCGGCTGAAGAGTTATAAAGGCATTAGTAATGATCTTTCAAGAATCACTAGATTCTGGAATGGATCTGGAAGACTGGAAAATTGCAAATGTCACTCCACTCTTCAAAAAAAGGGAGAGAGGCAGAAGAAAGGAAACTATAGGCCAATTAGTCTGACCTTGGTGGTTGGGAAGATGTTGGAGCTGATTGTTAAGATTGAGTTCTCAGGGTACTTAGAGGCAATGATAAAATCGGCTGTAGTTAGCATGGTTTCCTCAAGGGAAAATCTTGCCTAACAAATCCTTTGGAATTCTTTGAGAAAATAACAAGCAGGATAGACAAAGATGAATCGGTGGATGTGATGCAGAAACATAGAAAAACCTACAGCACAATACAGGCCCTTCGGCCCACAAAGTTGTGCCGAACACATCAACACCTAACAAATTACTAGGCTTACCTACAGCCCTCTATTTTACTAAGCTCCATATATCTATCTAAAAGCCTCTTAAAAGACCCGCCACCACCATTGCCAGCAGCCCATTCCACTCACTCACCACTTTCTGAATAAAAAAACCTACCCGACATCTCCTCTGTACCTACTCCCCAGCACCTTAAACCTGTGTCCTCTTCTGGCAACCATTTTAGCCCTGGGGAAAAGGCCTCTGACTATCCACACGACCAATGCCTCTCATCATCTTGTACACTTCTATCAGGTCACCCCTCATCCTCCTTCGCTCCAAGGAGAAAAGGCCGAGTTCACTCAACCTATTCTCATAAGGCATGCTCCCCAATCCAGGCAACATCCTTGTAAATCTCCTCTGCACCCTTTCTATGGCTTCCCCATCCTTCCTGTAGTGAGGTGACCAGAACTGAGCACAGTACTCCAAGTGGGGTCTGACCAGGGTCCTATATAGCTGCAACATTACCTCTTGGATCCTAAATTCAATTCCACAATTGATAAAGGCCAATACACCATATGCCTTCTTAACCACAGAGTCAACCTGCTCAGCAGCTTTGAGCATCCTATGGACTTAGACACCAAGATCCCTCTGATCCTCCACACTGCCAAGAGTCTTACCATTAATACTTTACTCTGCCATCATATTTGACCTACCAAGATGAACTACTTCACACTTATCTGGGTTGAACTCTATCTGCCACTTCTCAGCCCAGTTTTACATCCTATCAATATCCTGCTATAACCTCTGACAGACCTCCACACTATCCACAACAACTCCAACCTCTGTGTCATCAGCAAACTTACTAACCCACCCCTCCACTTCCTCATCCAGGTCATTTATAAAAATCACGAAGAGTAAGGGTCCCAGAACAGATCCCTGAGGCACACCACTGGTGACTGACCTCCATGCAGAATATGACCCATCTACAACCGCTCTTTGCCTTCTGTGGGCAAGCCAGTTCTGGATCCACAAAGCAATATCCCCTTGGATCCCATGCCTCCTTACTTTCTCAATAAGCCTTGCATGGGGTACCTTATCAAATGCCTTGCTGAAATCTAGATACACTACATCCACTGCTCTTCCTTCATCAATGTGTTTAGTCGCATCCTCAAAAAATTCAATAAGGCTCGTAAGGCACAACCTGCCCTTTATAAAGCCATGCTGACCACTCCTAATCATATTATACCTCTCTAAATGTTCATTAATCCTGCCTCTCAGGATCTTCTCCATCAACTTATCAACCACTGAGGTAAGACTCACTGGTCTATAATTTCCTGGGCTATCTCTGCTCTCTTTTTCGAATAAAGGAACAACATCCGCAACCCTCCAATCCTTGGGAACCTTTCCCGTCCCTATTGATGATGCAAGGATCATCACCATAGGCTCAGCAATCCCCTCCCTTGCCTCCCACAGAAGCCTGGGGTACATTTCATCCAGTCCTGGCAACTTACCAATTTGATGCTTTCCAAAAGTTCCAGCACATCCTCTTTCTTAATATCTACATGCTCAAGCATTTCTTTAATATCTACGTGCTCAAGCTTGTAACTGAATTTTCAGAAGGCCTTTGACAAGCTGCCACACGAGGCGGCTTAACAAGCTATGAGCCCATGGTATTACAGCAAAGATTCTAGCATGGATAAAGCAGTGGTTGATTGGCAGGAAGCAAAGAGTGGGAATAAAAGGAGCCTTTTCTAGTTAGCTGCCAGTGAATAGTGGTGTTCCACAGGGTATGTGCTGGGACTGGATCTTTTTACATAAAATGTCAATGATTTGGATGGACAATGGCTTTGTTGCAAAGTTTGCAGACAATATGAAGATAGGTGAAGGGGCAGGTAGTTTTGAGGAAGTTGAGAGACTGCAGAAGGACTGAGACAGATTAGGAGAATGAGCAAAGATGCAGTAGATGGAATACAGTGTCGGGAAGTGTATGGTCATGCACTTTGGTAGAGCAAGTGAAAGGGTAGATTATTTTCTAAATGGAGAAAAAAATACAAAAACTGAGCCGCAAGAGGACTTGGGAGTCCTTGTGCAGAATTCACTAAAGGTCAATTTGCAGATTGAGTCTGTGGTGAGGAAGGCAAATGCAATGTTCGCAATCATTTCAAGGTGACTAGAATTTAAAAGGAAGGATGTAATGTTGAGATTTTATAAAACTCTGGTGAGGCCTCACATGGAGTATTGTGAGCAGGTTTGGGCCCCTTAGATTAGAAAGGATGTGCTGAAACTGGAGAGGGTTCAAAGGAGGTTCACGAAAATGATTTCAGGATTGAATGGCTTGTCATATGAAAAGTGTTTGATGGCTCTGGGTCAGTATTCACTATTCAGAAGAATAAGGGGGACCTCATTGAAACCTATCGAATGGTGAAAGGCCTTGACAAAATGGATGTAGGGAGGATGTTCAAGACACAGCCTCAATTGATGGGCATCCTTTTAGAACAAAAATGAGGAGGAATTTCTTTGGACAGAGTGATGAATCTGTGGAATTCTTTGCCATAGGCAACTGTGGAGGGGATGAGAGGAAAATGATGCCATGATGAAATGGCAGAACTGCCAAATGGTCTAATTCTGCTCCTATATCTTAAGGTCTTATGATCTTATAAGGTAATCCAACATTGAGATCAACACTGACTGGCAACTCCTGCAATGCCACTGGTGCCAAACTGTATAGTTGTCTGCCATTCCTATGGATTCATCAGCTGCACGGGTTAACAGCTTGCTCTCCCTATTGTACGGCCCTGGCGTGCGTAACAGACAGGCAGCTTGGACACAACACCCAGAGTTGACCCTGAGCAACGTAGGGCCAAAAAAGAAAGAGCTACAAGGAGAGACTGAACATGCTGGGACTGCTTTGCTGGAGTGAAGCTGAGTGGTGACCTCATGTTGGTTTGTAAAAACAGGAGGGATATGGATAAGGTGGATGATCATAGTCTTTGCCTCCAAGACAGGGGAGCCTGAAACAAGAGGGCATAGATTTTCAAGAGCAGAAAGAACTGCAGCCATCTTTAATATTTATTTTATTTAGAGGTACAGCACAGTAACAAACCCTTCCTGTCCAACGAGCCCACTCTATCCAAGTACACTCATGTGACCAATTAACCTATGAACCCATGGCACGTGGGAGGAAACTGGAGCATCCAAAGGAAATCCACACAATCAGGTCACGAGGAGAACATACAAACTCCTTACAGACACTTGGCGGGTGGGGAGGGAAGGGGGAGGGGGTAATTGAACCCGGGTCGCTGGGGCTGTAGTAGTGTTACGCTTACTGCTACATTACTGTCTGGAAAATTACTGTTGGGTGTGATGTACCTCTTGAATGGCACAAATGTTAAAATACTCTGAATTTAAACAGTGATATTCATTATTAATTCATATACACTATTCAGATCACTCATATCTACAATACCATCAGGATTTAAACAGTAATATTCAACACTAACATGAGAATATCTGCAGATGCTGGAAATCATCAGGAACACCAATTCACTTACCATAGTCAGCTCACTCAAATCTACAGTACCATCAAGATTTACTGTGAAATCATTCCTTGAAAAGTTCAACTGCAAAAGAAAGAAATGGTATTGTGGTTTAAAATGTATACATTTCTTGTCCCTTTCATTAGAAACAATCTACTTAACATCTCAAGGCTTTTCTGGCCTTCAGAAGGAATACTCTTCATTCATAGAGAGGATGCTTCCACTCGTGGGGGAATGAAGGTCCAGAGGGCACAGCCTCAGAAAAAGATGTCTGTTCAGAACAGAGGTGAAGCGAGGGTAGTGAATCTGTGGAATTCAATCCCAGTCAGCTGTGGAGACCAAATAATTGGGTATATTTAAAGCAGAGGTTTATAGGTTCTTGATTACTCAGGGTGTCAAAAGACATGGGGAGAAGGCAGGAGTATGGGGCTGAGAGGGATAATAAATGGTGGAGCAGACTTGCCGAAGGGTCTTGACCCAAAACTTTGATTGTACTTTCTTCCACAGATGCTACATGGCCTGCTGAATTCCTCCGGCATTTTGTGTGTGTTGCTTGGCTTCCAGCATCTGAAGATTTTCTCTTGGCTGCTCCCATGTCTTATGGTTTTCATTGGTATTCACAACGGAAGCAGATTGGTTGCTGAGGAATTCAGAGGAGGTAGTCGGTGCCTTGGTACAGTTGAAGGTAGATAAATCACTTGAGCAGGTTGCTACGAGAGGCTGTGTTTCAGTACAGGCTAAAATTTCTACACCTGGGTCGGACACAGGTAAGGTAGATGACTGAATGACAGCAAATATGACCCTCCTTTTCACTAAAGGTTGCAGGGAAAAACCTGGTACCTCTAAACCTGTCAGAAGTAGGACAGACAGTGTAACACATTCTGAAGGACAGGAAGAATGGTTAACTTGTAAAGGCCAGGGCAAATAAGATGGCTCAGTTGGGGTCAACTCCTGTCTGACTAATTTGATTAAATTCTTTGAAGAGGTCACAAAGAATATTGATGACAGTAGGTAGCAGATGTGATTTACCTGGACTTTATTACAGTTTTTTACAAGTTGGGAGACAAGTCTAAAAGGTTAGGGCTTATGGGATTCAGGGCAAAGTGGATTTGAAACTGGCGTAACAAAAGAACATGGACGATGATGGTAAAGAGCTGTTACTGTCTTGGTACCGCACAGTCATCAGTCATTGTGATGTATGTGAATGAAGATCAGCAAGTATGCAGGTGACGTGAGGATTGGTGGAGATGTTGGTGGTGTGGAGTGTAGTTTTAGGCTGCAGGGAGATATCTGTTTGGTGGGTGGAGCTTAATCCACACAAACATCAGGTGATGCACTTTGGGATCACTAATGAGACTAGGACACAAAACATATGGTAACATGTTAGGGGATATTGAGTTATAGAGCAATCTCAAGAAGACAAATTTGAGATCCTTGAAGGTGATGGTGCAGGTAGAAAGGCATATAGGATCCTGATTTTCACAAGTCTGTGAACTAACAAGAGAAGTTATTCCAATTTTATAAAATTTTGCTCAGATCTCAGCTGGAAAACCATGTGCAGTTCTGGTTAACCCATGTCTGCTGGAGCCTGGAGGCCAGTCCTGGGGTTAAGGGACCGTGTACATGTGTATGTGCATGCATGTGTGGGTGGGAGGGAGGAAAGGGGCTTGTTTTGTTGCTCTACCGAGCATCGTGGGCATGCTACATTGGTGCTGGAAAGTGCGGTGACACCTGTGGGCTGTCCCCAGAACATCCTAGGTGTAAACAGTCAATGTTTTGGGCTGAGACCCTTCATCAAGACTAGAGAAAAAGATGAGAAGTCAGAGTATGAAGGTGGGAGGAGGAAAGGAAGAAATACAAAGCAGTAGATGATAGGTGAAACTGGGAATGGGGGAAGGGTGAAGAGCAAGCTGGGGTTGATTTTGGTGAAAGAGATAAAGGGCTGGAGAAGGGGGAGTCTGATAGGAGAGAACACAAGGCCATGGAAGAAAGGGAAGAGGGAGGCACATCAGAGGGAGGTAGTGGGCAGGTAAGGAGTTAATGTGAGAAGGGGAAATGGGGGGGGGCATTACTGGAAATTTGAGAAATTGATGTTCATGCCATCAGGCTGGAGGCTACCCAGACGGAATACAAGGTGTTGCTCCTCCAACCTGAGTGTTGCCTCATCACAGCAGTAGAGGAGGCCATGGACTGACATGCCGGAATGGGAATGGGAAGTAGAATTAAAATGGGTGGCCACTGGGAGTTCCTGCTTTCTCTAGCAGGTGGAGTATAGGTGCTCGCGGAAGAGGTCTCCCAATGTAGCTTCCTGTAAATTGATCAGTCCACGGCCTCCTCTACTGCCGCAATGAGGCCACTCTCAGGTTGGAGGAGCAACATCTTGTATTCCATCTGGGTAGCCTCCAACCTGATGGCATGAACATCGATTTCTCAAACTTCTGGTAATGGCCTCCACTCCACCCCCCAAACCATTCCCCATTCCTATTTCCTTCTTTCACCTTAACTCTTACCTGTCCACTACCTCCCTCTGATGTGCCTCCCCCTTCCCCTTTCCTCTATATTCTATCAGCTTCCCCCTTCTCCAGCCCTTTATCTCTTTCACCAATCGACTTCCCAGCTCTTTATTTCACCCCTCCCCCCACTTCCAGTTTCACTTTTCACCTACTGCTTTGTATTTCTTCCTCCCCCCCCCCCTCCCTTACTCTGACCTCATCTCTTTT
Organism: Hypanus sabinus; assembly: GCF_030144855.1. Lineage (NCBI taxonomy): Eukaryota > Metazoa > Chordata > Chondrichthyes > Myliobatiformes > Dasyatidae > Hypanus > Hypanus sabinus. Next base: position 1,403,574 of record NC_082725.1, on the reverse strand, counting down.
TCTCTAGTCCTGATGAAGGGTCTCAGCATGAAACATCTATTGTTTACTCTTTTCCATACACACTGCCTGGCCTGCTGAATTCCTCTGGCATTGTGTGTGCATTGCTTCGATTTCCAGCATCTGCAGATTTTGTCTTGTTTGTGATTGGACATCCTTAGGTGTGTTGGTTTAAATGCTAATGATGTATTTCCACTGTATGTTTTGGCATATACATGACAAGTAAACTTGAATCTTGGTCACCACATCGTAGGAAGGCTATAGTTTGTGCTGGAGAAAAGATTCATAAGGATGCTGCCTGGATGGAACAGTTTGGTTCCAAGGAGAGTTTGGAGTAGTGGGTCTCTTCTCCCTGGAGCAGAGGAGGATATTAAGGAATGTGCCTGTGACATGTACACAATTTTGACTAAAGGGAACTGCCCCCTCACATCAAAGGTAGATGAAACAAGAGGGGAGGGGAGAAATTCAGAGGGAGTATGAGGGGGTGGTCTTTCTTCACCAGAATGAAGTCTGGGAGAGTGGCTGTGAGTCACTGCAAGCAGGTAAGAAGTATCCGGGATAAGACTTGAAGGGCTTGGCCAAAGAGGGTAATGGACCAGGTGCTGGGCAATGGGGTTAATATGGAAGAATGCCCACTGGTCAGCATGGACAAGTTGTGCTGAGTTCATAACTCCCTGAAAGTGGCTATAGTGGTTGATAGTGTAGTTAAGAAGGCATATGGCATTGTTCAAAAGTCAGGAGGTTATGCTGCTGCTTTATTAAACTCCAGTTAGGCTGCATCTGGAGTACTGCATACAGTTCTGAGGAAGGATATTGAGGCTTGAGAGGTTTACCATGATGCTGCCTGGATTAGAGGGTATGTGCTATAATGAGAGGTTGGACAAATGGTTGTTTATGTGGGGCAGCAGAGGCTGAGGACAGATCTGACGAAGTTTATAGGATTGATAAAGTAGACAGACAGTATTGTTTTCCAAGGGTTGAAATGTCTAATACCAGAGAGGGGGTAATTTCAAAGGAGATGTGAGAAGCAACGTTGTTTATTTGTTTAAACACAGGGAATGCCGGATGTCTGCAATGCACTACCTGGAGAGCTGGTAGAGGTAGAAACATTGAAACATTTTAAAAGACATTTAGATAGGCACATGAATGATGAAAATGGGGGGATATTGACATTATGTAGGCAGAAGAGATTAGTTTAGCTGGGCCATTTGATTTCTAGTTTAACTAGATTGGGACAACATTTTGGGCTGAATGGTCTGCTCCTGGGTTATCCTGTGCAATGTTCTACAATGTAGAATAATTGGAAAGGTAGGGTATGGACTGAATGGAGCAGTGAATTCTGGGCCTGAAAGCGTATCGAAGCGGCAGGTCCCGGGTCAGAGATCGAGGGACAACCTGAGGTTTAAGTACCAGGTCAGACTGGAAAGGACAGGTATGGGCTGAATGATGGTGGTAGGGCCTGAGAATGAAAATAAGGAATGACCCAGGTTTGGCCGTTTTAAGTGCCAGACCAGATTGAAAAGCTCAAGGTGTCAGGTCCAGGAGCGAGGGATGGGTCAGTGTTCAGCTTGCTGCTCCACGAGGTTTACTTGTCTCTGTGCTGAACTGAGGCAGCAGCCTGCAACTACCAGGTTCCTGAACCAGCTACACTGATGACTGGCTTCGAGGCTGTGGACTCACTTTTGTGAAACTCAGTTCTGAATGTTATTTGCTTACACAATTTTTTTCCCTCTGCTCATTGGGTGTTAGACGATCTTTTTTGTTCCAATGGGTTCTATTGGGTTTCTTTGTTTTGTGGCTGCCTGTAAGTGGACAAATCTCAAGGATATAGATAGTATACATACTTGTAATATACCTTTAACTTTGATAACACTCCAGGCATGGTCTCCTTGGGCTTGACACAGCAGCAGAATAATTTCTAACTCCATGTATCCTCATGTTTATAACCTTTATTTCAATGTGGTTACCATCAGATGGGTAGAGCATGCACCTTTGATTGGGCATGGTGCTCTATACTGTACCAGGGAGAGTATTTACCTTCAATCAGGTACAGAGCTCTACACTATACCAGGAGTATTTACCTTCGATTGGATATGATGCTCCAGACTGTACCAGGTAGAGTACCTTAATTCAGCAATGGTGCTGTAAATTGCATTAGGTAGAAATTGGAATTTACCCAGAGGAGCTGGTTTCCGTAAGCAAACATGTCAGATGCAGAATCAGCAGAATGACCGCTCCGGATCTCCGGTGCCACAAGGTCCAGTTTACCAGCCACCATCCAACTGACTTCACTGCGCTGATCCTGCCGGTAAAAAATATCTGGTAACAGTCATAGATCACATATATAACTCTTTGAAAATCATTTAAATAATTCTTTTGCAATCTACAGTGATATACTAATTAATAAGCTTTAATACTTTACACCACTTGATCAAAAGATTAGCCTCATTTGGCACACCTACATTGAAAAACTGATAGAAAAGCGTCATTTTCAGATGCTCGGGCAGCTCTCAAGTTTTGCCACATTTCCCACGCCAACATAACATGCCCACAGCTTATTAACCCACACCTGTATGTCACTGGAGAATGGGAAGAAACTCAAGCACCTGGAGCAAATCCACACATCAGAGGGAGAACACAAGAACTAAACCCCAATTGACCTCCATTGATACCCCTGACCCCCACCCTTACCCCCATCCCTATTATTTTAGTCTGGTTCTCTTTCTCTCTCTTTCCCCCCCTCACTATAATCTCGCCCCCCCCCCCCCAGCCCTACCTTTCTTTCTCTTTTATTTCCCATAATTCTCCACCTTCCCCCTAGCCCATTTCCCTCCAGCCTATCACTTCCCAGCTCTCTACTTTATCCCTCCCCCCACTTCTTATCCCCCCTCGACCATCCCATGTTACTTCACTCCTGATGAAGGGTTTCGGCCCAAAATGTCGTTATTACCTTCTCCCATAGATGCTGTCTGGCCTGCTGAGTTCTGCCAGCATTTCGTGTTTTTTTAACTAAACCCCAATTGCTGGCTTTTTATAGAGTTACAATAACCGTGATGCTACCATGCCACCAATGCCTGTACAGTGCTCAAGTGCTCAATTTTAACAGCTTGTAAAAGCATCTGAAACTAAAGATATTCAAAAAAGTGCAGGTACATATCATGCCATGTTTGGCTCTGTGTACTGAGATAAAGCTATATATCTGATCAAATTACATTTAACCTGCAACAACAGACCAGTTGATTGACAACTTTAAGTTTCTTGGATAAGGAGTGATTAACTCATGATAGTTTGAATATTCTTTAAGCTTCTAACACCAAGCATCCTAGCTTCTTTTATAAACATTTACTTTATTTAACTTAACTCAGATTTGTTCAGGTATGGTGCTTTATACTGTACTGGGTAGAGTATTTACCTTTGTTTGGGCACAGTGCTCTATACTGTACATAGTAGAGTATTTAAGCAAACAGAGATATTTAGATATGAGAGATGAGAGTGGATACAGGACTGCTAGAAAATGAGGTCAGAGAAGGAATAAAGAGGACAAGGAGATGGCAGATAAACTGAGTATTTTGCATGAGTCTTCACTGTGTAAGACTCCAGCAGTGCGCCAGATGATGAAGGGTGTGAGAGAAGAGAAGTGAGTGCAGTTACTATTACAAGGGAGAAGGTTCTCAAAAAGCTGGAAGTCCTCAGGATACACAAGTCACCTGGACCAAATGACTGCATCCTAGGGGTCTGGAAGAGGAAGCGGTAGAGATTGAGGAGATATTAATGATTTTTCAAAAATCATTGAACTCTGGCATGGTGCCAGAGGACTGGAAAATTGCAAATGTCACTCCAATCTTTAAGAAAGTTGGAAGGCAGCAGAAAGGAAATTACAGACCAGCTAGCCAGACCTCAGTGGTTGGGAGGATGTTGGAGTCAACTGTTTAAGGATGAGGTTATGGAGTACTCGGTGACACAGGACAAGACAGGACAAAGTCAGCATGGTTTCCTTCAGGGAAAATTTTGCCTGACTAACCTGTTGGAAATATTTGAGGAGATTACAAGTGGGAAAGATAAAGGGGATGCAGTGGATGTTGTACATTTGGACTTTCAAAAGGCCTTTGACAAGGTGCCACACGTGAGATGCTTACCAAGTTAAGAGACTATGGTATTACAAGAAAGTTACTGGCATGGTTAGAGCATTGACAGATTGGTAGGAGGCAGAGAGTGGGAATAAAGGGATCCTTTTCTGGTTGGCTGCCAGTGGTTAATGATGTTCCGCAGGGGTTGGTGTTGGGACCGCTTCTTTTTATGCTGAATATAAATGATTTGGATGACGGAATAGATGGTTTTGTTGCCAAGTTTGCCGATGATATGAAGACCAGTGGAAGGGCAGGTAGTGTTGATGAAACAGGGAGGCTGCAGAAGGACTTAGATAAATTAGGAAAAGTGGCAAATAAAATACGATGTCCGAAAATGCATGGCCATGCACTTTGGTAGAAGTAGTAAATGTGCAGACTATTTTATAAATGGAGAGAAAATCCAAAAATATGAGATTCAAATGTTATGTACCAGCAGCAATAGACAACAAATGGAGTCTGGTTTTGATGTTAAAACCACTTTCTTTATTAGTATCTACTCAAAATTTAGAATATCAAACAAAATAAACAGAAGTTAACAATGCTATGGTATATATGTGTGAGCGGCTCCCAGTCAAACTTAGGAACAATTATTTAAGTCTTAAGATTCAGACGGCAAAGTAGAAAGGTTCAGTAATCCACAGAATAAATGATGGGAGTGATGCACCATCAATAACTCACTCTGAGACGTAAGGTGAGATATTGGCTTTTATTGACTGGAAGAAGGAACAAGCTGTGAGTGACCACCATACTACATCCTGGAGACTGAGAGGCTGGGCTCAGGCCTTCATCGCCTTTATACAGGGGTCTGTGGGAGGAGCCACAGGAGCAGTCAGCAGGGGGCGTGTCCAGACAGGTATATGTAGTTCACCACAGGGAGAGATTTATAAATCCACATTAAAATGCAGAGAGAAGGCAATTTTGAAGAATTCCACAGATTCCACACTGGGTGAACAAAATAACAGTCATTGAAGATCTTATCTGTCAAATTGTTCCAAAATATCACAAAGTGACAGTCACTTTAACATAGGTGGTCACCACAGCACACCTGAATCCAGGTAAGGGTTAACGAAAGTGGCCGTCACAGAATACTCCAAAAGAATCCACATATGGATCATACGAAGTGACTGTCACACATCCAATCTATTAATCAACCCAATCTTTTGGGCATGGGAAAGTAACAGACTTTATCCATTTACAAGAAGTGCTGGAGGCACTGGTGATCCAAACCCTCCTCTCTCTCTCCTTTCTTACTCCAAGTCTCAGCGGTCCATCACAGCTTGTTATACTGATAGCATAGTCCCGCCTCATCCAAGGTGACAGTCCACAGTGAAGGAAACCTGTGGTCACGTAACACAAAGGGACTTGGGAGTCCTTGTGCAGAACATCCTAAAGGATAACTTGCAGTTCAAGTTGATGGTGAGGAAGGCAAAATGCAATGTTAGCATTCATTTTGAGAGCTCCAGAATACAAGAACAGGGATGTGATGCTGAGGCTTTATAGGGCACTGGTGAGGCCTTACCTTGAGGTATTGAGAACAGTTTTGGGCTCCTCATCTAAGAAAAGATGTGCCGGCATTAGAGAAGATTGACAGGAGGTTCACAAAGGATGATTCCAATAATAAGAGGGTCATGATTTGAGGAACATTTGATCACTCTGGGTCTGTACTCACTGGAATTTAGGAAGATGGGTGGGGGGGATCTAATTGAAACCTTTTGAAAGTTGAAAGGCTAGACAGAGCAGATGTGGAAAAGATGTTTGCCACTGTGGGGGTGTCTGAGACAAGAGGGAACAAACTCAGGTTAGAGGGTGCCCAATTAAAACAGTGACAGAGAAATTTCTTTAGCCAGAGGGTGGTGAATTTGTGAAATTTATTACCAGAGGCAGCTGTGGAGGCCAGGTTGTTAGATGTATTTAAGACTGAGCTTGATAAGTTCTTGATTGGACATGACATCAAAGGTTACGTGGAGAAGGCCAGGGAGTGGGGCTAAGGAGGGGAAAGAAGGATCAGCCTTGATTGAATGGTGGAGCAGACTCAATGGGCGAATGACCAAATTCTGCTCCTATATTTTATGGTCTTAATATATTACATTCTGTACATAGCTCAGCATCTTGACCTCCAAATTTCATAGCAATAGTACGAGTGTCAAAGGCTATGGGGAGAAGGCAGGAACATGGGGTTGAGAAGGATAATAAGGGGAACTCTCAAGATGGCTCTCATGGTGTGAAGCTGAATTAGGCTTTGCTCCAATCCTTTTACTTCTTTTACCTGCAATCACCCCCCAACTGACTTATTTATACCTACATTAAAGGGGTTGATCATTTAAGATATACTTTTAGACTTTTTGAGTTTTACTTTCAATTTGTTAAAATGACTGGGAGACCACGAGGAACTAAAGCAGCAAAAGCAATTAAGGAACCATTAACTTTGGATGCAATCGGGAAACTTCTGGATGAGAGACTGGAGGAAAAACTTAGCCCAAAATTTTCCCAGCTTGACGAAACTTTAAAGACGGTCGACGTAAGTCTTCAATTGCTTAAATCGAAAATCTAACAAGAAGCAGCAAGAATTTCAGATCTCGATGAAGCCACTCATCAAAGCGATCGTACAATTGAAACTTTGGAACAAAAGCTGTCTTCGACTTCTCAAATGTTGGAACGCAACAAATACAAAATTATTGATCTTGAAAATTGATCTCAAAGACAGAACCTGTGGATAATCTGGCTCCTGGAAGATGTCGAGAAGGGCGATCCTGTTGAATGTGTTCGGCTCAAAGGTTCTGGATACCCCTCCAGTGATCGACCACGCGCACTGCATTTCTCACTTAAAACCAGTTCCAGGCGAAAGGCCAAGGCCAGTTATCCTCCGTCGTCACTATGCTCATATTAAAGATCGTCTGATTCGAGTTGCCCAACAAAAGGGGATGATCAACTTTCAAGAATTCAAATTTCGTATCATGGAAGATTTTAGTCCTGAAGTTTTGAGGAAAAGAATGGCTCTTAAATCAGTGATGTCAGAATTCTTTCGGAAAGGCTTCAAACAAGTGCTGTTATTCCCAGCGCATCTGAGAGTCGTTCTTCCGGATAATTCTCACCGGCTGTTTAAATCTCCAGCTGACGCCCAAAGATTTCTCGAGGAATATCATCCTTCTGCTATAAGCTGATTAACATATTGTATTTTTATTATCTGTCTTTATCTGTTTTTAATGTTTTTGCTTTTTTTTTAAAGCTAACAATTAGCTTATAGATTCGGACCTTTCATAATATGAAGATCTCTGTGTGTTGTCCGATAGTGCAACTACTTTTTACATGTCCAAGTAAATGTTTGTTTTTGGTCTCTTTCAAGACTTCTTTTGATTTCGAAAGCTAATTAAATGTTTTAAGTTTGAATTTATTTTTGTTTTATATCTTTTACGTTGGAGCATTCAGTCTTTTTTTAAATTTCTTTTTTCAAGATGTCATTTCTTCTTCCCATAAGACCTTAATTTCTTGGACATGTCACATCCATTTGGGTGTGTCTGTACAAGAGTGCTGGTGTCTTATTGAAATATTTGTATAATGTTACCCTGTTTTATGCTCTAACAGTTTAGTTTTTTTCTCTTAATCTTGTCTTTTTTGATATTAATTTTACAGTCTTCTTGTTATAGTAACCCTTTGTTTTTGAATAGGGGTGGTTTGTGTCTTTTTTTTCTTACTTTTTTTGAGCTGCCTTCTTGAGAGATAGGGGTAAAATTAGTGTTAGTCTGCTTGCTGGCCCTTCTCTGGCTCTTTCTTGGGTTTTTGCGGGTGAGGGGAGGGGTTTATCTTTTTTTTCGCTTAGTTTTTCCTTCATGGGCTGATTTGAAACTACCAAAATGTCTGAAGTGTCATAACTTCCAGTTCCTCTTTGAACCTGCTCTCCTCTTCTGGATTCATGAGTTTACTTTCTGTTTAACCTTGTGCGTCTATTACGATAAACATTACCAATATGGATAAGACTTTTAACTTTGTCTCTTAGAATACAAATGGTCTAAACCATCTGATTAAATGGAAAAAAATATTTAAAGTATTCCATAGAATGAATGCCAATATTATTTTTGCACAAGAGACTCATGTGAGGAAAGAGGATAGTCAACTTTTTTTAGGTTTTGAAAGGAACAACAGTACCATTCGAATTCCCAAGCTAAAGTGAGAGGTGTTTCTATTTTTATAGACTCTTCAACCTCTTTCATTCATTATGAAACAATTTCAGACCCACAAGGATTTTTGCTTCTCACTGGTTTACTTTTTAACCAAAAAGTTGTTTTGGTTAATGTTTATGCCCCGAATATTGATTGTCTTGAATTTTTTAAGTGTTTATTCACATCCCTTCCTAATTTAAATGAGTATATGCTGGTAATGGGTGGGGATTTTAATTGTTGTTTAAATCCCTTGATGGATAGATCCAAGTCTAACCAGGTTCTTCCAAATAAATCGGCCTCTCTCATTAACTCCTTTATGGTTGATTCTGAAATTTCTGAAATTTGGCAATTTCTACATCCTAAGGATAAAGAATTTTCATATTTCTCTCATGTTTATCATAATTACTCAAGAATTGACTATTTCTTTATTGATCATTGTTTACTTCCAGACATTATTGACAGTAACTATAATTCTATTACTATCTCTGACCATGCACTTTTGAAACTATCTATTAAGACAACGGATTCATCCTCAAGTGTTAAACCATGGCGATTCAACTCTACTCTACTTCAGGATTCAATAAAGCTCTAACTTTGTTAGACCACAAATTGATTTGTTCTTTTCAACAAACTCTACCGAAGAGCTTTCTAGTGGAATATTATGGGACACCTTTAAAGCATTTATTCATGGCCAAATTATTTCATACTCTGCTGGAGTCAGAAAACAAATTAACACTGAAATACTTATGTTGGTTGATAAGATTAAAGAAATTGATAAGACGTATTCTGTGACTCCTAGTAAGGAGCTTTATAAAAAGAGAGTTCAACTTCAAATGGAGCACAGTTTGCTATTATCCTCTTTGATTGAAAATCAATTAATTAAAACTAGGACTCAGGTTTATATACATGGGGATAAATCTGGTAAATTATTGGCTGATCAATTGAAAATTGCTTCAGTTAAACGTCAGATCATCAAGATCCGTAAATGAGATGGTACTCTGATGGTTGATCATAAAGAGATAAACAAAGCCTTTCAAGAATTTTATAACTCTTTATATCAATCAGAATTTTCTGACGATTCTTCCATAATGAATGAATTTTTAAGGAAACTGAATATCCCGAAATTAACAGCCGAGGATTGTGTATCAATAGATGCACCCATTACGGAAGATGAAATAAAAGAGGCTATTTTTTCAATGAATTCAGGTAAAGCCCCTGGTCCGGATGGTTACACTGTGGAATTTTAAAATCTTTTTCTTCTATACTTTCTCCTTGGTTATGTAAAATTTTTAAAGACCCATTACCTGTAGGTAAATTACCACAATCTTTTTAAAAGCTTCCATTTCTCTAATTCTTAAAAAAGACAAAGATCCTATTGAATGTGCATCATATCGGCCTATATCTTTGCTAAATGTGGATTTCAAGATTTTTACCAAAATTTTGGCCGCCAGATTGGAAATTATTTCCTCAAATTATTTCTGAGGACCAGACTGGATTTATTAAAAATCATTATTTATCTTTTAACATTAGAAAATTAATTAATATAGCTTATACTCCTTCAACTAGGATCCCAGAACGTGTTATTTCCTTGGATGCTGAGAAAGCGTTTGACAGAGTTGAATGGCCATATTTACTTAGTACGCTTCAGAATTTTAATTTTAGCCCGACATTTATATTGTGGATTAAATTAATATATTATAAACCTTTGGCTTCATTTCTTACCAATAATCAAAGATCTCCCTTTTTTCAGTTGTTTCGTGGCACGAGGCAAAGCTGTCCTTTAAGTCCTCTACTATTTGACATTGCTTTGGAACCCTTAACCATTGCTATTCATGATTCACCTAACATTTTTGGTATTACCCATGGGGAAGGGACAGATAAGCTATCATTATACACTGATGATTTGTTACTATATCTCTCTGACCATGAGAGATCTATTCCTGTTGTTTTATCTTTGCTTGCTCAGTTTAGTAGCTTTTCTGGCTATAAACTGAATCTCAATTAGAGTGAATTATTCCCATTAAATGCGCAAGTTTCAATTTATAAATATCTACCATTTAAAGTAGTTACAGATAACTTTACTTATTTGGGTATTAAAATTACCAAGAAACATAAAGATTTATTCAAAGTTAATTTTTTACCCTTCATTGACCAGATTAAGCAACTCGTTACTAGATGGTCCCCATTGTCTTTGTCATTGGTTGGTCAAATCAATGCTATTAAGATGATAGTTCTACCTAAATTTTTATACTTTCTTCAAGCATTACCAATTTTTATTCCTAAATCCTTCTTTGATATTATTGACTCTAAAATATCTTCGTACGTATGGCAGAATAAAAATCCTAGATTAAGTAAAAAAATATTTACAGAAGTCTAAGATGGAAGGTGGTTTGGCTTTGCCGAACCTAAGACTTTATTATTTGGCAGTTAATATCCAATATTTAATATTTTGGACACAGGACTCGGTGGCGATACAAAGCCCACAATGGGTAAGTCTGGAGTGTAAATCTGTACAAGATTTTTCATTGGTCTCTATCTTAGGGTCTTTGCTTCCCTTTGTCTTTTTTTAAATGGAATAAACAAATGACTAACCCTATAGTTAAATATACATTATGAATATGGTTTCAATTCCGTAAATTTTTTGGTTTGAATAAGTTCATTTTATCAAGCCCTATTATATTTCTTTTTCAGCCCTCTGTTATGGGCCAAGCCTTTGTGCTATGGAAAACGAGGGGTATAACATGTTTTCGTAACTTATTCTTAGATAATTGTTTCATGTCCTTTGAAAAGCTGTCTAATAAATATAATTTGCCTAGAGCCCATTTTTTTAGATATTTACAAATTAGAAATTTTTTGAATAATATGTTACAATCCTTTCGAATTCATGCCAAATTGGCATTACGGAAAAAAATCTAGGTTTAAATCCCTATCAGAAGGGTTTAACAGCCATCATTTATAATATGATCATGAAAATACAGCCAGGGATATGATAAAATTAAGAATGAATGGGAAAAAGAACTTCAATTTCCCTTGCCTACAGAGCAATGGGAGAAAATTTTACAGTCAGTTAACTCCTCTTCTATTAGTGCCAACCACGCCCTAATAAAATTCAAGGTGGTACATAGGACCCATATGTCTAAGGACAAACTTGCTCAATTTTATTCCCACGTTAATCCAATCGGTGATAGATGCCATTCTGAAGTAGCCTCTTTGACCCACATGTTTTGGTCTTGCCCTTGCTTGCAAAAGCAAATGGTATCATTTCAACAGTTTTGAGTATTAATTTGCAACCTCATCCTATTGCTGCAATTTTTGGCTTACCAATGGTGGATAACAGTTATTTATCCCCTTCAGCTCGACGGATGATTGCATTTGTTACATTAATGGCCAGAAGATCCATTCCACTGAACTGGAAAGAAATTAATCCCCCAACTACATTTCAATGTTTTTTCCCAAACTATATCTTGTCTGAGTTTAGAAAAAATCAGAAGTGTAATTTTTGACCCTTCGGTCAAATTTGAAGAAACCTGAAGACCATTTATTCAACATTTTCATATGAGTTAAACTGACCTTTCCCAAACCTTTTTCTTATCATCTTTAGTTATTTGGATAGAGTTGTGGAGTTATTGACACTACTGTGTATACCTGATATGATACAATAGCCCATGTTGGTTAGGTTAGCTGGTGTTAGCTTTTTTTGGGGGGTTATATTTTTGTAAATACAGTATGAGTTTGGGAGGTTATTATATCTGTGTTATTAACTGTTTATATTTGCATTCAAACTTTATTAATTATGTATTCTCAAGCTCTCTGTATTTGTTTTTTTCTTATGTTTTGTTTGAAAAATTAATAAAAAGATTTAAAAAGAGAGGGATAATAAATCACCCATGATGGATTGGCAAAACAGACTCGATGGGCTGAATGGCTTAATTCTGCTACCCTGCCTGAAGGCTTTAATTCGGGGCAGGTAATCAATGCTGGCCTTAGCAGTAATACCCACAATCACTGAATCAGTTAAAATTCTCCTCTATAAATATTAAAGTAAACCCAACTACTCACTGGAGTTTTGGTGAAATCAAAATCTCCAACGATTCCACGCTGACGGTTAATGACAAACACATTGTGAGGGTGTAAAGCGCCATGGACAATGTTTGAGCGATGAAGTGTTTGTAGACCAACTGCAACATCTCTCATCACTGTTATAATCTCCTTCAAACAGAAAGGACAATGCAGGACAAATGTTAGAACAGAGGTACATACACTAATTACTGAGTGCAGGTATGGGATTTCAGATTGCACTCAGAGCATTGCCAACCATCCACCTACATCCCCAACGCCCGAATCTAAGATTTACTCAAATGCAGATTAAACTCACACACACCCATGACAAGCAGAAATGGGAGATTCTGATACCTTATCATACACCATTTTAGACCAATGTCATATTATACAGAGCTGTCCAAGTTGTTGACCCCACCATTGAGCACATCTACAAGGAGTGCTGCCATGGGAAAGCGGCATCCATCAAGGACCCCACCATCCAGGCAATGCTTTCTTCCCACTGCTGTCATCGGGCAGGAGCTCAGGACCCACACACTAGATTCATAGAACCATAGAACACTACAGCACAGTACAGGCTATTCAGCCCTCCATGTTGTGCTGACCCATATAATCCTTTAAAAAAGTACTAAATCCACACTATCCCATAACCCTCCATTTATCTTTCATTCATGTGCCTGTCCAAGAGGCTCTTAAATACCCCTAATGTTTTAGCCTCCACCACCATCCCTGGCAAGTCATTCCAGGTACTCACAACCCTCTGTGTAAAAAAACTTACCCCTGATGTCTCCCCTAAACTTCCCTCCCTTAATTTTGTACATATGCCCTCTGGTGTTTGCTATTGGTGCCCTGGGAAACAAGTACTGACTATCCACCCTACCTATGCCTCTCATAATCTTGTAGACCTCTACCAAGTCCCCTTTCATTCTTCTACACTCCAAAGAGAAAAGCCCCAGCTCTGCTAACCTTGCCTCATATGACTTGTTCTCCAAGGCAACATCCTGGTAAATCTCCTCTGCACCCTCTCCATAGCTTCCACATCCTTCCTATAATGAGGTGACCAGAATTGAACACAATACTCTAAGTGCATTATGAAAGTGAAACAGTTATTACTCCTCGGTCATCAAGTTCTTGAACGAATGTGGGTAACCTTACTCATCTTGACACTGAATGGATCGCACAACCAACAGACACACTTTCAAGGACTCTACAACTCATGTTCTCAGTATTTACGCTTTTTTAAATTTTAGTTTACATAATTTGTCTACTTTTGCATGCTGGTTGTTGGTCAGTCTTTATGTATAGACTTTCATAAATTCTATTGTATTTCTTTATTTTCCTGTAAACGCCTGCAAGGGAATGAATCTCAGGGTGGTATTCGGTGACAGAATCGGTGATAAATAAATTTACTTTACTTAGCAATACATCACAGAATGGCCTTTCGTCCCTTCAGCCGCACCACCCAGCAAGCCACCAATTTAACCCAAGCCTAATTACAAGGCCTTTACAATGACCAACTAACCTACTAATCCATGTCTTTAGGCTATGGGAGGAAACTAGAGCACCCAGAGGACACCCACGTGAACATGGGGAGAACGTACAATAACTGGAATTGAACTCTGAAATCTGGAAATCTCAAGCTGTAACAGCATTGTTGTGGCCTTTGATTTTTGACTTTTTTGCCAATAAAACGTGCACAAAATGCCTCAAGTTAACAGTAGCAGAGCTGTTACGTGCAGCTTAACAGTAGCAATGGCTTCCAATAGCCCGGAAATAAAAATTGCATAATTGCATTATTTCAACAGTACTGGATCACCACACATCAAGCAGTAGAACTGCACAATGCCAAGACATCAATCAATTTAATTTAGTACTGTGGAACATCTAAAAACACTTCTAAGAACCTACTTTTTAAAGCATGGCCTCCTTATAGGATTAACTTAAGGCCTGTTGATGTTTATAACAGTTATACAATTTAGTATATTCAATTATATTTTATTCTATATTTGTTCTTACTGATGATTTTTAATTTCTTACATTTTTATTACTATATTGATTTATCTTTACAATCTATGTAAAGAACTTTGAGCCTGCATCTTAATGTATGAACGGTGCTAAAAAATAAAGTTATTATTAATCTCAGTGCCATCATCAAAATGACTGATACTAGAAGGTATAGCTTTAAGCTGAAAGGAGAAAGCTTACAGGAAGTTTCTGTGGCAGATGTGTTGAGCAGGTACAATTGCAGCATTTAAGGAGTTATTGAGACAGGCTCATGAAGAGGCAGGGAAACAAGGGATACAGGCTGTGTGCATCATGGTCAGTACAGACACAGTGGGCCTTTCCTATGCTATAGTATGATTTAGACCATAGAAATGTATAGTATGGACAGTGCACCGAAAGGACTTTCCTATGCTGTACCACTATTTAGAACGTGGAACTGCACAGTCCAGTACAGTTCCACATCCTAAATGACAGTTTCTGACAAAACCTAACAATGCACTGAGCATTTTAATGAGCATCTCCATGATGTCACTTCCTGTAGGTGTGGGCTCATCATCACAGAGGTCATGACATTCTCCTCATTTCATTCAGACCAAGCCTTACTGATGAAGCACACTGTAGCTTAGAAAACAGTTCTATCAGTCCTGTCACTTTTCTTTCTGAAAAGTTCTCTGTCTGCCCAAATGTGAGTTTATGCTATATAGACAATAGGTACAGGAGTAGGCCATTCAGCCCTTTGAGCCAGCACTGCCATTCAATGTGATTATGGCTGATCACCCACAATCAGTAACCCGTTCCTGTGTTCTCCCCATATCCCTCAACTCCACTATCTTTAAGACCTCTATCTTGAAAGCATCCAGAGAATTGGCCTCCACTGCCTTCTGAGGCCAAGCATTCCATAGATCCACAACTCTCTGGGTGAAAAAGTTTTTCCTGAACTCCGTTCTAAATGGCCTACCCCTTATTTTTAAACTGTGGCCTCTGGTTCTGGACTCGCCCAACATTGGGAACATGTTTCCTGCCTCTAGCGTGTCCAATCCCTTAATAATCTTATATGTTTCAATCAGATCCCCTCTCATCCTTCTAAATTCCAGTGTATACAAGCCCAGTCACTCCAATCTTTCAATATATGACAGTCTCGCCATCCCGGGAATTAACCTCATGAACCTACGCTGCACTCCCTCAATAGCAAGAATGTCCTTCCTCAAATTTCGAGGCCAAAACTGAACACAATACTCCAGGTGTGGTCTCACCAGGGTCCTGTACAACTGCAGAAAGACCTCTTTACTCCTATACTCAACTCCCCTTGTTATGGCCAACATGCCAATAGCTTTCTTCACTGCCTGCTGTACCTGCATACTTACTTTCAGTGACTGATGTACAAGAACACCTAGATCTCATTGTACTTCCCCTTTTCCTAATGACACCATTCAGATAGTAATCTGCCTTCCTGTTCTTGCCACCAAAGTGGATAACCTCAACATTTATCCACATTAAACTGCATCTGCCATGCATCTGCCCACTCACCCAACCTGTCCAAGTCACCCTGAATTCTCCTAACATCCTCCTCATATCTCACACTGCCACTCAGCTTTGTGTCATCTGCAAATTTGCTAATGTTACTTTTAATCCCTTCATCTAAATCATTAATGTATATTGTAAATAGCTGTGGTCCCAGCACCGAGCCTTGCAGTACCCCACTAGTCACTGCCTGCCATTCTGAAAAGGACCCGTTAATCCCTGCTCTTTGTTTCCTGTCTGCCAACCAATCTTCTATCCATGTTAGTACCCTACCCCCAATGCCATGTGCTCTAATTCTGCCCACTAATCTCCTATGTGGGACCTCATCAAAAGCTTTCTGAAAGTCCAGGTACACTACATCCACTGGCTCTCCCCTGTCCATTTTCATAGTTACATCCTCAAAAAATTCCAGAAGATTAGTCAAGCATGATTTCCCCTTCGTAAATCCATGCTGACTTGGACCGATCCTGTTACTGCTATCCAAATGTGCCGCTATTTCATCTTCTATAATTAACTCCAGCATCTTCCCCACCACTGACGTCAGGCTAACTGGTCTATAATTCCCTATTTTCTCTCTCCCTCCTTTCTTAAAAAGTGGGATAACATTAGCCACCCTCCAATCCTCAAGGAACTGATCCTGAATCTATAGAACATTGGAAAATGATTACCAACGTATCCATGATTTCCACAGCCACCTCCTTAGGTACCCTGGGATGCAGACCATCAGGCCCTGGGGATTTATCAGCCTTCAGTCCCATCAGTCTACCCAACATCATTTTCTGACTAATGTGAATTTTATTCAGTTCCTCCATTACCCTAGGTCCTCTGGCCACTATTACATCTGGGAGATTGTCTGTGTCTTCTCTAGTGAAGACTGATCCAAAGTACTTGTCTAATGTGGATGAGTAAATTTATTATCAAAGTGCATATATGTCACCATATACTATGATGATTTTATCATATAAAGCAGTTGCACTTGGACAGTTCCACTCTCTTGACCTTGGAGGTCCGGGCCTGGTGGCATAAACAAGTGTCACAAACTGGGGCTTTTTTGGTTGCAAGTGGATGACCATGACATCTTCTGTACCTCATCCCCTTCAGAAACATGTCCCTGGCTGTTGGATCTCATCCACCATTCCGCCAGAGCTGGCTTTACATATTTGGACTGGTTTAGTCCCCCGTTGAAGTGGTATACTGAATATGGTCACTGTCGCATGCAAACAGCTAACTAAAGCCACTGGTGAGAGCAGGCTATCCAGTGGGGAACAAAGGTAACATTCAAGATGATTATCTATACCCTTAAATTCTTCATAGTTCCTAACTTGAAGTAGTGAAATCATTTCCTTTTCACTCCTGTCCATTTCTGGTATCTCCAAGCCTGAATGCTCAAAACTGCAGAGAGCGAAGGAGTTTTATTGTTTATTTCTCACCAATGACAAAAATTACTTCTTTCTGAAAACATGCTCAACTGATATAATTTAAAAACTGTTCACTCTAAGTATGGTGTAGTGTCTAACAGCCACACAAGTGCACGCATCTGACACTAGTTAGAAACTGTTTGAAAACAGTCTCCTGTCGCAATTAAGTGGCATAGTGCCCCAAACAGGAAAAGGGAATCCTCGCTACTTTATGGACTAGTTTTCGTTCTTTAAGAGTTGTTGCAAATAAGCAGATGTTCCAATTAACCAATGGCCCAATTAAATGGACTCCATTGTATAGGTCACCATATACAACCCTGACATGCTTTTTCTTGCAGGCATTCACAGTATATACAAAGAAACACACTATGGTGGACAAACTAATTAAAAGGTTCAGTCTGTCTTGTGTCTTTCATAGAAAAACACAGGATACACTTTTGCCACTGATCTCTGGAAAAGACTGACGATTATCTGAAATATCAGTTGTTTAAATAGTCACTGAATTGGATTTGAGCTCTTGGTTAACACATTCTAACAGCTTTGTCAATGCAACAAGATGTTTTCACCATGCTCTGGCTAGAGAAATTACTTATCTCCACTCTGAAAGGAGCCCTCCTCCATTCTAAAGCTGTGTCCTCTGGTCTTAGACTCCCCCCACCGTAGGAAACGTACTCTCAATATCCACTCTATCAAGGCCTTTCACCATTCACTTTAGCCAGAGAGTGGTGAATCTGTGGAATGTGTTGCCACCGGCAGCTGTGGAGACCAAGTTTTTATCTACAAACCCCATTTCCAGAAAAGTTGGGATATTTTCCAAAATGCAATAAAAACAAAAATCTGTGGTATGTCAATTCACGTGAACCTTTATTTAACTGACAAAAGTACAAAGAAAAGATTTTCAATAGTTTTACTAAGCAACGTAATTGTATTTTGTAAATATACACAAATTTAGAATTTGATGGCCGCAACACACTCAACAAAAGTTGGGACAGAGGCATGTTTACCATTGTGTTACATCACCTTTCCTTTTAATAACACTTTTTAATTGTTTTGGAACTGAGGATACTAATTGTAGTAGATTTGCAATTGGAAATTTTGTCCATTCTTGCTTGATATAAGACCTCAGCTGCTCAACAGTCCATGGTCTCCGTTGTCTGATTCTCCTCTTCATGATGCGCCATACATTTTCAATAGGAGATACTGGCAGCAGGCCAGTCAAGTACACGCACTCTGTGTCTACAAAGCCACTCTGTTGTAGCCTGTGCAAAGTGTGGTCTGGCATTGTCCTGCTGAAATAAGCATGGACGTCCTGGGAAGAGAGGTCGCCTTGATGGCAACATATGTTTCTCTAAAATCCTATTATATGCCTCAGAGTCAATGGTACCTTCACATACATGCAACTCACCCATGCCGTGGGCACTGATGCACTCCCATACCATCACAGATGCTGGCTTTTGCATCTTTCACTGATAACAATCAGGATGGTCGTTTTCATCTTTAGCACGGAGAACTTGACGCCCATTTTTTCCGAAAACTAGCTGAAATGTGGACCCCACCTGACCCCAGCACACGGTTCTGCAGTCTTTCGGTCCACCTGAGATGAGCTCGGGCCCAGAGAACTCGCCGACGTTTCTGCATAGAGTTGATGTATGGCTTCCTCCTTGCGTAATACAGTTTCAAGTTGCATTTCTGGATGCAGCGACAAACTGTGTTAAATGACAATGGTTTTCCGAAATACTCCTGAGCCCAGGTGGCTAGAATTGCCACAGTTGCAGTGCCGCCTGGGGGCTCGATGATCACGTGCATTCATCAGTGGTTTCCGATCTTGCCATTTACGCACTGAGATGTCTCTGAATTCTCTGAACCTTTTCACAATATTATGTACTGTAGATGTTGAAAGACCTAAATTCTCTGCAATCTTGTGTTGGAAATATTCCTTTTGAACTGACTAACAATTCTCTCACGAATTTTGGCACAAAAGGGTGAGCCACAACCCATCCTTGCTTGCAAAGACTGAGCCTTTGATGGACGCTACTTTTATACCCAGTCATGATACCTCACCTGCCACCAATTAGCCTGCTTAATATGGAGTCTTCTAAACCGGTGTTACTTGAATATTCTGTGCACTTTTCAATCTTATTTTAACTCTGTCCCAACTTTTGTTGAGTGTGTTGCAGCCATCAAATTCTAAATTTGTGTATATTTACAAAATACAATTAAGTTGGTCAGTAAAACTATTGAAAATCTTTTCTTCGTACTTTTGTCAGTTAAATAAAGGTTCACGTGAATTAACATATCACAGATTTTTGTTTTATTGCATTTTGGAAAATATCCCAACTTTTCTGGAAATGGGGTTTGATAGGTTGATAGATTCTTGATTGGTCAGGGCATGAAGGCATACAGGGGGGAAAGGCATGAGATTGGGGCTGAGAGGAAAACTGGATCAGCATGATGAGATGTAGGAGCAGACTTGATGGGCCAAATAGCCTACTTCTGTTGCTCCTATATCTTAGTCTTACAACAGAATCAACACCAACTTGGGTGTTCAACCAGAGTGCAGAAGACAATAAACTGCAAATACTAAAATAAATAATAATAATAAATACACAGGCAATAAATATCCCAGATCACAAGGTGAGGAGTCCTTGAAAGGGAGTCCATAGTATGTGGGAACATTTCAATAATGTTATCCCCTTTGGTTCATCTTATTTTTAAACTTAATAGTGTTTGACATTCCCCTTTCAATTACTTGTTAAGCAAAGGTGCTGGCACATACTTTTCTGTTTGACTTTGAAGACCCACTCAATGAACACATGAAACTCACCACTGAGTTGAGGGGGTTGGTGTCCTGTACCTCCTTCAAAGAGCATCCTGGGTAAAATGGCACCAAAACATAGGCCACCGGCTCAGACTGAGAGGAAAATATTGTACAGAAATCACAATAAAGCAACTATAAAGAAATTTTTATTCTGTTTAAGCAATAGCTTAAATTTACAGTTGATAACATTTACAGATGTACTCTTATTGAATGTAGAGCCATAATCCTATTAGCACATTAACAGCTCCATTAGTACTTCTGTTTTGAACTCTTAAGTATTATCAGCCCAGTAAATTTTACATCCAACTGTTCCAGTTTTCCTTGTGAAATCATCAAGATATCTCTGACAATGAAAACATTTCCAGACCCTGTACCTTGGAGCTCCTTGCCACTTGCTCCTTCGTTCTGCAAAATTCCGAAACACAGGGAAGAGTGAATGCACTACCTACGCAAACTAGTTCAATCCCCCTGCCAGGCAGTGAGTGAACAGAATTTTGCAAATACATAGCTCTCTTCAATCCTGGGCTCACCTTCAGAACCCATTGTGATGAGATCTGAAGGATTATTCTAAAGTGGACTGTTCCTTTAACAAGAGAGAGAGGGAGCAAACAGCTTGTGTGCTATTTCAGCAGCAGGGAGAGAGAGAAAGTCTGTGAGTCGCCTTGGAACCTGAAAGGCGGAACTATATGATGGACAGTTTGTGTTCCGCACTTGTGAGATATATATAAGGTCAGTTGACTTTTTAATCAGACACACAAGAGACACACAACACGCCAGAGGCAAGGAGGACACTGGTGAGCTTTGTGTGCCCACGACAAGGGTGGGGTTTTTGCTCAGTGTGGACAAAGGAGTGACCGATGGGGAGCTATCGGTGTTTAACCCTCGCCTGGCTTGATAGCTCACTGTGGAAAACCGGCATTCCTCTTTCTGTGGTCACAAGTTGGTGACTTTAAATAAGTTTTGGGAGCAGGAGAACGACATGGAGGATTGGCATTGGAAGACAAACCAACTCTCTATCTCTCTCTCTCTCTCCAACTCCACTCAAATCAAATTCCAGAACTGAACTGATTACTTACTAGACCACCGTAAGACTGTATCACCTAACCTCCTGAGCTGGGAAGCTTGGGAACTTTATTTACTCACTTATATATGCATATCCTCTGCTAACCTGTTTACCTTATCTCATTTTATATTACTTTATTCACGTAGTTACTAATAAAAAAGATTTTATAACGGAAGACTCAGACGCCAGGTGTGTACATTTCTGCTGTTTTTTTTTAAACCCATTACGGGGTATGTAACACCATATACCAAAGATTTGTAACATCTCCTTAATTCCCACCCCGGCTGGAGTGAACCATGACTCACCCACCTACTGCTAACATCCACAGCCATGCTTTCCTGATCAATGCCAAATCCTCTATAACTCAGTTAATATTAATTACTGTTAGTTGTATCCTCTCTGTAGGATTTCAATTTTGCTCAACCAATATTTTTCCTATTCTGAAATCCAGATTGTTACTGAACAATTCTCAGCCTTGTGTTTAAATCCTCCTTCCTTTAGCTTTCTTCAATCATCCTGACCTACCTGTTGAGCCCTCCCTCATTCCTTCCATTATCCCTTTATGGATAGATTTGGTCAGTTACCTTGGACCGCATTATATGTATGTATGTATGTATTTATTTATTTATTTTCTCTCTCCTTTGCTTCTTCCCCTAGTGCAGAAACTGCAAGGGTTGTAGCAGAGATATTTTAAAAATCCTACCAGCATGTGAGGTGCCAGAGGATTGGAGGATAGTGAATTATGTTCCATTGTCTAAGAAAAGCTCTAAAAATAAACCAGGAAATTATAGGCTGGTGAACTTGACGTCAGTAGTGGGTAAGTAATTGGCAAGTATTAAGGGACTGGATATACAAGTATTTGAACGTAAGACAGCAGAGCAGGATTGGGTCAGTCGGGCCATCAAGTCCGATTCCGTCATGGCTGATTCATTTTCCCTTTCATTCCTATCCACCTGCCTTCTCCAGTAACCTTTGACACCCTTATCAATCAAGAATATATCCACTTCCACTTTAAGTATCTCCAATGACTTTGCCTCTACTGCCATCTGTGACAATGAATTCCACAGATTCATCACCTTCTGGTTAAAGAAATTCCTCCCCATCTCCGTTCTAAAGGGATGTCCTTTTATTCTGAAGCTGTGCCCTCTGGTCTTAGACTTATCCCATGATGAGAAAGAACTGCCCTATCGAGCCTTTCAAAATTTCATATAGCACCTTGGATAGAAAGGGAACAATTAGGGATAGTCAACATGGTTTTTTATGTGATAGGTCATCTAGTAGTGTGCCAGATGTTGAAGGGTGAAAGGCAGGAAAACTGGAGTGCAGTTACATTACAAGGGAGAAAGTGCTCAAAAAGCTGAACGATCTAAGGGTATGTAAATCACCTAGACCAGATGAACTGCACCCTAGGGTTCTGAAAGAGGTAGCAGTAGAGATTGTGCAGACATTAGTAATGATCTTTCAAAAATCATTGGGCTTTGGCATGATGCCAGAGGACTGGAAAAAGACAGCAGAAAGGAAATTATAGACCGATTAGCCTGATCATATTGGTTGAGAAGATGTTGCATCAATTGTGAAGGATGATGTTATGGAGTATTTGGTGACACAGAACAAGATGGGACAAAGTCATCATTGTTTCCTTAAGGGAAAATCTTGCCTGAAAAACCTGTTGGAATTCTTTGAGGAGATTACAAGTAGGATAGGTAAGGGGATGCACTGGATGTTGTATATTTGGACTTTCAGAAGGCCTTTGACAAGGTGCCACACATGAAGCTGCTTAACAAGTTGAGAACCCATGTCATTACAGAAGAATTACTAACATAGTTAGAGCATTGGCTGATTGGTAGGAGGCAGTGAGTGGGAATAAAAGGATCCTTTTCTGGTTGGCTGCCAGTAAATAGTGACGTTCCACAGGGGTTGGTGTTGGGGCCACTTCTTTTTATACTGTATATCAATGATTTAGATGATGGACTAGATGGCTTTGTTGCCAAGTTCGCAGATGATATAAAGATTGGTGGAGGGACAGCTAGTTTTGGGGAAACAGGTAGGCTGCAGAAGGACTTAAAGAGAAATTAGGAGAATGGGCAAGAAATGGAGAGAAAATCCAAAAATTTGGAAGTTCTTGTGCAGAACAGCCTAAAGGTTAACTTGTAGGTAGAGTTGGTGGTGAGGAAGGCAAATGCAATGTTAGCATTTATTTCAAGAGGTTTAGAATACAAGAGCAGGGATGTGATGCTGTGGCTTTATACAGTATTGGAGAGGCCTCACCTTGAGTTTTGGGCTCCTCATCTAAAAGATGTACTTGCATTAGAGAGGATTTGGAGGAGGTTAACCAAGGATGATTCTGGGAATGAAAGGGTCATCATATGAGGAACGTTTGATAGCTCTGGGTCTGTACTCACTGAGGATGAGGGAGGGATCTCACTGAAGCTTTTTTGAATATTGAAAGGCATACACAGAGTAGATGTGAAAAGGGTATTTCCCATGGTGGGGGAATCTAGAACAAGAGGGCACAGCCTTAGAATAGTGGGACATCCATTTAAAACAAAGATGCGGAGAAGTTTATTTAGCCAGAGGGTGGTGATTTTGTGGAATTTATTACCACAGACAGCTGTGAAGGCCAGGTCATTGGGGGTATTCAAGGCAGAGCTTAATAGGTTCTTGATTGGACACAGCATCAAGGGTCATGGGGAGAAGACTAGGGAGTGGGGCTGAGGTGGGGAAAAAAAGGATCAGTCATGATTAAGTGGCGGAGCAGCCACAATGGGCCAAATGACCTAATTCTGCTCCTATATGTCTTACAGTCTTATGTTTAACCAATCTTGTAGAGTTTTTTTTGAGGAGGTTACCTGAAAAGCTGATGAAGATAAACTAGTGGCTATGCCTACATGGACTTCAGCAAAGGCATATGACAAGGTCCCTCATGGGAGGTTGAGTTACTCAGCATTCAGAATAAGGTAGTAAATTGGATTAGAAATTGGCTTCACAAGAGAATCCAGAGAGTGTTAGTAGCTGATTGCTGTCTGACAAGGATGTTGTCAGGACTTGAGGTCCTTAAGTTACAGGGAAAGGCTGAATAGATTAGAACTTTATTCCTTAGAATGTGGGGTTACAAAATTATGAGGTGTACCGATAGGGTAAATGCAAGCAGACTTTTTCCACTGAGGTTGGGTATGACTAGAACCAGAGATCATGGGTTAATGATGAAAGGCAGAATGTTTAAGAGGAACATGAGGGGAACTCAGAGGGTGGTGAGCGTGTGGAACGAACAGCTAGAGGAAATGGTGGATATGGGTTCTATTTCACTATTTAAGAGAAATTTGGATGGGAGAAGTGTGGAGGCTATGGTCCATGTGCAGGTTGATGGGTGAGACAGATTAATAATTTGGCACAGATTAGATGGGTCAAAGGGCCAATTTCTATGCTGCAGTATTCTATGACTATATGACACTTCCAGCTCCCCCACCCCCACACCTGGATTCAAGTTAATCCATATCTTCAATAAGTGTTTGGGAACCCACCTTCACCTTTGATTGCTTTAAATCATCACATCCATTTTTGAGCATCAGGAAAAGAAAGCCTTTTCTCTCTCAAGGCTGTTTCTGTTTTTAAACTTCCTCGTTTATCACATTTATTCTGCTTTCACTAACCTTGCAAACAAACATGCCCAGAATTCGTAGAAGTCCAGAGTTCTCGTTCAATACAGACCAGGCCCGGTGATATTCAGCTGCCCTCTCTATCATGTAGGCCTCTGTGGTATAATCCACAGAGTATCCCTATCAAAATATATCACATTAATCTGCAGACATACAACAAAAACTCTCAAGTGCTGTTTGCAACAACTGAAGAACTCAACACCAATCTGAATAGAAAGTCACAAAAAGGAAAACACCAGGCATTTTCTGGACAGGTTTCATAGTTCAAAGAAAATTTATCATCAAAATATATACACTGTCCCAGAAGACTCAAAGATTGCAAATGTCACTCCACTCTTTAAGAGGGAGGAAGGTAAAAGAAAGTAAATTATAGGCCAGTTAGCCTAACATCAGTGGCTGGACAAGTGTTGGAGTCTACTATTAAGGATGAGGTTTCAGGGTACTTGGAGACCAAAGATAAAATAAGTCAAAGTCAGTATGTTTCTGTCAAGGGTAATCTTGCCTGACAAATCTGTTAGAGGTCTTTGAGGAAATAACAAGCAGGGTGGAGAAAGGAGAGGCAGTAAATGTCATTTACTTGGATTTCCAGAAGGCATTTGACAGGGTGCCACATGGGGCTGCTTAACAAGATAAAATCCTACAGTGTTACAATAAATGTACTGGCACAGATAAAGTAATGGCATGAGACAGTGCGTGGGATAAAGGGGGCCTTTTCTGGTCAGCTGCCAGTGACTAGTGGTGTTCCTCAGGGTTCAGTACTGAGACCACTTCTTTTCACATTGTTTGTCAATAATTTGGATAATGGAATTGATAACTTTGTGGCAAAGTTTGCAGATGATACAATGATAGGTAGAGGGGTAGGTAGTGCTGATGAAACAATGCAGTTGCAGAAAGACTTAGACAAATTGGAAGAATGGGCAAAAAAAAGTGGCAGATGGAATACAGCATTGGGAAATGTATGATGATGCATTTTGGTAAAACGAACAATAGTTCGTTTTACTACCTAAATAGGGAGAAGGTTCAAACATCAGTGGTGCAGAGGTACTTGGAAGTCCTCATGCAGGACTCCCAGAATGTTAGCTTCCAGGTGGAGTCTGTGGTAAAGAAGGCAAATGCAATGTTGACATTTATTTCAGGGTACTAAAATATAAAAGCAAAGAGATTATGCTGAGTCTTTATAAGACACTAGTCACACTGCACTTGGAGAACTGTCAACAGTTTTGGGCTCCATATCTCAGAAAGAACGTGTTGTCATTGGAGAGAATCCAGAGAAGGTTCATGAAAAAGATTCTGGGAATGAAGGAGTTAACATATGAGGAGGATTTGGCAGCTTTGGGTCTGTACTCACTGGAATTTAGAAGAATGCAGTGGGGGGATCTCACTGAAACCTAATGAACATTGAAGGACTAGATAAGGTGGATGTGGAGAGGACATTTCTTATGATGGGTGCATCCAGAATTAGAAGGCACAGCCTCAAAATTGCATGGTGATGCTTTAGAACAGAGGTAAGGAGGAATTTTTTTTATATATAGTCAGAGTAGTAAATTTGTGGAATGATCTGCCACAGACCGTGGTGGAGGCCAAGTCTATGTGCATATTTAAGGCAGAAGTTGATCATTTCCTGTTTGATCAGGCCATCAAAGCATATGGCGAGAAGGCAGGTGTATGTGGTTGAACAGTATCCGGGATCAGCCATGATGGATGGTAGAGCAGACTCAATGGGCTGAATGGCCTAATTCTGCTCCCGTGTCTCTTGGTCTTATACAACCTTAAGATTTGTTTTCTTGTGTGCATTCGCTATATATATATATATGTATGTGTGTGTGTTTGTGTATATATATATGAAAAACAATATAATGGATGAAAAGCTGAACACAAGACAATCACTGTACAAAAGACAAAAACTGTGCAAAGACAAAAAAAACAAAATAGTAAATCAGCAATAAATATTGAGCATATGAGATGAACAGTCCTTCAAAGTGAGTCATTGGTTGTGGGTACAGTTCAGTGTCGGGTGAGCAAAAATAAGTGAACACACACGAGTGTTGCTCACCAAAACAGTACCTACCTTTAAGAGAATTCTCTTGGATTTAACTTCAGAGCACACCACCGATCGCTTGCTACTCAACTCTCTCAGAGGCTCACGATCAAACAAACAACGCTCCAAGCTTTCATTCAGAAGTCCAGCAGACTGCTAAGAAAACAAAGAGAAGGATTTGGCTAGGATTTAAAAGAACAGTGGATTCCAGTTAATTGGGCCATCAATTAGTCAGGGCAGCCACTTAATTCAGAACCTCAAAGAACAAAAACTAATCCAGAAAACTGTTGGGAATCCCTTCATTTATCTGGGACACTACACCACTTAACTGAGACAGGAGACTGTTGTCAAACAGGTTCTAACTAGCATCATTTGCACACATTTGCGTGGCTGTTAGACGTGACACTGATTAGCGCAAACAGTTTTTAAATAGCGTCAGTTTTGTGCGTTCAAAAAAGTGATTTTTGTCACTGATAGTTGGCTAAATAAAACAGCAAGACAATTCGAAACTGCAGATTCAAACATTCAGTCTTAGAGATGCAAGAAATGTCCGGGAGTGAAAATGAAATGATTTCACTACTTCAACAAATTAGGAAATGCGAAGTATTTGAAGGTATTGACAATCACGCTGAATGTTACAATGATTGACAGCATTGAATGAGGGCGGTCCAATATTTGCACGAGGTGTCTGTGCTGATTTTGTTCACTGTGTACACTGGACAAATTCCTCCATCGATAACTATTAGGAACCAATACAATTTTTTATAGTACTGTACTATTATTGGTAGTGTTCTAATTTAAGTATTTGATTTAAATACATAATTTGTTACTCTGTTTGTCTTTTTTATACCTTTTTAACTATTTCCACGAAACTTCAGTTAAGTGGGGTAGCCACTTAAATGGGTTAAAATGTACTCGTCTCAATGAGTCCCAATTAACTGGATTCCACCGCATATGCAATTAAGTGAGAGTGTCAAGCAATCTGTTAAAAAGATAAGAGTGCACATCTTCTTAAAGAGTGTGACATTTTTGTAAGGAAGACAGAAAAGTGCTTTATCAGACATTGGTCAGGTTGCACTTGGGAGTATTGTGGCAGTTTTTTTGGCCCCTTATTTAAGAAAGGATGTACTGACATTGGAGGTCTAGAGGAGGTTTATGAAAATTATCCCAGGAATGAAAAAATTAATGTACAAAGAGCATTTGATGACTCTGGGCCTGTACTTGCTGTTGTTTAGAAGAATGATGGGGGATCTCATTGAAACCTATCATAGACTGAAAGGTGGATATGTGGTGGGAGAGTCTAGGACCAGAGGGTACAGCTTCAAAATAGAGGGACATCCATTTAGGACAGAGATGAGGGGGAATTTCTTTATCCAGAAGGTTGTGAATCTGTGGAACTCGTTGCCACAGAAGGCTGTGGAAGCCAAGTCATTGGGTACATTTAAAGTAGAGGTTGATTAGCCAGGGCGTCAAAGGTTATGGGAAGAAAGCAGGAGGATGGGGGTTGAGAGGGAAAATAAATCAGCTATGGTAGAGCAGATTCAATGGGCCGTGTGCATGTGTATGTGTAGAGAGAGATAGATCAGAGATAGAGAGAGAATAGAAATAAAAAAAGTAGTGAGGTAGTGTTCATGGGCTCAAAGTCCATTCAGAAATCAGATGGCAGAAGGGAAGAAGCTGTTCCTGAATTATTTGTGTATCTTCAGGCTTCTGTACTTCCTTCCTGATGACAACAGTGAGAACAAGGCATGGCCTGGATGATGGAGGTTCTTAATGATGGGTACTGCTTTTTTGACACATTGAACCTTGAAGATGTTCTGGATACTACAGAAGCCAGTACCCATAATGGAGCTGAATCAGATTACAACTCTCCATAGCTCACTTCGAACCTGTGCAGTAGCTTCTCCACCCCCCATCCCCCATACCACAGTGATGCAGACAGTTAGAATGCTCTCCACAGTACATCTGCAGCAATTTGAGTGCTTTTAGTGACATAGCAAATCTTCTCAAACTCCTAATGAAATATAGCCGTTTTTGATTTGTTGGGTCCAGGTTCGATCCTCAGAGATATTGACACCCAGAAACTTGAAATTGACTATTTTTTCCACTTCTGATTGCTCTACAAGGACTGGTGTGTGTGTGTTCCCTCTTCTTACCCCTTCTGAAGTACACAATCAGTTCTTTTGTCTTACTGATGTTGAGTGCAAGGCTGTTGCTGTAATACCACTCAACTAGCTGATCTATCTCACTCCTGTACGCCCTCTTGTCACCATCTGAAACCGCTAACAATGGTTGTATTGTCAGCAAATTTATAAATGGCATGTGTGGCTAGGTACACAGTTATAGATGTAGAGAGATTAGAGCAATGGGCTAAGCACACATCCCTGAGGTGCACCAATGTTGACTGTCAGTGAGGTGAAGATGTTTTCTCTGAAGACTGTGGTCTTCTGGTTAGGAAGTTGAGGATCCAGTTGCACAGGGAGGTAGGTACATTGACCCAGGTTCTGGAGCTTTTAGATCAGAACTTTAGCAATGATAGTGTTACATGCTGAGCTATAGTCTATGAACAGCATCCTAACAGAGATATTCGTATTGTCAAGGTGATCCAAGGCTATGTGAAGAACCAATGAAGTTTGTGCCCACCACAGACCTAATGTGGTGAGAGGCAAATTGCCGCGGGCCAACGTCCTTGCTGAGACAGGAGTTAAGTCTAGCCGTAACCAACCTCTCAAAGCACTTCATCACCAGAAACAAGTACCACTAGACAATAGTCATTAAGGCAGCTAACCTTGTTCATCTTGGGCACTGGTATAGTTGTCATTTTGAAGCAGGTAGGAACTTCTGACTGTAGCAACGAGAGACTGACATTGTCTTTGAATACCCCTGCCAGTTGGGTTGGTACAGGTTATCAGAGCCTTACCAGGTACTCCACTGACAGCCTGACAATGTCCCCTCTAAGGTGTGCACATCTTTTGTTACTAGCGCAAAAAAGGTTGTCACCCTCTACCTCATTGGTACGTTAAGTATATTTCGGGATTGTACACAATCACATTTCCTTTTCCGGTTTCTGATGTGGACTGTGCTGACAACGTGGAGTTGGTGATGATTTGACTGCAGATTTTAGAACTGGCTTATTTATACAGTTTTTACTGAAGAAGTTACTCAGAGCACACACGTTGTTGTCACTGGGCAAAAAAAATTGCAAGGCGCAAGATTTTTGTGTACACTGGTCATTACAAATTAGAGGGAACATTGCAACCTGATGTTGACCTCTGAGACAGAGGTCACAGGGTCACCAGGTGCCAAAGGGATCCTCATATTCGTAGTTTTATTCTCCCTTTCAAAGCAAGCATAAAGACATTGAGCTCATCCGGGAGTGAAGCACCACACTGCCATTCATGGTGTTAAGCTTTGCTTAACAAGGCAGCAATGGCCTGCAAACCCAGTCAAAGTTGACATAATTATCACTAAGATATTCAATAGGGCCATTAGCTTTACACATGGCCTCTACAGTGGGCTTTGCCAGAGTAAAAGGGAAATCATGTACATGTGGGTACAGGTGTGTAGAGGTATGGAGAGGAGGGGAAGGGATCATACCCTGGCAGTGGGTTGGGGTGTGGGGTCCAGGTATGTGATGGGAAAGGTTTATGTTCTGGCATTTGTTTGGAGGATTGTTGGTGTTCAGGGTCAGCCCCCACCCCCCAGCAGATTTCATTGACTGTTTGCTTATGCAGGAATGCCTTGGGACCACTGCAGACTACCCAGCAAACAAAAATCTTGGAGCGATATCCAGAAGCATTGAGGCATGACAGCAAACATAGTAAGGAAGGTCTCAGAATGAAGATGGCAGAGTTCATGACTCTGTGATGTTTCATTTTACAGAATAATTGGATTATGTAGAACACAGAATATTGCATCATCCAATCTAATTTCTAGACAATTAGATTTCAGAGAATCAAGAGTTTCTATAATTAATTGCATTTGATGTTTTCCGGTTTGAGCACCCAATAACTTAAATAATATATCTTGAAAACGTGCCCTCTACACATAGAGTTCAATCATAGAGTCAGAGTGGCATACAAAATGCTGTAAGGATTCAGATCAGGCAGATTCTATTATTCTTCTTAACCATCAGCCCTACTGGCCACCAACAGCCAGTCTTTCAAGTTGTCCCCAGGGGTAGCCCATCTTCAAAGATCCTTCCTCTCCCAGGGATGAAGTCTTTGGAGCTTCTGTTGGTGTTTCTGTAAATCTGTTTTTTTTTAAAAAATGGGATGTGACTGCTAACCCCACAGTCAACTCTCCTCCTCTCCCAGCCAGGCTTGGAACTTTCCGTGGCAGAGTTCCAGTACTTATGGAGAGGGATAAACAAGTTAATGTTTCACGCTGAGACCCCTCATCAGGACAGAACCATCCAAAGGCTCTTGGCCCGAAACGTCAACTTCCACTCCACAGATGCTGTGACACCTACTAAATTCCTCCAGCATTTTGTGCCTGTTGCTCTGGATTTCCAGCATCTGCAGAATCTCCAGTGTTCATCACTCAGTTAGTCAGTATTTGTAGCCGAACAGTTAGGACACATACGGTTTGGCACTGAAATTCAATCAGGTCAATAAAAATTTACAATAAAATGCTTTGGGGCAATAATCCCCCCCCCCCCAGTTTAAAAAGGCCAAGAACATGCAAGAATTTATCCAGTGGACATTTACCGCTCCGTACCATATAACTCTTGATTGCAGCCTCAGGATGGAGGAGGGCAAGCTCAGGAAACCAATTCTGAACAATATTGGCAAGTCTCTCCTGTCGAGGAAAAACACAGCCATTCAACTGCCACGTCTAACAAATCCATAGAACTGCAGAAACTATTTCTCTTGATATTCTAACAAATTTGTAATTAATTACAAATGTAAACTTCTTGGAAATAGTTGGATAAATAAAACATACTAAATTGAGTAAAATTAAGCACTTTTCATTTCTTTACTTTTGAGTACACTGAAATCAAAGTAGATTTATAATCAAAGTACATACACGTCACCATATATGACCCAGAGATTCATTTTCTTGCAGGCATTCACAGTAAAAGGAAGAAATACACTAGAACTCATGGAAAACTACACATAAAGCCTGACAAACAATGTGCAAAAGACAAATAGTGCTAATAAAAATAAGTAATACCAAGAAGGTTGCTCTTTAAGGTTGTTATAGCCAGGTGTGGTGATAAGCTCCAACTACCTATTGAATGCTCTCAGTGGCTGCATCTCCAATAGCCTCTGACAGCTCCTGGCTTTGCTACTAGGCCCAGTGAAACTGCTTCTATTGACAGGAGAAGGGACAAAGGTGGGTAACTAGCACCTTAAAACTAGTCGCTTCAGTCAGATGGGGCTTGTCAGTCAGAGAAGGGGAAGAAAAGGCTCCAATCCCAAACCTCCGGTGCCTTGCTGCTGTATCCGCTCATGGGGAAGCTCTGGGAGCGAAGGCCAGCAGAAGGTCTAGAGCTGGAGTGTCTAAGGCAGTCCAAAGTCAAGCTCAATGCTGACTGGCAACTCCTGCAATGCTGCTGCTGCTGAACTGTATACGTCTGGATTCAGCAGCTGCATGGAAAGGGGAGCCTGTCCATGGGCAAGCTTGCTTTCCATATCATACTACCTTGGCTTGTGCATCACATAGACAGCTGGGACATACCTTGGAAAGAATTTCTTCAGCCTCCATACAATATGGCACACTGGGTACGCTATCACAGTTGATACAAGGGACTTGTAAAACTTGGGTGTGACATTTTCATTTAACACTATGTTACTCTTGATATGTTTGTGTTCTCAAATGCCATCTTTGAACACTGCTGTGGCATAATCTAATACCTTTCCTAATTTGCTTTCAACTGACTATTTCAGGGGATGCTCCAATCAAAATGTAGCTGCCTCAGTCAATTACCATCTCAGAAAGCTGGCCCTCCTGTTTTTAACCACATACAAACCCAATGTGGATTGTTGGTTGTTGTATTTCACTGTTCCAAATGCCATTCCCACAGGAGTTATCTTTTCTCCAGTAGAAATTCTTAGCTGTATAGCTATAGGCTTCAGTTTAAGTGTCTTTGAAATGCAATTAAAATTCATTTTGTGGAATGACTGAAACAGCCAAGCCAGTGTCCAACTTCATTCTAATTAATTTGCCGTTCACTTCTGGTGTAAGCCATATTGCTTGTCCCTTGTTGGTTTTCACATTAGAAGTCTCAAGACTATCCAGTCCTGTGTCACTTTCATCATCACCAGATTTTTTCATCAACAGCATGCAGATTCATACTCTTTTTGGAACTGCAGCTTGGTTTTTTATATTTTTTTCTTCCCTGTGCAGTCCATTTATTTTTGTCTGCTCAACATACTCTTGGTATGTGTCCTACTTTGTTGCAATTTCTGCAAGTTTTACCTTTAAATCTGCATTAGTCTGGCATATGTGAGCCCCTGCCACAACAGTAACACCATTTGTTTGACCAGGATAGTTTCTACTTATATATTGGAATTTTGTTCATGCTCACTTTCATTACTGACTGCAACTCAGTTGAGTATCTGGTTGCTGTTTCCATTAATACAGCTATTTCAACTGCCATTTAAAATGCATGCTGTGCTTTAGTTGGGAGGCATTTTTGAATGCTCTCTTACAAGATTCCACCAACTAAGTGATACGTCAGGGCATCATTAAGCCTATGGCTGAACTACGAATGCTCAGACAATTTCTTCAATTCATCCACAGATACTGAAATGGGCTCCCCTTCACTTTGATTCCACTTATGAAACCTAAAGTATTTTTGCAAACAACAATGGTTTTGGTTCTAAATGTTCCTGCATTACTTTCACAATATCAGCAAAGCTCATTTCGGCTGGTTTAGTTGGAGCAGTCAAACTTCTAAGCAAACTTTTAAATCCAATGCCCTCAACAAATTCAGCCTTACCAATGCCTTGTACAATTTTAACATTACATCCCAACTCCTATACTCAATGCTCTGATTTATAAAGGCCAGCATACCAAAAGCTTTCTTCACCACCTTATCCACATGCGATTCCACCTTTTGGGAACTATGCACTATTATTCCTAGATTACTCTGTTCTAATGCATTCCTCAATGCCCTACCATTTACAATGTATGTCCTATTTGGATTATTCCTACCAAAATGTAGCACCCCACACTTAGCAGCATTAAACTCCAAATGCCATTATTCAGCCCACTCTTCTAACTGGCCTAAATCTCTCTGCCAGCTTTGAAAACCTACTTCATTATCCACAACGCCATCTAGCTTAGTGTCATCTGCATACTTACTAATCCAATTTACCACCCCATCATCCAGATCATTAATTATATACAAACATTATTGAAAACTACACCCCAGATCCATTCAAATTCACTAATAAAAAATTTTCACGTAATCTTGAAATAGAATTTGAAATTGTATCTTTTAATAAAACACAACCATCAGTAGATAATTCATTGTTTTTTCCTTGAAAGCTGGGATTTAAAAATTGATAAAGGATTATTTATTTATTTATTTATTTTGATATTATAATAATAAATAATAATAAACAGATGAACTATACACAAGGGGTGTTGGCAAAACCAGTAGATACCATCTCCTTCCATTTGTGTTTGATATTTTCAACTTTATGTCAACAATATGACTTTTCAGTAAATTTACTCTTTTCACATTTAATACAATTTCTGTCATATCCCAACTGGAACTACTCAGTTATTCTGGCATTGAGTTTTAAAATTCTTACATATTCTTTTCTTTCACAGCAGATTTCTTCATGGACCTCATCTCTAAGTTTCTGAACTTCTTCTTTGATTTTTTGAGTCTTCACGTCATCAAAATGGCCCAACTACAGGAAGAAATTGTACATGTATCTGTGCACGAGTAACAATATACCTTCTGTAATTTATAAATCCATGTAACCACACATCACATTAGCTCTGTACAGTATATCCTTCACCACTATTAAAGCAGATTTAGTTGTAAAGTCAAACCTGTTTCAAAAGGTGAGATTGTAAATGGATTACATTTGCAGAGTTGCCACTGCATTACTTATAGGGCCTCCAAGCCATCATGCTTGTGCTAACCATGATGTGACCAGCATAGCGGTTAATGTAGAGCTTTGTAGCACCAGCATTCACACAGCTGTCTGTAAGGAGTTTGAGCATTCTCCCCATGACCACATGGGTTTCACCCTAGCTGCTCCGGTTTCCTCCCACAGTCCAAAGATGTTTGTGTTAGGGTTAGCAATTTGTGGGCGTGCTATGTTGGCGCCAGAAGCCCCCAGCACATCTTTGGATTGTGTTGGTCATTCACACAAAATAATCATTTCACTCTATGTTTCAATATTTCATTGTACATTGACAAATAAAGCCGATCTTTAATCTTCACCTTTAAACTGGCAACACAATACATAAACCAAAACACAAAATGTTGGAGGAACTCATACAGTAGCAATGGATAGCAATAAGCAGTCGACGTTTTGGGCCAAAATCCTTCATCCTTCATCAGGTCTTCATCAGGACTGGAAAGGAAGGGGGAAGAAGCCAGAAAAGATGGGGGGGGGAGAAGTACAAGCTGGCAGGTGATTGGGGAAAACAGGTGAGGGGAAAAGGAGATGAAGAAGCTGGGAGCGGATAGGTGTAAAAGGTAAGGGTTGAAGGAGAGGAGCATGGACCATGGGAGAAAGGGAAGGAGGACAGGTACCAGAGGGAGAAGGAAGGTGAAAGTGAATGTGATGGGTAGGCTTTGTGGATTGGTGAAATGAACAGAACAGGTAGTGGGGCCAAAAGGATAAGGGAAAACAAAGGCAGGAGGGAATAGAGGTGTGTCTTTATTGGAAATCAGAGAAGTGGCATCAGGTTGCAGAGGGCCAAAATGGAATACAAGATGGTGTTCGTCCAACCTGCGTCTGGCTTCTACTTGGCAGTGGAGGAGTCTGTAGATAGGCACGTTGACATGGGAATGGCAACTGGGGTACATGGAAGTACATAATCACCACAACCCTAAAACCAATTACCTTCCAAAATTTATCTTGACAAATACTCTGATGAATTTCTTTCCTGAGATCTATTTTTCAGTATAATTTCCAAGTTCAATTCAGAAGCAGTGAAGGCAGGTTGAACAATTATCACCTTCCTGTTTGTGCGAAAAACGGCTGCCACCTAACTGTCACAGATCTTCATTTGCAGTTAATGTTTGCCATGTCTCAGGATGGTGTCTGGGGCTTTGCAGATTCACCTGTTTTTCCAGTGTCAGGCCAATGATTCAAAAAGAGAAGATTTAGTCAATGGTCCACAACTCAATGAAAAGGGTTGGCTTCACAGACACTGTCTGCCCTGTCCCACGTTACCTGCAGTGCTTTGCCACAATCAAATTACAAGTAAGGCATCGCAATTCTGGTCACCTAACTACAGGAAAGATAGCAATAAAATTGAAAGAGTACAGAGAAAATTTACAATAATATTTCCAGGACTTGGGGACCTGAGTTATAAGGGAAGGTTGAACAGATTAGGACTTTATTCCCTGGAATGTAGAAGAATGAGGAGAGATTTGATAGAGGTATACAGAATAATGAGGGGTATAGATAGGGTAAATGCGAGCAGACTTTTTCCACTGAGGATGGGTGAGACTACAACTAGAGGTCATGGGTTAAGGGTGAAAGGTAAAATGCTTAAGGGAAACCTGAGGGGAAACTTCTTCACTCGGGGTGGTGACAGTGTGGAATGAGCTGCAGTGGTACACGCAGATTTGATTTCAACATTTAAGAGAAATTTGTATAGGAACATTGATGGAGGGCTATGGGGTGCAGGTCGCTGGGACTAGGCAGAATAACAGCTCAGCCCTTACTGCATGGGCCTGTTTCTGTGCCATAGTCTCTATGGCTACAATTTTTGCTTTTCAACCACCTTAACAATGCATTTGGAACTGTACAAGATACAACATCCTGTAAGCAATCAAAGTTATACATTACATCTTCAATGTTGTTCTTTTCAACCAGTTTCCACCTCAGCTGAGCTTTAAGATTCTTCACTGAACTTCTGATCAACAGCAGATGTTCAACATTGGGACTAGTATTGAACCACTGCCCAACTTGTTCCTTAAACTACAGAAAGAGAAAAGACAAACTATTAATTTGGAAGGTACCAAAAATACACCAGTGTATTTTCTGTAGACCTCATTCTGTAAGGTGGACATACAGTAATGCTATCATATATACTGTACATCCTGTAACATATGCGCAAACTATCAAAACATTTATCATTCTTACAAAGCTTTCATTGGCTGTAAGTACAGCAGACACTGAAGACTGGCATATGCTGCTATTAATAAACAGATTTAGTGTTTAGTTTGGTTCCTGAAGATTGTTATAGCTGGGGGTTGTATGGGGACAAGCTCCCACTACCTATTAAATGCTCCCAATGGTGTGCGCCTCAAATAGCCTCTGACAACCAAGTCCAGCTCCTGGCCTTCACGCATGGCTTAGCTAAGCCTGGTGGAACTGTTTCTACATAGGAGAAGGGGCAAAGGTGCCTTAAAACCAGTTGTTTCAACAGATGGGACTCATCAGCCATGGTTGGCAGCTCAACTGGGAGAAGGAAAACTCTGACCACAAACCTCCACTGCCCTGCAGCTACACCCACTCATGGGAGAGTGGGTATGAGATGTGAATTAGCTAAGATAGACTGATAAATGATACTTAAAGGGTTGACGGTGGACATGCAATGGCAAGCATTTAAAGATCGCGTGGATGAACTACAACAATTGTTCATCCCAGTTTGGCAAAAGAATAAACCAGGGAAGGTGCACTCGTGGCTAACAAGGGAAATTAGGGATAGTATCAAGTCCAAAGAAGAAACATATAAATTAGCAAAACAAAGCGGCACACCTGAGGACTGGGAGAAATTCAGAGACCAGCAGAGGAGGACATAGGGCTTAACTAGGAAAGGGAAAAAAGATTACGAGAGAAAGCTGGCAGGGAACATAAAAACCGACTGTAAAATCTTTTATAGATATGTGAAAAGAAAAAGATTGGTCAAGACAAATGTAAGTCCTTTACAGTCAGAAACAGGTGAATTGATCACAGGAAACAAAGACATGGCAGACCAATTGAATAACTACTTTGGTTCTGTCTTCACTAAGGAGGACATCTGGAAATAGTAAGGGACCGAGGGTCTAGTGAGATGGAGGAACTGAGGGAAATACATGTTAATAGGGAAGTGGTGTTAGGTAAATTGAAGGGATTAAAGGCAGATAAATCCCCAGGGCCAGATAGTCTGCATCCCAGAGTGCTTAAGGAAGTAGCCCAAGAAATAGTGGATGCATTAGTGATAATTTTTCAAAACTCCTTAGATTCTGGATTACTGAGGATTGGAGGGTGGCTAATGTAACCCCACTTTTTAAAAAAGGAGGGAGAGAGAAACTGGGGAATTATAGACCGGTTAGTCTGACATTGGTGGTGGGGAAAATGCTAGAGTCAGTTATCAAAGACGTGATAACAGCACATTTGGAAAGAGGTGAAATCATCGGACAAAGTCAGCATGGATTTGTGAAAGGAAAATTATGTCTGACTAATCTTACAGAATTTTTTGAAGATGTAACTAGTAGAGTGGATGGGGGAGAGCCAGTGGATGTGGTATATTTAGATTTTCAAAAGGCTTTTGACAAGTTCCCACACAGGAGATTAGTGTGCAAACTTAGAGCACACGGTACTGGGGGCATGGTATTGACGTGGATAGAGAATTGGTTGGCAGACAGGAAGCAAAGAGTGGGAGTAAATAGGACCTTTTCAGAATGGCAGGCAGTGACTAGTGGGGTACAGCAACACTCAGTGCTGGGACGCCAGTTGTTTACAATATATATTAATGATTTAGACAAGGGAATTAAATGCAGCATCTCCAAGTTTGCGGATGACACGGAGCTGGGCGGCGGTGTTAGCTGTGAGGAGGATGCTAAGAGGATGCAGGGGGACTTGGATAGGTTAAGTGAGTGGGTAAATTCATGGCAGATGCAATTTAATGTGGATAAATGTGAGGTTATCCACTTTGGTTGCAAGAACAAGAAAACAGATTATTATCTGAATGGTGGCTGATTAGGAAAAGGGGAGATGCAACTAGACCTGGGTGTCATTGTACACCAGTCATTGAAGGTGGGCATGCAGGTATAGCATTAGGTGAAAAAGGCAAATGGTATGTTGGCATTCATAGCAAAAGTATATGAGTACAGGAGCAGGGAGGTTCTACTGCAGTTGTACAAGGCCTTGGTGAGACCGCACCTAGAGTATTGTGTGCAGTTTTGGTCTCCTAATCTGAGGAAAGATGTTCTTGCCATAGAGGGAGTACAAAGAAGGTTCACCAGATTGATTCCTGGGATGGTAGGACTTTCATATGAAGAAAGACTGGATTGACTAGGCTTATACTCACTAGAATTTAGAAGATTGAGGGGGGATCTTATTGAAACGTATAAAATTCTAAATGGATTGGACAGGCTAGATGCAGGAAGATTGTTTCCGATGATGGGGAAGTCCAGAACGAGGGGTCACAGTTTAAGGATAAAGGGGAAGCCTTTTAGGACCGAGATGAGGAAAAACTTCTTCCCACAGAGAGTGGTGAATCTGTGAAACTCTCTGCCACAGGAAACAGTTGAGGCCGGTTCATTGGCTATATTTAAGAAGAAGTTAGATATGGCCCTTGTGGCTAAAGGGATTGGGGGTATGGAGAGAAAGCAGGTACAGGGTTCTGAGTTGGATGATCAGCCATGATCATACTGAATGGCGGTGCAGGCTCGAAGGCCTACTCCTGCACCTATTTTCTATGTTTCTATGGGGAAGGCTTCAGGAGTAAACCCAGAGTAAAAAATCCGGAGCTGGGGTTTAAGGGAGTCCTAAACTGATTTCAACGTTGACTGGCAACTCCTGTGACGCTGGTGGTACCGAACTGTATTGGTCTCCAGCGTTCCTTTAGGGTCATCAGATGTGTGGAGAGGGACAGTGTGGTGAACTACATATACCTGTCTGGACGCGCCCCCTGCTGACTGCTCCTGTGGCTCCTCCCACAGACCCTGGTATAAAGGCAATTGAGGTCTGAGCCTGGCCTCTCTGTCTCCAGGATGTAGTATGGTGGTCAACCACTGCTTGTTCCTTCTTCCAGTCAATAAAAGCCGATATCTTGCCTTTACGTCTCAGAGAGAGTTATTGATGGTGCATCAGACAGCTTGCTCTCCATATTGTACAGCCCATCTATACAGCTCATACACAATATCCATGGTCGATTCTGACCGACGGAGGCCCTCACACTCCATATTTAATTTCCTTTGCATTTCTTCTGCCTGCTTGCTTCAAAGTGATTGGCACTCCCATGACAGATCAAACAAAGCAGGGTTACCTCAATGGCCTTCAGTTCCATTGTCACACAAATACCTGTCCAATATCTAGCTCTCAATACAAGGAGGTCATGGTTATTTTTGAACATGGGTGTATATTCACATTCTATCCATAGACTGCATTTGTGATAAACCCAGTCTGTTCGTGTGTTTACTTATGTGTCCCTGCAGCTGCCTTTCCAAGTTCTCTCACCTGTGGCATTCCCAAAAGGACTGGAAGAAATTACTCTACCCTTCTAGGAATGTTGATGAAGATTTGATCCAGATATGAATAAAGTTGCTCCAGCTTCAAACTTTGAGGCACATGCACAAATAACATCAGCAGACTAGTTATTACGGAGTTTGAAACAAAGGATCACAAGCAGAATCCACCAGAAAGATAAACCGCTTTAATCTTCAGCATCTCTGCATGTTGACTGGAGTCTCCTTTGACAGTGAATGATCAGTGTCCTGATTTAGATAGGCTGACCACATTACCACATTTGTGGCTCTCACAACTCTGACTGACAAGGCCTTGCTTGTCCCTACTAAGATTCTATGTCAAGTGACAGGGAGATGGATGAATACATCCCTTATTTTGGTAGGCACTTTTTTTTTTACTGACTGAGGAGGACTAATATTCTTGCAGGAAGGTTTGTTAACGCTGCATGGTGGGGTTTAAACTAGAGTTGCAGGGAGATAAGAACCACAGTGCCACAACAGTTAGTGGAGCGGTTCTGGAGTCAGATGTTGGTAAGACTTCAGACAAAGTCAGGAATCAAAAGGTTGAGCATGGTGCGACTAGTATCCTGAGCTGTGTATATTTCAATGCGAGAAGTATCAAAGGAAAGCTGGATGGTAGTGCTGAAGATGAGGAAGCTGGTTTGCAAACAAGCAATGTGTAATGAGAGGAGGCCATTGACTGGACAAAATTGCAGTCAACAGGATGAACTGCAACATAAAAGGCAGACAAAATTGAAAAGGGTGAACACAGGACTTAAGACGTTGTATCTCAATGTGTGCAGTATATGGAATAGGATCGAATGACTTGCAGCACAGATACAGATGGGCAGATATGAAGTTGTATGCATTACTGAATCATGGTTGAAAGAAGGTTATTGCTAGAGACTTAACATCCAAGGATACACATTGTATCAAAAGGACAGGCAAAAAGGCAGACGGTTTTGCTCTGTTGGTTAAAAAAAAGAAATCAAATCCTTAGAAAAAGGTGGCATGGGGTCAGAAGGTGTTGAACTATTCTGGATAAAGCTAAGAAACTGCAAGGGTAAAAAGACTCTGATGTGAGTTGTATACAGATCTCAAAACATAGTAAAGATGTGGCGTACAAATTACAACAGGAGATAGAAAATGCATGCCAAAAGGGCAATGTTATAATAGTCATGGGGGATTTCAATATCCAGGTAGATTGGGAAAAAAATCAGGTTGGTGCTGGATTCCGGGAGGGGGAATTTCTAGAGTGCCTATGAGATGACTTTTTAGAGCAACTTGTGATTGAGACCACTAGAGGATCAGCTATTCTGAATTGGGTGTTGTGCAATGAACCAGAATTGATTAGAGGTTAAAAAGAACTCTTAGGGGCAAGTGATCATAACATTCACACTGAAATTTGAGAAGGAGAAGCTAAAGTCAGATATATCAGTATTGCAGTGCAGTAAAGGAAAATATAAAAAACTGAGGTGTGAGGGGACTTTGGAGTCCTTGTTCAGGATTCCCTATAGATTAATTTGCAGGTTGAGTCTGAAGTGACGAAGGCTAATGTAATGTTAGCATTCATTTCAAGAGGACTAGAACATAAAAGCAAGGATGAAAAGCTGAGACTTTATAAAGCACTACTGAGGCCTCACTTTAGAGTATTGTGAACAGTTTTGGGCCCCTTATCTAAGAAAGGAAGTGCTGAAACTGGGGAGGGTTAGAAAGAGGTTCACAAAAATAATTCCAGGATTGAGCGTCTGATGGCTCTGGGACTGTATGTGCTGGAATTTAGAAGAATGAGGGACGACCTCATTGAAATCTATTGAATAGTGAAAGGCCTTGATCGAGTGGATGTGGAGAGGATATTTCCTATGGTGGGAGAGCCTAAGACCAGAGCAAACAGCCTCAGAATAGAGGGGTGTCCTTCTAGAACAGAGATAAGGAGGAATTTCTTTAGCCAGTGTGGTGATTCTGTGGAATTCCTTGCCACAGGCAGATGTGGAGGCAAAGTCTTTATGTATATTTAAGGCAAAGGCTTAATTCTTAATTCTTGATTGGTCAGAGCATGAAGAGACATGGGGAGAAGGCAGGAGATTGGGGCTGAGACAAAAATTGGATCAGCCATGATGAAATGGTGGAGCAGACTTGATGGGCCAAATGGCCCAATTCTGTTTCTATACCTTATGGACTAGAAAAAAAAAGAGCAGCTGGAGGATCTCAATTGGTCAGGTAGCATCTATGAAGGAGAATAAACAGTCAAAATTTCTGACTGAGGCAGGAATCAAACTTGTGTTTCAGCATTGCAGAGGACCTCTCCTGAAACACCAAAGCCCTTGAATAGAAAAGCCAACAAAAAGTAGTGGATACAGCTCAGTCTATGATGGGTAAAACCCTCTCCATCTCTGAGCACATTGCATGGAGCTCTGTCGCAGGAAAGCAACATCCATCATCAAGAACCCCTGCCATCCAGGCCATGCTCTTGCCTTGCTACTGCCATCAGGAAGGTGGTGCAGGAGCCTTAGGTCCCACACCACCACATTCAGGAACATTTATTATCCTTCAACAATCGGGCTCGTGAACTAACTGGATAACTTCACTCACACCCATACTGAACTGATTTCATGACCTGTGGACTCAGTTTCAAGGACTCTATATCTCATGCTCTCAATGTTTATTGCTTATTTATTATTCTTTCTCTTTTTATATTTGCAGCTTGTTGTCTTTTACACATCGGTTGTTTTTCCATCTTTTAGTATGCATATTTAATTGATTCTATTGTGTTCCTTTGAATTTACCATCAATGCTCACAAGAAAATGAACCTCAGTATAGTATATTGTGCCATATGTATTTTAATAATTAATTGACTCTGAACTTTGAAACCTAACTGTTGGTAATTGAACATACTTACATCAGTATCAATATTCAACACAGCAAAAAAGCAAATGGAATTCTGCTCCACATTTTCAAACTGTTGAGTTTTCTAAATGACCGTTTTACTTTTGACAATTAGGGATGTTTAGAATGAAGTTCAAAAGAAATTATTGCCATTCTAGAAACAGAAAGTGGCTGTGAGAGGTTTATCACTTGTCATAACATTACCTGAACACTGTCAGCATGTCTGCGTTCAATAATCGAAAGCAAGCCCAGTTCCTCTTCAATCTTCTGCATCACTTCGTTGAAGGCACCATGGATAATCTTATTATCAGCTTCACTGCTTTGCTTTTAAATAGGATTTTTAAAGACGTTATGAATTTACCCAAATGAAAGTTCGCGCATCCCATTTGACCCTTACCAATTTTTAATTGATCATTGTAGAGTGCGTTCTATCTGGATTTCAGAAAAATGCAGAGTTCTGGACACCGCTCAGCACACCACAGTGACAGGTATTAATATCAGGGTTTAAGACATTTCCCATTGCCAGCATAATGAAAACATCAAACTACAAAAGATACTCATTGGAAAGTGA
Source organism: Hypanus sabinus (assembly GCF_030144855.1). Classification (NCBI taxonomy): domain Eukaryota; kingdom Metazoa; phylum Chordata; class Chondrichthyes; order Myliobatiformes; family Dasyatidae; genus Hypanus; species Hypanus sabinus. The sequence continues at coordinate 1,359,658 of NC_082725.1, read as the reverse complement.
AAAGCATTGTAGCTTAAAACTTACTGTAGGAAAGGTTGCGGGGAGAAGGCAGGAGATTCAATTGGGAAAGTACACAGATGCAGTAGCTTATCATTGTGCAAGGCCGCTGAGAAGATATAAAAAGTGAGGAGTTTCTTTCAGCTGGAGATTCGATTGGGAGAAGTGCGCAAACGCAGTAGCTCGTCATCACGCAAGACCACTGAGAAGGTTCCGGGATAAAAGGGAGATGCTGCCTAGCGGAACGGTCATCGAAGGAACAATTGTCAGAGTAGCATGAGTCAGAGTAGTAGGGCTTTGGTTCATTGGAGCTTCGGCAAGGAAGGTGGTAAGGTACTTTCATATCTCCTTTTTTCCTTTAACTAAGAATAGTGGGTATGACTGCAAGACCAGTTTTCTGCACTGGGTGTCAGATGTGGGATATCCGGGAGACTTACAGCCTCACCGATAGCCACATCTGCGCTAAGTGAATTAAGCTACAGCTCCTTAGAATCAGTGTTAGGGAACAAGAGCTGCAGCTTGATGGCCTTCGGCTTGTTAGGGAAGGTGAGGTGATCGATAGGAGCTACAGGCAAGTAGTCACACCAGGGCCACAGGAGACAGATAATTGGGTGACTGTCAGGAGAAGGAAGGGAGAGCATCGGGTACTGGAAAGCACCGTTGTGGCTGTCCCCCTTAACAATTTTGAGTACTGTTGGGGGGACAAACTTCCTGGGGGAAGCAACAGTTCTGGCCCTGTGACTCAGCAGGGTAGGGAACAGAAGACAATGGCAACATGTCAACGATGGGGACTCTATAGTCAGGGGGACAGATAGAGATTCTGTTGTTGGGAAAAAGAAACATGGATGGTAGTTTACCTCTCAGGTGTCATGCTTAGTGATGTTTCTGAATGTGTCCACGATATCCTGAAATGGGAGGGTGAACAGACAGAGGCTGTAGTATATATTGGCACCAACGACAAAGGTAGAAAAAGGGAGGTGGTCACTGAAAGCAGAATACAGGGAGTTAGCAAGGAAACTGAGAAGCAGGACCTCAGGGGTAGTAATCTCAGGATTGCTGCCTATGCTAGTGAGGATAGGAATAGAATGAGGTGAAAGATAAATATGTGGCTAAAGGATTGGAGCGGGGGCAGGGATTCAAATTCCTGGATCACTGGGACCTCTTCTGGGACAGGTGTGACCCGTACAAAAAGGACAGGTTGCACTTCAATCCAAGGGTGACCAATATCCTGGTAAAGGGGTTTGCTATTGCTATTGGGGAGGGTTTAAATTAGATTTGCAGGGGAGTGAGAACTTAAGTGAAGAGGCAGAGGATTGAGTGGTTGACAAACAAGTAGAGACATCTTGTAGGGACTTTGTGAGGAAAGATAGGCAGATGATAGAGCAAAGATGTACTCAGCCTGATAGTTTGAGATATGTCTATTTTAATGCAAGGAGTATCATAAGCAAGAAGGATGAACTTAAGAGCATGGATCAATATGTGGAACTGTGACGTTGTGGCCATTACAGAGACTTGGGTGTCTCGGGGGCAGAAATGGCTGCTGAGTATGCTGGGTTTAGATGTTTCAAAAACAACAGGAGAGGGTGGCAAAAGAGGAGGGCATTGCTAATCAGGGACAGTGTCACGGCTACAGAAAAGGAGGAAGTCATTGAGGGATTATCTACTGAGTCACTGTGAGTAGAAGTCAGAAACAGAAAGGGGGCAAAAATTCTACTATTTTTATAGACCACCCGCTAGGGACACTAGGGATAGGAAGGCAGATTCTGGAATGGTGCAATAGGGGTCAGGGTACGGGATGTTTCAGATCATGTCCAAGATAATTCTGCAGTGGGAGGAAGAACAGCCAGAGGTTGTGATACATACTGGTACTAATGACATAGGTAGGAAAAGGGAAGAGGTCCTGAAAAAAGACTACAGAGAGTTAGGAAGGAAGTTGAGAAGCAGGACTGCAAAGATAGTAATCTCAGGATTAGTGCCTGCGCCACAAGACAGTGAGTATAGGAATAGGATGAGGTGGAGGATAAATGCATAGCTGTGGGATTGGAGCAGGGGACAGAGATTCAGATTTCTGGATCATTGGGACTTCTTTTGGGGCAGGTGTGACCTGTACAAAAAGAACGGGTTGCACTTGAATCCCAGGGAGACCAATATCCTGGTGGGAAGGTTTGCTAAGGCTACTGGGGAATGTTTAAACTAGAATTGTTGCAGGGTGGGAACCAAACTGAGGAAACTGGGAAAAGAGTCCACTTGCTCACAAATAGAGAAAGCAAGGAGACAGTGTGTGAGGGAGGATAGGCAGCTGATAGAGAAGGGATGTGCTCAGACCGAACGTTTGAGATGTGTTTATTTTAACGCATGGAGTGCTGTGAACAAAGCAGATAAGTTCAGAGCACTACTTGGAGCTATGATGTGGTGGCCATTACAGAGACTTGGATGGATCAGTGACAGGAATGGTTACTTCAAGTGCCAGGTTTTAGATGCTTCAGAAAAGACAGGGAGGGAGGCAAAAGAGGTGAGGTCGTGGCACTATTAATCAGAGATAGTGTCGCGGCTGCAGAAAAGGTGGACGCCATGGAGGGATTGTCTACGGAGTCTCTGTGGGTGGAGATTAGGAACAGGAAGGGGTTAATAACTTTACTGGGTGTTTTTTTACAGGCTGCCCAATAGTAACAAGGATATAGAGGAGCAGATAGGGTAACAGATCCTGGAAAGATGTAATAACAGAGTTGTCGTGATGGGAGATTTTAATTTCCCAAATATCGATTGGCATCTCCCTAGAGCAAGGAGTTTAGATGGGATAGAGTTTGTTAGGTGTGTTCAGGAAGGTTTCTTGACGCAATATGTAGATAAGCCGACAAGAGAAGAGGCTGTTCTTGATTTGGTTTTGGGAAATGAACCTGGTCGGGTGTCAAATCTCTCAGTGGGAGAGCATTTTGGAGATAGTGATCATAATTCTATCTCCGATACAATAGCATTTGAGAGAGATAGGAACAGATAAGTTAGAAAAGTATTTAATTGGAGTCAGGGGAATTATGAGGCTATCAGGCAGGAAATCGGAAGCTTAAGTTGGAAACAGATGTTCTCAGGGAAAAGTATGGAAGAAATGTAGCAAATGTTCAGGGGATATTTGGGTGGAGTTCTGCATAGGTACATTCCAATGAGACAGGGAAGTTATGATAGGGTACAGGAACCATGGTGTACAAAGGCTGTAATAAATCCAGTCAAGAAGAAAAGCTTACAGAAGTTTAAGAGAGCTAGGTAATGATAGAGATCTAGAAGATTATAAGGCTAACAGGAAGGAGTTTAAGGAGGAGTTTAAGGAGGAAATTAGGAGAGTCAGAAGGGGCCATGAGAAAGCCTTGGGAGGCAGGATTAAGGAAAACCCCAAGGCACTCTACAAGTATGTAAAGAGCATGAGGATAAGATGTGAAAGAATAGGATCTATCAAGTGTGACAGTGGGGAAGTGTGCATGGAACTGGAGGAAATAGCAGAGGTACTTAATGAATACTTTGCTTCAGTATTCACTATGGAAAAGGATCTTGGTGATAGCAGTGATGACTTGCAGCAGACTGAAAAGCTTCAGCATGTAGGTATTGAGAAAGAGGATGTGCTGAAGCTTTTGGAAAGCATCAAGTTGGATAAGTCGCTGGGACCGGATGAGATGTACCCCAGGCTACTGTGGGAGGCGAGGGAGGAGATTGCTGACCCTCTGGCAATGATCTTTGCATCATCAATGGGGACGGGGGAGGTTCCAGAGGACTGGAGGGTTGCAGATGTTGTTCCCTTATTGAAGAAAGGGAGTAGAGATAGCCCAGGAAATTATAGACCAGTGAGTCTTACCTCAGTGGTTGATAAGTTGATGGAGAAGATCCTGAGAGGCAGGATTTATGAACATTTGGAGAGGTATAATATGATTAGGAATAGTCAGCATGGCTTTGTCAAGGGCAGGTCGTGCCTTAAGAGCCTGATTGAATTTTTTGAGGATGTGACTAAACACACTGATGAAGGAAGAGCAGTAGATGTAGTGTATATGGATTTCAGCAAGGCATTTGATAAGGCACCCCATGCAAGGCCTATTGAGAAAGTAAAGAGGCATGGGATCCAAGGGGACATTGCTTTGTGGATCCAGAACTGGCTTGCCCACAGTAGGCAAAGAGTGGTTGCAGATGGGTCATATTCTGCATGGAGGTTGGTCACCAGTGGAGTGCCTCAGAGATCTGTTATGGGACCCTTACTCTTCGTGTTTTTTTTTATAAATGACCTGGATGAGGAAGTGGAGGGATGATATAATAAATTTGCTCATGACACAAAGGTTGGGGGTGTTGTGGATAGTGTGGAGGGCTGTCAGAGGTTACAGCAGAGCATTGATAGGATGCAAAACTGGGCTGAGAAGTGGCGGATGGAGTTCAACCCAGATAAGTGTGAAGTGGTTTCTTTTGGTAGGTCAAATATGATGGCAGAACATAGTATTAATGGTAAGACTCTTGGTAGTGTGGAGAATCAGAGGGATCTTGGGGTCCGAGTCCATAGGATGCTCAAAGCAGCTGCGCAGGTTGACTCTGTGGTTATGGCGGCATATGGTGCATTGGCCTTCATCAATCATGGAATTGAATTTAGGAGCCAAAAGGTAATGTTGCAGTTATATAGGACCCTGGTCAGACCCCATCTGGAGTACTGTGCTCAGTTCTGGTTGCCTCACTACAGGAAGGATGTGGAAGCCATAGAAAGGGTGCAGAGGAGATTGACAAGGATGTTGCCTGGATTGGGGAGCATGCTTTATGAGAACAGGTTGACTGAACTCAGCCTTTTCTCCTTGGAACGATGGAGGAGAGGTGACCTGATAGAGGTGTATAAGATGATGAAAGGCATTGGTCATGTGGATAGTCAGAGGCTTTTTCCCCCAGTGCTGGAATGGTTGCCACAAGAGGACACAGGCTTAAGGTGCTGGGGAGTAGGTACAGAGTAGATGTCAGGGGTAAGTTTTTTTTACTCAGTGGTGAGTGTGTGGAATGGGCTGCCAGCAACGGTGGTGGAGGCAGATACGATAGGGTCTTTTAAGAGACTTTTAGATAGGTACATGGAGCTTAGGAAAATAGAGGGCTATAGGTAAACCTTGTAATTTCTAAGGTAGGGACATGTTCGGCACAACTTTGTGGGCCGAAAGGCCTGTATTGTGCTGTAGGTTTTCTATGTTCTATCATAGGGTTGTTGTGATGGGTGATTTTAACTTTACTAATACTGACTGGCATCTCCTTAGAGCAAGGGGTTTAGATGGGGTGGAATTTGTCAGGTGTGTTCAGGAAGGTTTCCTGACGCAATATGTAGATAAGCCAACTAGAGGAGAGGCTGTACTTGATTTGGTATTGGGAAGTGAAACTGGTCAAGTATCAGGTCCCTCAGAGGGAGAGCATTTTGAAGGTACTGATTACCATAGTGCTGGAGAGGGATAGGAGCAGATAATTTGCAAAAGCATTTAATTTGGGTACGGGGAAATATGACACTGTTAGGCAGAAACTTAGGAACATAAATTGAGAGCAGATGTTCTTGGGGAAACGCACACCACAAATGTGGAAAATGTTCAGGGAACATTTGCACAGTGTTCTGCATAGGCATATTCCATTGAGGCAGGGAAAGGATGCTAGGTAAAAGAACCACAGTGTACAAAGGATGTAGAAAATCTAGATAAGAAAAGAAAACTTAAGAAAGGTTCAAGAAACTGGGTATTAATAGAGTTCTACAAAATTACAAGGTTGCCAGGAAGGAGCTTAAGAATGAAACTAGGAGAGCTTGAAGGGTCCTTGAGAAGGATTAAGGAAAAACCCAAGGCATTCTTCAAATATGAAGAGGAAGAGGATGAGCCATGTGAAAATAGGACCAATCAGGAGTGAGAGTGGAAACATGTGCATGGAGTCAGAGAAGGTAGCAAAGGTGCTTAATGAATACTTTGATTTAGTATTCACCAAGGAAAACGACTTTGGCAATTGTGGGGATGACTTACAGCAGACTGAAACGCTTGAGCATATAGACTTTAAGAAAGAGGATGTGCTGGAGCTTTTGAAAAGCATTAAGTTAGGTAAGTCACTGGGACTGGATGAGATATACCTGGTCTACTGTGGGAAACAAGGGAGAAGATTGCTGAGCGATGATCTTTGCATCATTGATATGGACAGAAGTATCAGAGGATTGGAGGGTTGGAAATGTTGTTCACTTGTTAAGGAAAGGAGTCGAGATAACCCAGGAAATTATAGACCAATGTGTCTGACTTCAGTGGTGGGCAAGTTGCTGGTGGAGATCCTGAGAGGCAGGATTTATGAGCATTTGGAGAGGCATAATCTGATTAGGGAGTCAGCAAGGCTTTGTCAAGGGCAGGTTGTGCCTTCCAAGCCTGTTCGAATTCTCTGAGGATATAACAAAACATATTGATGAAGGTAGAGCAGTAGATGCAGTGCATATGGATTTCAGCAAGGCATTTGATAAGGTACCCCAAGCAAGGTTTGTTGAGAAAGTAAGGAGACATGGGATCCAAATGGACCTTGCTTTGTGGATCCAAAACTGGCTTGCCCACAGAAGGCAAAGGACAGTTGTAGATGGATCATATTCTGCAGGGAGGATGGTGACCAGTGGTCCTCTGCAGGGATCTCCTCTTTGTGATTTTTATAACTAACCTGGATGAGGAAGCAGAAGGATGGGTTACTAAGTTTACTGGTGACACAAAGGTTGGGGGTGTTGTGGATAGTCTGAAGCGTTGTCAGAGATTACATTGCAACATTGATAGGCTGTAAAACTGGGCTGAGAACTGGCAGATGGGGTTCAAAAAGCCTGAGGCTTTTTCCCAGGGCTGAAATGGCTAACATGAGGGGGCATAGTTTTAAAGGTGCTTGGAAGCTGGCACAGAGGGGATGTCGGTAAGATTTTCCACACAGAGAGTGGTAAGTGTGTGGAAAGCACTACTGGTGATGGTGGAAGTGGATATAATAGGGTCTATTAAGATACTCTTAGATAGGTACATGGAACTTAGAAAAATAGAGGACTATGTGCTAGGGAAATTCTAGGCAGTTTTGAGCATAGACCATGGTTACATGGTCAGAACAACATTGTGCTGTAGATTTCTATATTCTAAAAAGGATGAGGTTGAGAGGGGTAATAAATCTGTCACGATGGAATGATAGAGCATACTCGATGGGCTTAATTCTGCTCCTACGTCTTACAGAAAAGCCAGCTCAGTAAGATCAGTCTATTTGATTTTTGTACATAAATACCAAAAAATACAGTACATTTTGCAAATAGTAACAAGTCATGAACTTACTGCGAGAGACATTTCAATTTCTTTGTCTACATCATGTTCCGCTTCATCCAGCAAAATCTTGACACTTTTACTATCTTCCTCTGAGGACCAGGAATCTCCAGATTCCAGCTCAAAAAACTAGAGAAGACAACAAAACTTGTTTGTAGCTTCAGGGCACACTGAAAACACAATCTAATGAGTGAAACTTCAGCAAACAGAAGTAAAGACACAAATCACCCACAGCACAGAGATAGCACTATGGACACCTGATGGGCAGAATAGCCTATTCCTGCTTGTCTGTCTTACGGCATTCACTCAAATCACTACAATTCTAATATCTGTATTTTTATATGGATATAAGTTATTCAAGCCTTGTACAAAAAATACTGTCAAAATTATATACAGTGGATTCCAGTTAATCAGGTCCAGTACATTTTTGGCCCCATAATGCCAATACTACTGCAGTACTACATAACCATATTAGTTCCTAATAGTTATCAATGGAGGAATTCATCCTTGTTGCATCCTTTTGACTGTAAATGAACAAAATCAACACAGACACCCAGTGTAGATAACGGGCTGCCCTCAGACAATGCTTTTGACAATTGCATCCTCCAATTCCTCATTTTAATCATAACAATCAAGATGTTACCTTCAAAGTAATTCGATATCTACAAATTCTTCGTATTCCCTAACTTGATGTAGTGAAATAATTTCTTTTATCTCCTGGCCATTTCTGGTGAAACACTGCTGGTTTCCTTGGCTGCACAAGTCTTGGTAAGACACACTCCAGTGCCCCTAAACCTGTCGGCTTGAGATGACTCTCACACTCCAAACGCCGGTTTCTGTGGACGGCACACTACATATGATTAAAGGAATATTTATGAAACTTACTTAAAGGGTTAGTAAAGCAAAGGGGGGTCAAAAGGGCCCATTTTAATTAAACAGTCGATGTGCACAAGTTGGGGCTCATCTTGAACTTCCCTGTCACTCATGCACTGGGCCATTGGTCTGCGTGAAAGCACACACCACCTTCCGAACGTCGCTCGTAACCCATCTCAAACAAATGGGTCTCCTGCTGCGTTGTATCCTACGACCAGTCCTCCCCAGCATCTTCTCTCTTCATTTCCCGCCAAACAAAAGTTCCAAGACCAACCTTAGTGTCCCTCACCAGAAAAATCTCCACCCCCCAGTTCCACAATCCTAATTGGATGGCACACATTCCTCATCTTCAACAATAACCCACACAGGCTGAAAACAGAACAGATGCTCTGACAGGACTGCTAAATTAAATACCTACAGCATAACAGTAAAGATGTAAACCAGGGCATTACACTGGCATTTCCAAGCCTGAATACCTGAAACCGCAGTGAGCAGAACAATTTGGAATTCTTACTGCTTATTTCTTGCCAATCATCACTGCCAAAAATGGCTGCTTTCTGAACACACACACACAACTGATGCTATTTAAAAAATGTCCACTCTTTAACGGCCACACAAATACGCAAACAGACACTAGTTAAAATTGTTCAGCAACAGTCTCCAGCCCCAATTAAGTGGCAAAGTGGCCCAAATACACATGTGCAACCCCAGCTATTTTCTCGATTAGTGCCCGATAAATGGTGGTCCAATTAACTAGAATCTGCTGTATTTAATTTCTAATTATCTGTCTATTGAATGATCCCAGAGTATAAGATATACTCTTCTCCTAGCACTCTATCTTATTACAACTTTGCACCTCTGTCAATTTACACTGCACTTTTTCTCTATTATTCAGCACTGTTATGGTTTTACCTTGTTCTAGCTCAATGCAGTGTGTAATGATTTGTTGTGTATGGACAGCATCCAAGACAAGATCTTCACTGCATCTCAGTACATGAAACAATAATAAATTTACTTACTAATGTTAAAACAAAACTCTCAGCAGGACAGGTACCACTGACAGAGAGAGAAAAGAACCATCAATCTGAAACATGAATTGTTCTTCCTCTCTTCAAACACACAGCCAAAGCTTCCTGTTTTCATTATATATTTCTAGTTTCCTGTTTTCATTACTAATTATACTTTGTATTTGGAAAATGAATTTCAGTTATGAGGAAAATCGGTGTCACATCTCTCCAGGAGTTCCCAGTCAACAGACTCTTTGCTCAATGGTACTCATCCACGGCATAAAAAAAGATTGGGAACCCCGGTCAAGACTCTCCAACAATGTAACTGGTGTAGAACAGGAGTGTAGAATTCAGGGGAGAGGCAGCAGGACAGGGGACAGAATACAGGCTCACACTTGTAGATAGTATAGAACAGGCACACTGACAGAGCAGAACCAAAAAAAAAGAAGTCAAGAACAAGACCGCTCACATGGTGGGATGACCGTGATTACGGTGGAATGAGATGTAAAGTAAATATGTGCTATATTAGACCATAAGATAGGAGCATAATTAGGCTGTTTGGCCTATTGAATCTGCTCCGTCAACATTATATAATCATAGGTATATTCTTTGTTACAAGTATATTATATAAACTACCTTCAGGTTGGCTCTCAATAGGTAGGGATGTCGTGATCAGCCATCACACTTTATCATGGTTTGTACAGAAAAGGAGTTATTGTCAAGTCATGAGCAGCGTAAAATGTGCTGCAAGAACTTGCCAAGCCAAGCAGCCCTCCATATAATGCGACTGTTCAGGTAAAATGCTTTCTAATTTAATGTTCTATCCAGATTCTGCAACTAAGAGAGGCTTTGAACATCTACTTCTCCTCACCCACCAATGCTTCAACAGTTAAGAGGTTTTGCCAGAAGCAGTGTCCTGCAACTTGGCTTCTGCTTATCCCTCACATGAACTAAACGTTTTCCCACATCATTGTAACTCAAATCAAAACACCGTTCTCTGAACTTGGGTATAGATAGGGTAAATGCAAGCAGGCTTTTTCCACTGAAGTTGAATGAGACTAGAACTAGAGGTCATGGGTTAAGGTTGAAAGGTAAAATGTTTAAGGGGAACTTCTTCATTCAGAGGGAAATGCAAATGTGGAACAAGCTGCCAGTGGAAGTGGTGGATGCAGGTTTGATTGCAACATTTAAGCGAAATTTGGTAGGTGCATGGATGGGAGGTGTATGGCCAATGGGACGAGGCATAATAACAGTTCAGCAGAGACTAGATAAGCCAAAGGGCCTGTTTCTATGCTGTAGCATTCTGTAAGTTTACAAAGCTCCAGATAGGGTAGCACAATACAGTTCTGCCCATGATGGTGTGGGATTCCTCCAGACACTCCGATTTCCTCCCATAGTCCAAAGAGGTACCGGATGGCAAGTTGTAATTTATTCCATGATTAGGCCAGAATTAAATCAGGGGTTGCTGAATGGTGTGGCTCAAAGGGCCAGAAGGGCCTATTCCGTGCAAAATCTCAGTTAATCAATAAACAAACATAAATCTACAACCCAAGAATCAGTCAAACAATGCTTGTACTTACAATGATTTACAAATTAGAAAGAAATTAAATGTAAAGCAAAGCAGTAAATTGTTGCAGCTGAGAACATGAACCACATACTTACCTTTGCAGTGTTATCAAACCATTCCGAGAGCACCTGCAGGGATTTGGCTGTTCTATCCCTTGTGTTGTTGGACTCCTGCAACATACTGTCTCTCCACTCAATAAACTGATCAAACATTCTGTCCGAGCTGTGCGTGCTCTCATACAGGCTATAGACAGAGCTCAAAGTGCAAGTTAAATGCTAGTGATAGATAAACAGGAGTTATTACACTACAGTCATCAATTTCACACCAACATTTTTACTCAAAAAGAACAGACTGGAAAATATATGACCATATGATATATAACCACTATTAGAAAGTAAGCATTTAAATTTGTCCCCTTATCCAAGAAGAGATCTGCTGACATTGGAGAAGATCCAGAGGAGGTTTACAAGAATGATTGGGAATGAAAGGGTTAACACTGAGGAGCTTCTGATGGCTTTAGGCCTGTACATGCTGGAGTTTCTCACTGAAACCCAGCAAATATTGGAAGGCTAGATAGATTGGACATGGAGAGGATGTTTCCTATAATGAGCAAGTCTAGGACCAGAGGACACAGCCTCAGAATAGAGGGACATCCATTTTGAGCACAGATGAGGAGGAATTTCTTCAGCCAGAGGGTGGTGAATCTGTGGAATTCATTGCCATAGACGGCTATGGAGGTCAACTCATTAAATATATTTAAAGCAGAGGTCGAAAGGTTCTTGATTAGCAGGGTGTCAAAGGTTTTGGGGAGAAGGCTGGAGAATGGGGCTGAGCGGGATAGTAAACCAGCCATGATAAAAAAGTGAAACAGATTCGATGGATTGAAGGGCCCAATTCTGCTCTAACATTGTGTGGTCTAAATAGTCAACATTTTGGGCAGAGAACCTCAACAGATCTCATTAGAATGGTAGTGCCTCACCAATTCAGTGGTTTAGCTCTCTAAAACAGTACATTTTGTCACTCAAAGTTACACACACAAAATGCTGGAGAATTAAAATGTTTGGCCACCAGGAAATCTCACTTGTGGCAGATGGTGCAGAGGCGCTCGATGAAGCAGCCCTCCAATTTACATCTGACATCACTAATATAGAGAAGGCCACAGGGGGATATTCTTTAATATTTCTTATTGTATCTTGTGCTGCAGATTTCTATGTTCTATGTACCTTACAGTAATTTACGTATTACACTATACTGTTGCTACAAAGCAACAAATTTCATGACACTTCTGATAATAAACCTGATTCTGATCAAAGTTCCTTTTCCATCTGCTCACATCCCAAAGGGACCCAGTCACATCAATCTGAAGAAATACCTCACATTATCAGAGTGAACTGGACCTGGAGAATTCAGTGGGAATTGGAGCTTGTTCCATGTTCACTAAGAGAAGTCATCGCATTCCCACTGAAAGACACAATCAGCTCCTCACAAGGAGACTTCAAGAAGGCTATTCTCATTAGCAGCTGGAGGGACACGAATGGCTCGCCATTGTGACAATCTAACCCAGTGCTGCTTTAGGTGATGGGATTATTTCATTTCACTTCTGCAGGTCAAATCACGTGAGGAAAATAAGAAAACAAGGAAATAAATTATCTCATCTTGCACTGTGAAGCTGATCTACTGTATTACATAAAACAGATGTGTAATGCTGTCTGCACACAGACATTTTCCCATTTACATGTTCACAGACCAAGGCCAATGAAACTGATTGCAGTAACAATGACCATTTCCAATAACGTAAGTTTTGACTTTTAGCCCACACAGAACTGAAAATTTAGCACTAAAATAATGTTATTATTGAAAATATCTGAAATTCTGACCTTCAGAGCATTGACACGATCTCTGATGGGCACCACGTCAACTTCTGAGGTGAAATCCTGAGCTGCGGCATAAAGTTTGTTACGCATCTCGTTACGCTTGTCGATGAGGTCGTGTACTTCACCCTAATGATTGTAATTAGATTTCCACCAATTACCGCATGACACTCAATTATAGCAAACACTCGCCACTGATCACAGCTCAGTAACCTGCAAAAAGTGGTTTTGTTAAGATACAAGACAAAAGATTCAGATTTACTTGTCACCAGTACATCAAGACATAGTGAAATGTGTCGTCTGCCACATTCTGGGGTCAACATAACCTACCCATAATGCTCAGAACAAGCAACAGTGCAACAACCCTATTCCTCCCAGACTCGCTGATGATGTGATCCAATCACGTCCACATCGCTGGCCTTCAAATGCAGAGCAGAGTCCTAAAATCCAGCCTGTCCTCCAATTCCCCCACATCCCTGTCTTGAAACACTAACATGACCCCTAACTCCCCCATCTCCAAATTGTTCTTACAAATGTAAAAATACCTCAAAAGTAACAAGCCACTGGGCTCGGAGTTCAGAGATGCTCTGTTTCTCACGTCACAGAAATTACGTGACTGTGCTGAATATTTCTTGCTTGCTGAGCTCCTGGTGTGAGGCTGCAGATCCAAGTTCATCATCTTTGCTCAACTCTGAATTTAATTGCTTACAAGTACATTAAGCCAGGGATTTGGGACTCTCAGCTCCTTGGTGCTGTGACATCATGAGTGCTGGAACTGGAACTGCTGTTGGAATTCTGGGAGGTGGGAGGTTGTAGAGACTTGGGGACTGATGCGGCCATTGGGACAGATGTGCCATGTAACAGACATACCATTGGCTGGCATTGTGTACATACAGGTACAGGTTTCCCCCCCAATCCGAAGGTAGAGTGTTCATATGAAACCGTTTGTAAACCGAAATGTCGTAAAGCAAAGAAGCAATTACCATTAATTTATATGGGAAAAACTTTTGAGCGTTCCCAGACCCAAAAAAAACTACCAAATCAAACCAAATAACACACAAAACCTAAAATAACACTAACATATAGTAAAAGTAGGAATGATATGATAAATATACACCCTATATAAAGTAAAAATATTGTATGTACAGTGTACTTTCACTTATCAAAATCAGGAAGACAGTGAGCCAAAATCGATTTGGAGAGAAAAGAAAAATCTGCACGTACACACATGTGCAGGTACACGCCTATGCATGTACGCGCATGCGCAAACAACTGCCCACACAAGGTTTCACGGTCATTGTAGTCTTTCTCGGAGTAAACACATGTATAAAGTGGGCGTCTTTTTTTTGTAAAAGCGAAAATCCTCTTTGGTTAGCGAAAACAGGTACAAATGTAGGTCTTTCGTAACAGCGAGTTGTCGTAAAGCAAACATTCCAAAAACGGGGTACACCTGTAATGTGTCTGACTCCCTCAACACAATTCCTGGGTGCGCCTTGTCTCACCAGATGTACAGAGCCACCAGAGATGTTGGCATACTGAGAAGGGTGAGTGCAAGTAATCGTTTGAACCTTCAACATCAACTCCAGTATCACCAAGTCTCATGGCAGTGGGTTATGCACGGGCAAGAAATGGTCCTCCTGTTAGCATGACTGTGGTGCTAAATGACAGATTTAATACAGATCTGTTGATTGAAAACTGAGTTATAGGTGGTGCTGAGGCAGAAGCAGCATTATATCTCACACCCTACCATCACTGATGCCAAGAAACCAATCCTGAAAAAGTGAGGGCCAAAGGGTACAGGCCTGGGACAGCACCACTAGTAGTAGTAGGCAACCATTGATCCCAGCAGATCATGGGTTTGCACCTCTGGTGGACTGCGTCCTCTCCAGGGTACAGGCCTGGGCAGGAGGATTTGAAGAACTGGTTGTCGCCCGCACAGCAGGTTTCCCTCTCCACATCACTGACGTAGTCCAAGGGAAGGGCAAGTGTTGATACAGCTTAGCATCAGTGTCGTCACAGAGGTTGCCAGAGAGAAGTTGTAAACAACATCAAACTGCCTTAGGGACCCGAGCTCCAGATTTCTTCCTCAGGGTTTACTCCGAGAAGCCTTTCTCATGGGTGGGTATGGCTGCAGGACAGCGGAGGTTTAAAATCAGAGTTTTCTGTCCCCCGGGTGATCTGCTGTCCAATGCTGACGAGCCCCACCTGCCCGAAGCCCCACAGCACCACAAAAGCATTTCAAAACCAGCATCCAGTTTGGAAAACCAAGCTTGGACCCCGATAGGGATAGATGAGCACAAGTCACTGTCAACTGTAACATAAGCAGCACAGAATAAAATCCGTTTTAACAATTTTGGCGGGCAAGTGCCGATCATGCCAGCAAATAAAATCATTAGACAAATCGTCATGCATCCAAAAGAACCAAACTGAAAGTGACCATAGACAGAAGGGATTAGATTGAAAAAACTAATTACTCTCCTTTTCATTTCTAAACAAAACCCCTTCATGGGGAATATCCAGAGAATGGTGCTGACAGGCACAAAAACATTCTGATTCAAATTCCAGAGGGGAAAAAAATGTGTCATGTTCAAAGATGGAAATTTGAAGGGAAATTATATTTTCCATAGCTGAAGTAAAGGAAATCTCTTCTCAGATATGTCAGAATCTGGAGACAATTGTCAATGACAGATTCTTACACTAATTACCCTTCTAGTACAATAACATAATGGACAAGTCCCTTCGCTTATCCATCAACAACCACTCAGGGACCTTCTCATCAATGGACTGCAAGAATTTTTAATTTTGTGGTGTTCGAAGATTCAATGATTCAAAGTACAAAGTATGTATACAACCCTGAGATACAACTTCCCTCAGGCAGTAACAAAACAAACACTAAGGAACCCACTCAAAGAAAACATCAAACATCCAATGCACGGAAAAACAAATCACGCAAACAGCAAAAAGTGAACAATACACAGAATATCAAGTATCTAAATATTAAACGGGCCAGGAGTGTTTAGCTTAGTTCAGTTGAGACCCGAAGACTTAGGAGCAGAATTAAGCCTATCAAGTCTGCTCCATCATTTCATCATGGGAGATCCATTTTCCTTTACAACCCCAATCCCCTGCTTTATAACCATATAACAACTACAGCATGGAAACAGGCCATCCTGGCCCTTCTAGTCCATGCTGAACTCTTACTCTCACATACCCTTTCTCTCCATAACCTTTCATGCCTTGACTAATCAAGAACCTATCAACTCCTGCCTTAAATATACATAAAGACTTCACAGCTGCCTGTGACAATGAATTCCACAGATTCACTACTCTCTGGTTAAAGAAATTCCCCCACATCTCTGTTCTAAATTGCTGTCCCTCTATTCTGAGGCTGTATCCCCTGATCAGACTCTCCCAGCAAAGGAAACATTCTCTCCACATCCACTCTATCGAGGTCATTCAACAGGTTTCAATGAGGCCATCCCTCATTCTTTGGAATTCCAGTGAGAAGATGCCCAGAGCTGTCAATCATATCTCATACGATAAGCTTTTCATTGCCAAAATCACTCTTGAGAAACTCCTCTCAATCCTCTCCAATCTCAGCACATCTTTTCTTAAGGAGCCTCAAAACTGCACACTATACCCCAAGTGAAGCCTTGCCAGTGCTTTACAAAGTCTCAGCATTTTATCCTTGCTTTTATATTTCAGTCTTCTTCGAAATGAATGCAAACATTGCATTTGCCTTCCTTACCACCAATCAACCTGAAATTTAACCTTTAGGGAATTTTGCACAAGGACATCCAAGTCACTTTGCATCTTGGATTTTTAAATTTTCTTTCCACTTAGAAAATAGTCTATGCTTTTATTCCTTCTAACAATGTGCATGACTATACACTTTCCCATTCTGCATTCCGTTTGCCACTTCTCTGCCCTTTCTCTTAATCTCCGAGGACCTAAGTCACCAAGGACTTCTACAATCTCCCAGCTTCAATATTACCCTTGCGCCTCCACCTGTTTCTGTATCATCTGCAAACTTGGCCACAAAGCCATCAATCCCATCACCCAAATCATTGACATACAATGTAAAAATAAGTGGTCCTAGCACTGACCCCTGCAACGCATCACTAGTCACTAGCAGCCAATCAGAAAAGGCTCATTTATTCCCTCTCAGTAGTAGTGAGGTCGGGGATGGCATTAAACAGGAAATTAGAAATGTGTGTAGTTAATGGGTGACTCCAATCTACATATAGATTGGGTGAACCAAATTGTTAAGGGTGCTGAGGAAGAGGATTTCTTGGAATGTATGTGGGATGGTTTTCTGAACCAACATGTTGAGGAACCAACTAGAGAGCAGGCTATTCTAGATTGGGTATTGAGCAATAAGGAAGGGTTAGTTAGCAATCTTGTCGTGCGAGGCCCCTTGGGTAAGAGTGACCATAATATGGTGGAATTCTTCATTAAGATGGAGAGTGACATAGTTAATTCAGAAACAAAGGTTCTGAACTTAAAGAAGGGTAACTTTGAAGGTATGAGACATGAATTAGCTAAGATAGACTGGCAAATGATACTTAAAGGGTTGACGGTGGACATGCAATAGCAAGCATTTAAAGATCGCGTGGATGAACTACAACAATTGTTCATCCCAGTTTGGCAAAAGAATAAACCAGGGAAGGTAGTGCACCCTGGCTGACAAAGGAAATTAGGGATAGTATCAAGTCCAAAGAAGAAACATATAAATTAGCAAAAAAAAGCAGCACACCTGAGGACTGGGAGAAATTCAGAGACCAGCAGAGGAGGACAAAGGGCTTAATTAGGAAAGGGAAAAAACATTATGAGAGAAAGCTGGCAGAGAACATAAAAACTGACTGTAAAAACTTTTATAGATACGTGAAAAGAAAAAGATTGGTCAAGACAAATGTAGGTCCTTTACAGTCAGAAACAGGTGAATTGATCATAGGGAACAAAGACATGGCAGACCAATTGAATAACTACTTTGGTTCTGTCTTCACTAAGGAGGACATAAATAATCTTCTGGAAATAGTAAGGGATCGAGGGTCTAGTGAGATGGAGGAACTGAGGGAAATACATGTTAGTAGGGAAGTGGTGTTAGGTAAATTGAAGAAATTAAAGGCAGATAAATCCCCAGGGCCAGATGGTCTGCATCCCAGAGTGCTTAAGGAAGTAGCCCAAGAAATAGTGGATGCATTCAAAACTCCTTAGATTCTGGATTAGTTCCTGAGGATTGGAGGGTGGCTAATGTAACCCCACTTTTTAAAAAAGGAGAGAGAAACTGGGGAATTATAGACCGGTGAGTCTGACATCAGTGGTGGGGAAAATGCTAAGGTCAGTTATCAAAGATGTGATAACAGCACATTTGGAAAGAGGTGAAATCATCAGACAAAGTCAGCATGGATTTGTGAAAGGAAAATCTTGTCTGACGAATCTCATAGAATTTTTTGAAGATGTAACTAGTAGAGTGGATGTGGTATATCTAGAGTTTCAAAAGGCTTTTGACAAGGTCCCACACAGGAGATTAGTGTGCAAACTTAGAGCACACGGTATTGGGGGTATGGTATTGATGTGGATAGAGAATTGGTTGGCAGACAGGAAGCAAAGAGTGAGAGTAAACGGGACCTTTTCAGAATGGCAGGCAGTGACTAGTGGGGTACCGCAAGGCTCAGTGCTGAGACCCCAGTTGTTTACAATATATATTAATGATTTAGACGACGGAATTAAATGCAGCATCTCCAAGTTTGTGGATGACACGAAGCTGGGCGGCGGTGTTAGCTGTGAGGAAGATGCTAAGAGGATGCAGGGTGACTTGGATAGGTTAGGTGAGTGGGCAAACTCATGGCAGATGCAATTTAATATGGATAAATGTGAGGTTATCCACTTTGGTTGCAAGAACAGGAAAACAGATTATTATCTGAATGGTGGCCGATTAGGAAAAGGGGAGGTGCAACGAGATCTGGGTGTCATTGTACACCAGTCATTGAAGGTGGGCATGCAGGTACAGCAGGCGGTGAAAAAGGCAAATGATATGTTGGCATTCATAGTGTTACGTATTCAGGCAACCATAAATATATGAGTTCGGCAAGGGTTTTATGTAACAAACAACACGTTTATTAAACACAGAAAACAAACCCCCCAAAAGTAAACAAACACTACAGTAACCGGAAACAGCTGCGGTGCGGCAGCCCAAACAGTTCTTAAAGCGATATTGCAAAAACAGTTCTTTTTTTTTAAACTTTTTTTATTGCATTTTTAAATGGTTACAAAGTATGAAAAAACAATGTATATAACCCATACCCCCTCCCCTTAACCCCTCCCCCCTAACTGCCCTATAGAAAAAAAAAGAAAGAAAGAAAGAAAGAAAGAATGCCTGGTTGTTGGAAGATCTCCACATGCTCCATGGAATTTGTAATAACTTTAATATGTATATTTATTTCTTTCCCCTAATAACCAATTGTTTCATCTTCAGAGCATCTATATATTTAATCCTGTCTTTTGTAAATAAGGGCTCCAAAAAATTGCACTGGCAGTAGCCAAAAAAGCTATTGCAGTTACTTGGAAATCGGATACACATTTAAGTATAGATTCTTGGAAGAAAGAAATCTATGGTTGTATTCCATTAGAAAAAATTACTTATAATTTAAGAGATAAATATGAAACATTTTTGCAAAAAAAGTTCTTAAAGTGATATTGCAAAAACAGTTCTTTAAAGTGGTATTGCCAAAAGTTCGATATGCTCACAGTCCACTTAGAAGGAGAGACTTTATAGGACGATTTAGGTTCTCTTTCACGTCACTTGCTTCAATCCCCGACGTCGAACTTCCCACGAAGAATTTACGAGACAGAACGGCTTAAAGGCACTGACCTTTCCTTCTCCACTACCTTCAATCCTTTCTGGTTACCCAGGGATTAACACGAAGGTAGTCAACGAAATCCTTCCGTATAAGGATCAAACAAAAAGGTCGAAACCCGTTTCACCATGAAAAGCAATTCTCCTCGATCTTTAACTTCCGAACTTCGATCTTCACTCTCCACTAATTTCCTCGAACTAACAGAATCATAAAGAACCTGCTGGCGATGACCTTTTAAACTTTAGGCATTAAATAAAACTTCATCTTTCAACTAAACTGCGTCATCACTTAAAACACGCAGTGGCATGAAGTCAACCTGGCAAATACAGCCACGAACTGCCCCTCCTCACAGGGTGGGGTCTACCTTTTATAACCTGTAAAAAAAAACCTGTCACATGATCTCTACTGGCGGGAAAATGACGTCACTCTGCCATCACAAGACCATTACCTCAAGTCCAGTATAACTTCAACCCCAGTCATGTGACAAGGGCACCACTGTCATGTGTCACGAGTACGTAACACCTCCTTCCAAAAAAACATTTTTGGTCTGACAAGAACAAAAATTTTTAACAATTGCTTACAAGAAAAACAAAGGTATAAATTTTATAACATACACAATATACAATACCATCATATAACAGCTTATAACTCAAAATACAGTAGGAGTGTCACAATTGAAAAAAAAACCACTCCATAAAAAAAATTACAGTGTACATTCAACATCGAGATAGACAATCAGCAACCACATTATCTTTACCTTTAATATGAGTTATCACAATATTGTACTCTTGTAACATCAAACTCCAATTTAATAATCTTCTGTTTGTGTTTTTCATCTTACTCAGAAAAACTAACGGATTATGATCAGTGTAAACAATAAGTGGTTTTTGAGTTGTATCAACATATACCTCAAAATATTCCAAAGCTAAAACAAGAGATAACAATTCTTTCTCTATTGTCGAATAGTTTCTTTGATGCTTATTAAATTTCTTAGAAAAGTAAGCTACTGGATGATCAACCCCATCACCCTCATTCCTTTGCATTAATACTGCTCCTGCAGCCTCATCACTAGCATCTTTATCATACCAAGTCTTCATTTTCTCCTGAGCCAACTTTAAATTTTCCTTAGCTAAGCTACAAGCTTTATGTAACCTGTCCTTAAATTTCAAAACATAGTCCAACAAATTAGTGTGTACTTCCTTACTAATCCACTGTTCTTTCAATAAAGCTAAAGGTCCTCTAATTCTATGCCCAAACACAAGTTCAAATGGACTAAAACCTAAAGATTCCTGTACCGATTCCCTTACTGGAAATAAAACTAAGTTTATACCCTCATTCCAGTCACTTTCATTTTCCACACAAAATGTCCTAATCATATTCTTGAGGGTAGAATGAAACCTCTCCAAGGCACCTTGCGATTCTGGATGGTATGCAGACGAAGTGATTTGCTTAGCTCCCAATTTATAAACTATCTGTTGAAACAATCCAGACATAAAATTACTGCCTTGATCAGTTTGTATCTCCTTAGGTAATCCAAAATAAGTAAAAAAATTTATAAGGGCCTTTGTCACAGTCTTAGCTTTTATATTCCTAAGTGGTACTGCCTCTGGAAACCTAGACGAAGTACACATGATAGTCAACAAATACTGATAACCAGTTTTTGTCTTTGGTAATGGACCAACACAATCTACAATAACTTTAGAAAATGGTTCACCAAATGCTGGGGTAGGTTGTAATGGAGCTACTGATGTAACTTGATTTGGTTTACCCACAATTTGACAAGTATGGCACGTTTTACAAAACATCGCCACATCTTTTCTTAGACCAGGCCAGTAAAAATGTTTTAAAATCTTGTCCACAGTTTTCCTTACCCCTTGATGTCCACCTAAAGGCACAATATGAGCTAAAGTCAAAATCTCATTTCGATAAACTTTCGGAACAACTATCTGGTAAACAACATTCCAATCCTCACTTGCAGGAATTGTAGGCGATCTCCACTTCCTCATCAACACTCCTTTTTCCAAGTAATATCCTACTGGCACCTTATCAATTTCACTATCTAGTAAAACCTGCTCTCTTAATTTTATAATCTCAGAGTCTCTATTCTGCTCTGCTATCATCTCCTTCCGAGACAAAGATAAATCTTTATAGTCAGACTTACTCCAAGAATCTTGTTCAAACAACGAAGATAAGAAAGTCTCTGACACATCCTCAAAACTCGAATCCTGAGTTGAACAGTCCTGAGTAACAACCTCATTCTGCGCATCAACCTTTTTAGCCATAGCTCTAGTCACAACACAGGAAGAATCTGTGTTAAAATTCAACTCTGGTTCCTCTGACTCCATTGTCAAATGCACTTCAGGAAAAACTTGTCCACCTGCCAAGTCATCACCTAACAATAAAGAAATACCCCTGACAGGTAAGCTATGCTGTAATCCTACTTTAACAAATCCTGTAACTAACCCTGACTTTAAATTTACTTTATGTAAATGTACAGGCATAAAATCACTTCCAACACCTCTTATGTAATTTACCTCACCAGTATCAGACTCTTCATTAAACTTCAACACACTGTCTAACATCAGTGATTGAGAAGCATCAGTATCCCTAAGGATTCTTATTGGCACCAGAGTAGATCCTTCCTTCAAGGATACAAACCCTTCAGTTATAAAATGATCATATCCCTTTTTAACTTGGTCAGACTCTAACAAAGCCTCATTTGTGTTTATCAAACCCTGTAACTTTACAGGTGCTTCAGTATGTTGCACACAAGCATCTGGAACTGCTTCCTTCTCTTTCTTTTTCAATTTGAAACAGTTAGCTATTACATGGCCAGGCTTCTTACAATAGTTACAAATAAGACCAAACTGTCTTTCCTTTCTCATCAACTTTCTCATTAACCTCTGATTTAATTTCAGATTTACCTGGAGTCTCCATGTTATTTTTCCTCTTAAAAATTCTGCCCTGAGGAAATTTATTCTTATGGATCAAAACATACTCATCAGCTAATCTAGCACAGTCCTGCAATTTATCAGTATCCTTCTCATTTAAGTAGGTCCTTACTTCAACAGGAATGCTTCTTTTAAATTCCTCCATTAAAATCAGCTCTCTCAATGTATCATAGTTCCCACTTACATTTTTAGAAGAAACCCATCTCTCAAAACACATAGCTTTATCATAGGCAAATTCCACATAAGTTTTTTCCACAGACTTTTTCAAACTTCTGAATCTTTCCCTATATGCTTCTGGGACTAACTCATATGCGTTTAAGATATGCCTCTTTACAATATCATAATCAAGTGCTTGCACAGCTGTTAAAGCTGTGTAAACTTGTTGTGCTTTGCCTTTAATTACACTCTGTAACAACACTGACCATTTATCTTTCGGCCACTCTGACATCCGAGCAATAGTTTCAAAATGTTGAAAATACCTTTCCGCTTCTGTTTCACTAAATGGAGGGACCAATTTAATTTCTTGACTAGCAACAAGCGGTTTTTTAGAACCAGAAGACTGATTCCCAGACTTTAATTCCTCCATTGCATATGCAAATTCTCTCTTTTTCTGATCCATCTCCAATTTACACCACTCCAAATCAGCTTTGCTTTGTTCCAATTTCATTTGTTCGATTTGCAACTGCATCTCCAGATTACTTATTAGAAACGACTCTAAAACCGAATCATCAAAAACACCCGAGACCACATAGTGTGACGCGATTTTTCTCTGTATCACAGCCTTAGATGTAGTCTGCAAAATACCTTTAAGTTGCAATCTACTAGCTATCTCAAACACCTCAGTTTTTTTCGCCTTCACCAACACCTCTGCAGCTGGCAAAGCCAGAAACTCATCAATATTCATTGCTGCCGAATACCACAAGCCAAACAAAAGAACCGAGTAATCCCGGTTTCCAAAACACCGATTTAAAAGTTAGCAAGCATTTAAACCAAACGATCCAATCCAGACGCAGCCCCCATATTTAATGTTACGTATTCAGGCAACCATAAATATATGAGTTCGGCAAGGGTTTTATGTAACAAACAACACGTTTATTAAACACAGAAAACAAACCCCCCCAAAAGTAAACAAACACTACCGTAACTGGAAACAGCTGTGGTGCAGCAGCCCAAACAGTTCTTAAAGCGATATTGCAAAAACAGTTCTTAAAGTGATATTGCAAAAACAGTTCTTTAAAGTGGTATTGCCAAAAGTTCGATATGCTCACAGTCCATTTAAAAGGAGAGACTTTATAGGACGATTTAGGTTCTCTTTCACGTCGCTTGCTTCGATCCCCGACGTCGAACTTCCCACGAAGAATTTACGAGACAGAACGGCTTAAAGGCACTGACCTTTCCTTCTCCACTACCTTCAATCCTTTCTGGTTACCCAGGGATTAACACGAAGGTAGTCAACGAAATCCTTCCGTATAAGGATCAAACAAAAAGGTCGAAACCCGTTTCACCGTAGAAAGCAATTCTCCTCGATCTTTAACTTCCGAACTTCGATCTTCACTCTCCACTAATTTCCTCGAACTAACAGAATCATAAAGAACCTGCTGGCAATGACCTTTTAAATTTTAGGCATTAAATAAAACTTCATCTTTCAACTAAACTGCGTCATCACTTAAAACACGCAGTGGCATGAAGTCAACCTGGCAAATCCAGCCACGAACTGCCCCTCCTCACAGGGTGGGGTCTACCTTTTATAACCTGTAAAAAAAACCTGTCACATGATCTCTACTGGCAGGAAAATGACGTCACTCCACCATCACAAGACCATTACCTCAAGTCCAGTATAACTTCAACCCCAGTCACGTGACAAGGGTACCACTGTCATGTGTCACGAGTACGTATCAATAGCAAAAGGATTTGAGTACAGGAGCAGGGAGGTTCTACTGCAGTTGTACAAGGCCTTGGTGAAACCGCACCTAGAGTATGGTGTGTAGTTTTGGTCCCCTAATCTGAGGAAAGATGTTCTTGCCATAGAAGGAGTACAAAGAAGGTTCACCAGATTGATTCCAGGGATGGCAGGACTTTCATATGAAGAAAGACTGGATTGACTAGGCTTATACTCACTGGAATTTAGAAGATTGAGGGGGGATCTTATTGAAACGTATAAAATTCTAAAGGGATTGGACTGGCTAGGTGCAGGAAGATTGTTTCCGATGTTGGGGAAGTCCAGAACGAGGGGTCACAGTTTAAGGATAAAGGGGAAGCCTTTTAGGACCGAGATGAGGAAAAAAACTTCTTCACACAGAGAGTGGTGAACCTGTGGAATTCTCTGCCACAGGAAACAGTTGAGGCCGGTTCATTGGCGATATTTAAGAGGAAGTTAGATATGGCCCTTGTGGCTAAAGGGATCGGGGGTATGGAGAGAAAGCAGGTACAGGGTTCTGAGTTGGATGATCAGCCATGATCATACTGAATGGCGGTGCAGGCTCGAAGGGCCGAATGGCCTACTCCCGCACCTATTTTCTATGTTTCTATGTTTCT
Source organism: Hypanus sabinus (assembly GCF_030144855.1). Taxonomy (NCBI): domain Eukaryota; kingdom Metazoa; phylum Chordata; class Chondrichthyes; order Myliobatiformes; family Dasyatidae; genus Hypanus; species Hypanus sabinus. The sequence continues at coordinate 1,334,702 of NC_082725.1, read as the reverse complement.
CTCTCTGCCTCCTGCTAATCAGCCACGGCTTTATCCATGCTAGAATCTTTTCTGTAATACCATGGGCTCATAGCTTGTTGTCAAAGGCCTTCTGAAAATCCAAGTATACAACATCAACCGATTCTCCTTTGTCCATCCTACTTGTTACTTCCTCAAAGAATTCCAACAGATTTGTCAGGCAAGATTTTCCCTATGCTGACTAGGGCCAATTTTATTGTGTGCTCCAAGTACCCTGAAACACCACCTTAACAACAGACTCCAACATCTTCCCAGCCACTGAGGTCAGGCTAACTGGCCTATAACTTCTTTTCTTCAGCCTCCCTACCATCTTGAAGAGTTGAGTGACATTTGCAATTTTCCATTCCACCAGAACCATTCCAGAATCTAGTGATTCTTGAAAGCTCATTACTAATGGCTCCACAATCTTCGCAGTCACATCTTTTAGAACCCTGGGGTATAGTCCAACTGGTCCAGTGACTTATCTACATTCAGACTTTTCAGCTTCCCAAGCACCTTCTTCCTAGTAATGGCAACTTCACACTCTTCTGCCCCCAACACACTTACATACTGTCAGTGTCTTCCACAGTGAAGACAGGTGCAAAATATTTATTCAGTTCATCTAACTTTTCCCTGTCCCCCATTGCTACCTCTTCAGTGTCTTTTCCAGCAGTCCAATATCTACTCTTGCCTCTTTTACTCTTTATGTGTTTTTAAAAAAACATTTGGCATCCTATTTGATATATTAGGCGAGCTTACATAGAACTGCACAGCACAGCAACAGGCCATTTGGTCCATAATATTATGCCAAACCAGCTAAAAAGCCAATCAGAAGCACCAACACACTAATTCCTCCAACCTACACCATGTCCATATCCTTTCATCTTCCTTACAATCACCAGTCCATCTAAACATCTCTTAAAATCCTCCAATGTATTTACCTCTAACACTATACCAGGCAGCATATTCCAGGCATCCACAACTCAGAATAAAAACATGCCCTTTAAACCAGGCACCATCCTGGTAAGCAACTTCTGCACCCTCTCCAAAGCCTCAACATCTTTCATATAGTATGGAAATCAGAACTGTATATAATTCTCCAGATGTGGCCTAAAGTTGCAGCATAACCTCATGACTTTTAAACTCAATGCCTCAACTAAGTCCAATGCCCACTCCCCTCCAACAGTATTCAAAGCAATAAAACTGTTGTTGAGGGTATAGCCTCTGCACTGACTCCTTAACCCATTTCCCCTTCCTGACTGCCACCTAGTCTCCTATGTCCTGCACCTTGGGTGTAATTACCTATCATATGTCCTATTTATCACCCCTTCAGCCTCCCAAATGATCTGGAGTTCATCCAGTTCCAGCTACAACTCAACACAGATTGTTAGGAGTTGCAGCTGGATGCACTTCTCACAGCGGAAGTTCTCAGGGTCTCCCTGCCTTCTCACATCCCACAAGAGGAGCATTTCACTATTCTGCCTGTCAACTCTACTGTCCTAGCCAAGCAGATATAAAGATGGGAAGGAGGAAAGAAAACTTGACCTTGAACTTTTCTTTTTTTTTTTGGTTTCTCTGACTGAAGCCTCAAGATCACCACTCAGATGACAGCCACTGCAACAGTGGCTGCTGCGTTTGCCCCCACCTTCCTTTAATCTGCTCTTGTTCATCAATCTCAAATACCTACTGGTCACTGGTCAGAGCTCTATTGCTCTGCTGAGACTCACTTGCTGCTGCTTTTTTCTTAAACTTGGGCAGTGGGCCTGATTGAAATCCCTTCCTCTCAATTTTTCCATGTTGGTATTGGTGGCTGGTCAATGTTCTATTACACCTTGCTCCTATATCTTATAGTATGAAATGAGTCCAAAGCCCCAGACACTAGATGTCATACTACAGAGTCCTCCGAAACAAGTCCAAAGCTGGGGACACTAAACATCAAACCGCACAGTCCTCCTCCAACAGATGACGTCTGCGTGGACATAGTCAAAGTGCTGATCTTAAGGCTCCATCTCTGAGGTTTCACTCAGAGGAGGCAAAGGAAAGAAAAGCTCGTTTTTTTCTTTGCTCAGCTAGGACAGTAGTGATGACAGGCAGAATAAAGAAATGCTCCTCTTGTGGGATGTGGGAAGGCAGGGAGACCTACAGTACCCCTGATCACTACAACTGCGAGAATTGCATCCAGCTGCAGCTCCTAAAAAAAACACATGAAGGAGTAGGAGTGGAACTGGGTGAACTCCAAATCATTCGGGAGGATGAAGGGGTGATAGACAGGACATATAGAGAGGTAGCTACACTCAAAGTACAGAAAACAGGAAACTAGGTGATAGCCTCAACAACAGGTATATCACTAGATACTGTTGGGTTGGGAGGGGGGGGAGAGAGATGAATGAACAGAGGAAAGTCACAGTGGTCGGTTCTCTGGCACTGAGTCTGCCTCTGTGACTCAGAAGGGAAGGGGTAAGAAGTAGTACACTGCAGTGAAAGAGAATGTATTAGGACAGGAGGTTATGTGGAAGGGAATGGAATTCCCAGATGGTGTGCTGACTGCCAGGTGCCAGAATCGAGGATATCTTGGATTGAGTCCTCACTATAAAAGAAGTTTCGTCTAGCGAGTGGCCATCGTGAGAGCATATGTTCTGGTCTTGTCCTCTTTTGGAAATATATTGGAAAAATATTTTTGATATTATTTCAGCAGTTTTGCATATTGATTTACAACCTCACCCTATTACTGCAATTTTTGGATTACCAGTGATGGACTCTAGTCAATTATCCCCTTAAGCTTGCTGTTTGATTGCATTTGTTACATTAATAGCCAGAAGATACATTTTATTTACCGTAGATTCCGGACTACAGAGCGCACCTGATTAAAAGCCGCACGCTCTAATTTTAGAAAGAAAATCAATTTTGTACTTGTACAAGCCGCACCGGATTTTAAGCTGCAGGTGTCCCACGTTGTAATATGAGATATTTACACAGAAAGATATTACATGTGAGGATTTTTTAACTTTTAATTAAATCCGTATGGTAACATAAACAAATACATATTGCAAATGCTTTTTTTCGAACAGTGCCTGTAACACAGCTACTTTTAAATATACGTACGTATCGGTAACACACAAATTACGTTGCGTATACTTTTTTAGTGAACAGTGCACGAACAACATTCCAGTATCTCCTAATGACTGGTAAAAAAAATATATATACTGCAGCCTACCAGGAAAAGTTATTGATCGCCTTCTTCATCTTCCTCCTGCGCACTAAAACCATCAAAGTCCTCTTCTTCAGTGTCCGAATTGAACAACCTCAGGATCTCATCACTCACTTCAGTCTCTTTGTTGTCGCTCTCACTTGAGCGCATGCGGTCCTCTTCATCATGCAGCAGTCCGGCCTTTCGAAACCCGCTGGTGATGGTGGATGTTGTGACACGGCTCCACGCATTTAGGATCCACTGGCAGACTCGAGTTAAAGATGCTCTTCGCATGTGTCCTGTTTTGGTAAAGGATTTCTCACCGCTCGTCATCCAAGCCTCCCACTCAACGCGCAGTGCCACTTTAAATGCCCGGTTCACGCTGATGTCCAGTGGCTGCAAATACTTCGTGGTGCCCCCAGGAATCACAGCTGGAATTGAGTTTGTACTCTTGATGGCAGCTTTCACTGAACTTTCATTGTCAGCCGCTTAAAAAATCACCATCGGTGGAAGCTTTAGTCCGGATGCTGTGCAGCTCAGAACACAAGTAAAATGCGTTCTCTCATGGCCACTTGTTTTCAGTGTGATGGACGAGTCACCTTTTTTATTAACAGTCCGAGTGAGAGGCAGGTCAAACGTCAAAGGTACTTCATCCATATTTATGATATCATCTGGCCCGATGGAATTCTCCGCTATCTTTGTTTGAGTGAATGTGCGGAAGTTAGCAAGATTTTCCTCGTGGTGTCAGGAGGGAGCTGCTGACGCAGAGTTGTGAGTACCCTGACGGACAGGCCTTTTCATCTCATAAATCTAAAACACCCGATGGCCCACCTCTAAAATTTTCGATTTTCATTTTGGTGGCGATTGCTTTAGCCTTCAGTCTGATCTGCATGGTGGAAACATTGCGGCCGCCTGCTCTCTGTGTGTTAACCCAGTCTTCAAGAAAGTTTTCAAGTTCGGGCCATCTGCTATGATTACCTCTGAAAGCTTTTGTCGTCTTTTTGCATTGACTCAGTTCTTCACGCTGGCGTCTCCACCGTCTCACCATCGATTCATTTATGCCAAGATTATGTGCAGCAGCTCGATTTCCTTCTTCAACCGCCAGATTGATCGCTTTTAACTTAAAAGCTGCATCAAATGCTTTTCTTCGAGTGTTTTCCATGTTGATGAGGGTGAGTACAAATGACTGATTTACAATAATTTAATTGTGAAAGTGCGCTTGATTCATCGTACAATTTCATTGGACCTCTGTGAACTACTCATCAATTTTATTGGTCTACTGTTACAAGGCAAAATGTTTTTGGCGGCATGAAAAAAAAACATGCATTAGCCGCACCGTAGTATAGGCCGCAGTGTTCAAAGCGTGGGAAAAAAGTAGCGGCTTATAGTCTGGAATTTACGGTAAATGGAAAAATTTGAATCCCCCTACTACATTTCAATGGTTTTCCCAAACTATAACATGCTTAAACTTGGAAAAAATTAGGAGTGGCACTATCGACTCTTCGATTAAATTTGAAGAAACTTAGAAACCATTTATTCAACATTTTCACATGATGTAAGCTGACCTTTTCTGAGTCCTTCTCAATTACTTTTTGTTCGTGTATAGAGGAGCGGAGTTAATGACAAATAACGATTTTAACCGATGAAATAAGGCAGCCCAGCTTTTGTTTAGTTTTGTTTTTTTTTGTTAGTTTAGAGGATCTTTTTCTTGTAAAGGATCTTTTTTCTTTGAATCTTTCTCATTTTTAGTTACTAGGAGATTGGGAGGCTTAGATTACACATGTTACTTGGAGTCTGTTTCTGTATACGTTAACCGTTATTAATGTAATCCCAATCTTTTTGTATCACTATCATTGTGTTTATATATTTGAAACTTAATAAAAAGATTGATAAAGAAAGAAAGAGAAGGAGAGGATTCACAGGCTTTTTTGTTTTTTTTAAACGGCCAACCAATTGGGAGCGGAGTATCTGAAGACAGCCAGTCAGCTAGAGCACTAGAAAAGCAGTTTCATCTAGCAAAGCAGCTGTCGTTGTAGTGGCCATCATCGGAGTGGACTGAGTCAGAGTGGAATGGCTTTGGCTCAACAGTCTTCGGCATGAACAGGCAGAGGCAAGGGTAGGATCTGGTAAGTTTTGTTTTGTTAGTTTAGAGTACAGAGAATGGCAGGCAGGATGTTGGAATGCTCCTCTTGCAGGATGTGGGAAGTCAGGGAGACCTCCAGTATCCCTGACAATGATACCTGCAAGAAGTGCATCCAGCTGCAACTCCTAACAAACCACATTAGGGAACTAGAGCAGAAGCTGGATGACCTCTGGATCATTCAAGAGAATGAGAAGATTATAAATAGTTTCAGGGAGGTAGGTACACCAAAGGAGCAGCGCACAGGTAATTGGGTTACTGTCAGGTGAGGGAAAGGGAAAGGGCATGCAGAGCAGGGCTCCCCTGTGGCCATTCCCCTCAACAAGTATACCGATTTGGATACTGTTGTGGGGGATGACTTACCTGGGACAAGCTGCAGCAGCCGGATCTCTGGCACTGAGTCTGGTTCTGCAGTGCAGAAGGGGAGGGGGGTGGTGGGGGAAGAAGAGGAGAGCGGTAGTGATAGGGGACTCGATAGTTAGAGGTACAGACAGGAGGATCTGTGGTCATGACAGAGACTCCCAGATGGTTTGTTACCTCCCGGGTGCCAGGGTCAGGGATGTCTCTGATCGTGTGCACAGCGCAGGAGAGTGAACACATCAGTACCAATGACGTAGGAAGAAAGAGTGAGGAGGTCCTGATGAATGAGTATAGAGAGCTTGGTAGGAAGTTAAAAATCAGGACATCTAGGGTAGTAATCTCAGGATTGCTACCTGTGCCACGTGCCAGTGAGGGTAAGTGTAGGATGCTCTGGAGGATGAACACGTGGCTGAGGAACTCGTGTAGGGGGCAGGGTTTCAGAGTTCTGGATCATTGGGACCTCTTCTGGGGCAGGTGGGACCTGTACAAGAGAGATGGGTTACACCTGAATTACAGGGGACCAATATCCTCACAGGGAGGTTTGCTAGTGCTATTGGAGAGGGTTTAAACTATGTTTGCAGGGTGATGGGAACCAGAGTGCCAAAGCAGATAGTGGAATGGGGGATGAAAATAAATGATGTTAAAAGTTCATGCAAAGACAGAAATAGAAGGGTTATGTGTGGTGGTAATAATCTTCTGAGGTGTGTCTATTTCAATGCGATGAGTATTGTGGGGAAGCCAGACGAGCTGAAGGCATGGATTGACACTTGGAATTATGACGTTATAGCCATTATTGAAACTTAGCTACAGGAGGGGCAGGACTGGCAGCTTAATGTTCCAGGGTTCCGATGTTTCAGACTCGACAGAGGCAGAGGGATGAAGGGTGGAGGGGTGGCATTGCTAGTCAGCGAAAATATTACAGCAGTGCTCAGGCAGGACAGATTAGAGGGCTTGTCTACCGAGGCTATATGGGTGGAGCTGAGAAACAGGAGAAGTATGACCACATTAATGGGGTTGTATTATAGATCACACAATAGTCAGCGAGAATTAGAGGAGCAAATCTGCAGAGAGATAGCAGACAACTGTAGGAAACAAAGTTGTGATAGTAGGGGATTTTAATTTTCCACATATTGATTGGGACTCCCATACTGTTAAAACCGGTTAGAGTTTGTAAAATGTGTTCAGGGAAGTTTTCTAAATCAATATATAGAGGTACCAACTAGAGAGGATGCAATATTAGATTTCCTATTAGAAAACGAGTTAGGACTAGTGATGGAAGTGTGTGTTGGGGGGGAACAATTTGGGTCTAGTGATCATAACGCCATTAGTTTCAACTTCATCATGGATAAAGATAGATTTGGTTCTCGGGTTGAGGTTCTAAACAGGAAAAAGGCCATATTTGAAGAAATGACAAAGGATCTAAAAAGCGTGGACTGGAACAGGTTGTTCTCTGGCAAGTATGTGATTGGTAAGTGGGAGGCCTTCAAAGGAGAAATTTTGAGAGTGCAGAGTTTATATGTTCCTGTTAGGAATAAAAGGCAAAGTGAATAAGAATAAGGAGCCTTGGTTTTTGAGGGATATTGGAAATCTGATAAAGAAGAGAGAGATGTATTACAGGTACAGGCAGCAAATAAGGTGCTTGAGGAGTATAAAAAGTGCAAGAAAATACTTGCATTTTTGCAAGTATACTTGCAAGAAATCAGGAGGGCTAAAAGAAGACATGAGGTTGCTTTGGCAGTCAAGGTGAAGGATAATCCTAAGAGCTTCTACAGGTATGTTAAGAGCAAAAGGATAATAAGGGATAAAATTGGTCCTCTTGAAGATCAGAGTGGTCGGCTGTGTATGGAAACAAAAGAAATGGGGGAGATCTTAAATTATTTTTTTGCATTGGTATTTACTAAGGAAACTGGCAAGGAGTCTATGGAAATAAGGCGAACAAGTACTGAGGTCATGGAACATATACAAATTAAAGAGGAGGAGGTACTTGCTGTCTTGAGGCAAACCAGAGTAGATAAATCCACAGGACCTGACAGGGTACTCCCTTGAACCTTGAAGGAAACTAGTGTTGAAATTGCAGGGGCCCTGGCAGATATATTTAAAATGTCGGTATCCACGGGTCAGGTGCCGGAGGATTGGAGGATAGCTCATGTTGTTCAAAAATCCGGGAAATTATAGGCCGGTATGCTTAATGTAGGTAAAGTATTGGAAGGAGTACTAAGAGATAGGATCTACAAGTATTTAGATAGACAGTGACTTATTAGGGAGAGTCAACATGGCTTTGTGCATGGTAGGTCATGCCTAACCAATATATTAGAGTTTTTCAAAGAGGTTGCCAAGAAAGTGAATGAAGGGAAGGCAGTGGATGTTGTCTACATGGACTTCAGTAAGGCCTTTGACAAGGTTCCACATGGGAGGTTAGTTAGGAAGATTCAGTTGCTAGGTACACATGGCAAAGTAGTAATTTGGATTAGGCATTGGCTCAATGGGAGCAGTCAGAGAGTGGTTGTGGAGGATTGCTTCTCTGAGTGGAGGCCTGTGACTAGTGGTGTGCCATAGGGATCAGTGCTGGGTCCATTGTTTTTTGTCATCTATATCAATGATCTGGATGATAATGTGGTAAATTGAATCAGCAAATTTGCTGATGATACAAAGATTGGAGGTGTAGTGGACAGTGAGGAAGGTTTTCAAAGCTTGCAGAGGGATTTGGACCAGTTGGAGAAATGGGCTGAAAAATGGCAGATGGAGTTTAATGCAGTTAAGTGTGAAGTATTGCACTTTGGAAGGACAAACCAAAGTAGAACACACAAGATAAACAGTAGGGCACTGAGGAGTGCAGTAGAACAGAGGGATCTGGGAATACAGATAGACAATTCCCTAAAAGTGGTGTCACAGGTATTCAGGGTAGTAAAGAGAGCTTTTGGTACATTGGCTTTTATAAATCAAAGTATTGAGTATAAGAGTGGGAATGTTATAGAGAGGTTGTATAAGGCATTGTTGAGGCAGAATTTGGAGTATTGTGTGCAATTTTGGTCACTGAATTACAGGAAGGATATTAATAAGGTTGAAAGAGTGCAGAGAAGGTTTACAAGGATGTTGCTGGGACTTGAGAAACTGAGTTACAGAGAAAGGCTGAATAGGTTAGGACTTTATTATCTGAAGTGTAGAAGAATGAGGGAAGATTTGATAGAGGTGTATAAAATTATGATGGGTATAGATAGATTGAATGCAAGCAGGCTTTTTCCACTGAGGCTAGGGGAGAAAAAAAACAAGAGGACATGGTTTAAGGGTGAAAAGGGAAAAGTTTAAAGTGAACATTGGGAAGGGCTTCTTCACACAGAGAGTGGTGGGAGTGTGGAATGAGCTACCAGTTGAAGTGGTGAATGCAGGCTCACTTTTAACATTTAAAAAAAACTTGGGCAAGTACATGGATGAGAGGGGTATGGAGGGATATAGTCCAGGTGCAGGTCAGTGGGACTAGGCAGAAAAATGGTTTGGCACAGCCAAGAAGGGCCAAAAGGCCTGTTTCTGTGCTGTAATGTTCTATGGTTCTATTCTTAGGTATAAGGGTGAACAACCAGAGGTCATGGTCCATGCAGGTACAAATAACATGGGTAGGATGAGTGACAAAGTTCTGCATAAGCGTTCAGGGAGTTAGGTGCTAAGTTACAGGACAGGACATCCAAGGTTGTGATCTCAGGATTGCTACCCATGCCATGTGCTAGTAAGGCCAGAACTAGCATTGCGGATGTTGTTCCCTTATTCACAAAAGGCAGTAGAGATAGCCTAGGAAATTATAGACCAGTGAGTCTTACTTCAGTGGTTGGTAAGTTGATGGAGAAGATCCTGAGAGGCAGGATTTATCAACATTTGGAGAGGTATAATACAATTAGGAGTAGTCAGCATGGCTTTGTCAAGGGCAGATCGTGCCTTACGAGCCTGATTGAATTTTTTGAGGATGTGACTAAACACACTGATGAAGGAAGAGCAGTAGATGCAGTGTATATGGATTTTAGCAACGCATTTGATAAGGTAACTCATACAAAGCTTATTGAGCAAGTAAGGAGGCATGGGATCCAAGGGGATATTGCTTTGTGGCTTGCCCACAGAAGGCAAAGAGTGGTTGTAGATGGGTCATATTCTGCAGGGAGGTTGGTGACCAGTGGTGTGCCTCAGGGATCTGTTCTGGGACCCTTACTTTTCGTGATTTTTATAAATGACCTGAATGAAGGATGGGTTAGTAAATTTGCTGATGACACAGCAAAGGTTGAAGGTGTTGTGGATAGTGTGGAGGGCTGTCAGAGGTTACAGAGGGACATTGATTGGATGAAAAACTGGGCTGAGAAATGGTAGATGGAGTTCAACCCAGATAAGTGTGAAGTGGTTCATTTTGGTAGGTCAAATATGATGGCAGAGTATAGTATTAATGGTAAGACTCTTGGCAGTGTGGAGGATGAGAGGAATCTTGGGGTCCGAGTCCATAGGACGCTCAAGCAGCTGTGCAGGTTGACTCTGTGGTTAAGAAGGCGTATGGTGTATTGGACTTCATCAATCGTGGAACTGAACTTAGGAGCCGAGAGGTAATGTTGCAGCTATATAGGACCCTGGTCAGACCCCACTTGGAGTACTGTTCTCAATTCTGGTCACCTCAGCACAAAGGATGTGGAAGCCATAGAAAGGGTGCAGAGGAGATTTACAAGGATGTTACCTGGATTGGGGAGCCTACCTTATGAGAATAGGTTGAGTGAACTCCGCCTTTTCTCCTTGGAGCAACAGAGGATGAGAGGTGACCTGATAGAAGTGTATAAGATGATAAGAGGCATTGATCGTGTGGATAGTCAGAGGCTTTTTCCCAGGGCTGAAATGGCTGCCACAAGAGGGCATGGGTGTAGGTACAGAGATGTCAAGGGTAATTTTTTTTTTTAAACAGAGAGTGGTGAGTGTGTGGAATGGGCTGCCAGCAACGGTGGTGGAGGCGGATACAATAGTGTCTTTTTAAAGACTTTTGGATAGGTACATGGAGCTTAGAAAAATAGAGGGCTATGGGCAACCCTAGTAATTCCTGAGGTAGGGACATGTTCAGCACAACTTTGTGGGCCAAAGGGCCTGTATTGTGCTGTAGGTTTTCTATTATACAGTTTAATATGTGGCTAAGGAGTTGGTGTAAGAGTGAGGGTGAAAGAGCTTGACAGAGTGAATGTTTCCTATGGGAGGGGAGTCTAAGATCAGAGGATACAGTCTCAGAAAAGAGGGCCGTGCCCCTGTGGATAAAATTAGAATGGCTTGGGAGCATGATTTAAATATCTCTTTATCTGATGAGACTTGGGACTCGATTCTGAAATTGGTTAATTCAACCTCTCTTTGTGCTCGCCATTGCCTTTTACAATTTAAGATTGTTCATAGAGCCCATATGTCTAAATCTAAATTATCTCAATTTTACCCTAATATTAGTCCGCTTTGTGATAAATGCAAAAGGGGCGAGGCCTCTCTTATTCATATGTACTGGTCCTATCCTAGCTTAGAGAAATTTTGGAAAGATGTCTTCATAACTTTATTCTATATTCTGAATCACCACTTAGAACCTAACCCTTTAATTGCTTTGTTTGGTTTTTTGGGTGAGACAGATATACGTTTGAGTTCGACTAAGTGTCGAATATTTTCTTTTGCTTCTCTCCTGGCTAGACGTTTAATCCTCCTGAGATGGAGAGATGTTGCCCCGCCCACGCATGCTCAATGGCTTAACGATATTATGTCCTGCTTAGACCTTGAAAAAAATCATTATTCAGTTCTTAATTCGGATATAAAGTTCCATAAGGTCTGGGGACCTTTTATTACTTTCATAACCTTCCTCTTAATTAAGGGTTTTTTTTCGGTCCCTTGCTTTCAGCTCTTTTTTTTTGTTAGTAGGCATCAATATCTTCTGTTTTCAAGTGTATTTACAGTGTTGGGAGTTTGAATGTCCTGATTTATATTCTCTATATTGTGTTGTGGTTGGTCTGGAGTTTTTTTGTTGCGGGGCTTGGGGAGGATTCTAACGTTACATGACTTAAATTTGGGTACTTCCTCAATTATCTTTTTTGTATTATATGATTATTGTATGTTTATTTTTGCACTGTATTAATTTACTTCATTTTGGTTTGGGGTTTTTTTCTATCTGTAGTGATGTAGAAAATGCATAAAAAAACAATTAAAAAAAAGAAAAGAGGGCCATGGTTTTAGAATGGATACAAGGAGGAATTTCTTTAACCAGAGAGTAGTGAATCTGTGGATTTCTTTGCCACGGACAGCTGTGGAGACCGAGTCTTTATGTATATCTAAGGCAGAGGACGATCAATTCTTGACTGGTCAGGGCACCAAGGGCTACAGGGAGAAGGCAGGAGATTGGAGCCAAGAGGAAAATTGGATCAACCTTGATGAAATGGCAGAGCAGACTTAATGGGCCAAATGCTTCTATACCTTATGGTCTAAAACAAGACTAGCAAGGCATTTGATAAGGTGTCACACACAAGACTGCTTAACAAGATAAAATCCTATGGTGAAGTCCTGTCAGAGGTTTCAGCCTGAAATGTCGACCGTACTTTTTCCCCATAGATGCTGCCTGATCTGCTGAGTTCCTCCAGCATTTTGTGTGTTGCTCAGATTTCCAGTATCTACATATCTTCTCTTATCTATGCTGTTACAGGTAACATACTGGCATGAATAGAGGAATGGCTGACAGGCAGGAGACAGCAAGTGGGAATAAAAGGGGCCTTTTCTGGTCGGCTGCCAGTGACTAGTGGTGTTCCTCAGGGGTCAGTATTGGGACCACTACTTTGTTTGTCAATGATTTGATAATGGAATTGATGGCTTTGTGGTAAAGCTTGCAGATGATACAAAGATAGGTGGAGGGGTAAGTAGTGCTGAGGAAGCAATGCAATTACAGCAGGACTAAGAATTAGCAAAAAAAAAGTGGCAGATGGATACAGTGTTGGGTATAATGATAATGCATTTTGGTAAAAGGAACAATAGTGCAGACAATTATATAAATGGCAAGGAAGTTCAAACATCAGAGGTGCCCAGGGACTTAGCAGTCCTTGTGCAAGACCCCCAGAAGGTCAATTTGCAGGTAGACTCTGTCATAAGAAAGGTAACTGCAATGTTGACATTTATTTCAAGGGAAATAGAATATAAAACCAAGGAGATAATGTTGAACAAGAGAAAATCTGCAGATGCTGGAAATGCAAGCAATAGACACAAAATGCTGGAGGGATTCAGCAGGCCGGGCAGCGTCTATGGAAAAAAACAGTCAACGTTTTGGGCCGAAACACCTTCAGCAGGACTGCAGGAAAAAAAGAGGAGGAGGAATAGATTTGGGAGAGGGGACAGAGAAACACAAAGTGATAGGTGAAAACAGGAGGGGGAGGGATGAAGTAAAGAACTAGGAATTTGAATGGTGAAAGAGATACAGGTAGTCCCTGAGTTACGAACTTCCAACTTACGAACAATTTGTACTTCTGAACCGAGGAAGGAGAATGCTGTCCATCATTTTAAGTCGGATCGCGATGCCGGCCGCCATTTTAAGTCGTTGCCATTAACACTGTGTTGAATGTGTAACTTTGTATTTGGCTTAAATTTTTCTTAGTGAGATTCTCCTTGACGCCCCCCACCCCCCCACCTTTCCAGTCGGCTGGTGGCACAATGAGATCACCGCTGAGCTCGAGAGCGGAGGTTCCCAAGTTCGATCCAGTGACAGACCGCTCCCGAGTGTGCTTTCATTCTGGGCTGGTCTGATGTTGTGCTCACAACTCAACCTCATAAAAAGAACACTGCCACCTCCAGTTTAAATTCCCCACGCAGAATATTGTGGAGGATCAAATACCCAAACCCAGCACAGCCCCCACCTGTCCTTTAACCTGTCTCAATGCGGTGGACTTTAGGACCCAGGGAATTCAGTGCAGTGGTCCTTAGGACCCAGCGGAGCTCGAGACCCATCGCCCACAGTGTTTCTGTTCCATTGACAGGAAGCAATCATGATTGAAAATAAATTGGAATCAATAAAGCATTTGGAAAGAGGTGAAACGTCATCGGTCATTGGAAAAGCATTAGGCTACAGTCAGTCAACAATCGGAACAATTTTAAAGTGTTACGCACTCATGACACATGACAGTGGTACCCTTGTCACGTGACCGGGGTTGAAGCTATACTGGACTTGAGGTAATGGTCTTGTGATGGCGGAGTGACGTCATTTTCCCGCCAGTAGAGATCATGTGACAGGTTTTTTTTCAGGTTAAAATAGGAAGACCCCACCCTGTGAGGAGGGGCAGTTCGTGGCTGGATTTGCCAAGTTGACTTCACGCCACTGTGTGATTTAATGTGATGACGCAGTTTAGTTGAAGGATGAAGTTTTATCTAATGCCTAAAGTTTAAAAGGTCATTGCCAGCAGGTTCTTTACGATTCTGCTAGTTCGAGAATCAGTGGAGAGTGAAGATCAGAGTTCAGGAGTTAAAGATCGAGGAGAATCGATTTCTATGTTGAAACGGGTGGACCTTTGTTTGATCCTTATTTGGAAGGATTTCGTGACTATTCTCGCGTTAATCCCTGGGATTACCAGAAAGGATTGAGGATAGTGAGGAAGGAAAGGTCAGTGCCTTTAAGCCGTTCCGTTTCGTAAATTCTTCGTGGGAAGTTCGACGTTGGGGATCAAAGCAAAGCGACGTGAAAGAGAATTTAAATCGTCTTATAAAGTCTCTCCTTTTAAATGGACTGTGAGCATATCAAACTTCTGGCAATACCACTTTAAAGAACTGTTTTTGCAATATCGCTTTAAGAACTGTTTGGGCTGCCACACAGCAGCTGTTTCCGGTTACGTTAGTGTTTGTTTACTTTTGGGGGGTTTGTTTTCTGTGTTTAATAAACGTGTTGTTTGTTATAAAAAACCCTTGCTGAACTCATATATCTATTGTTACCTGAATACGTAACAAAAGGATAAAGTGAGAATAATGGAGCATGTGAAAGGCCCTGCCCCGATGAAAGCTACAATTATTACTAAGCAACACAGTGGTTTAATTATTGGAATACATACGTTTCTTAAGTGTTTTATATGCATAGAGAGGTAAAATATATACTATATACTAAGACAAACGTTTGACTAACTGATACTAAATAATGTACTTGTTCCGACTTAAAGACGGACTCAGGAACGGAACTCGTTCGTAACCCGGGGACTGCCTGTAAAGGGCTGGGGAAGGGGGTCCGATAGGAGAGAACACAAGGCCATGGAAGACAGAAAGGTGGTGGGGGGGGGAGGCGATGGGTAGGCAAGGAGATAAGGTGAGAGAGAAAATGGGATGGGGAATGGTGAAGGGGTGGGGGGGGGGGTAAGAATTACCGGAAGTCGAGAAATTGATGTTCATGTCATCAGGTTGGAGCCTACCCAAACGGAATTCAAGGTGTTGTTCCTTCACCGAGTATGGGCTCATCGTGACAGTAGAGGAGGCCATGGATTGACATATCGGAATGGGAACGGAAGTGGATTTTAAAATGGCCTGCCACTGGGAGATCCTGCTTCCAGTGCCACTCAAAATGGTCTCCCAATCTACGTCGGGCCTTACTGATATACAGGAGCCTACACTGGGAGCACCAGACACAGTATATGACCCCAACAGACTCAGGTGAAGTGTCGCCTCACCTGGAATGTCTGTTCTGGTAGTGAGGAAGGAGGTGGAGGGGCAGACGTAGCACTTGTTCCACTTTCAAGGATAAGTGCTAAGAGGGAGATCATTGGGGAGGGACAAATGGACAAGGGTGTCGTGTAGAGAGCAGAAAGTTGGGGGGTGTGTACCTGGTGGGATCCCGTTGGAGGTGGTGGAAGTTTTGGAGAATTATGTGCTGGATGCAGGGGCAGGTGGAGTGTTAGGTGAGGACAAGAGGAACCCCATCCCTGGTAGGGTGGCGGGAGGATTGGGTAAGAGCAGACATGGGTGAGATGGAAGAGATGTGGTTGAGGGCAGTGTTGATGGTGAAGGAAGGGAAGCTCCTTTCTTTGAAAAAGGAGGACATCACCTTCATTCTAGAATGAAAAGTTTCATCTTGAGAGCAGGTGCTATGGAGATGGAGGAATTGAGAGAAGGGGATGACATTTTTACAAATATAAGGGTGGGAAGAAGTATAGTTTGGGTAGCTGTGAGAGTCTGTGGGTTTATAATAGACATCAGTAGATAAGCTACCTCCAGATATAGAGACAGTGAGAGCGAACAAAGGGAGGGAATTGTCAGAAATGGACCAAGTAAATTTGAGAGCAGGGTGGAAGTTGGAGGCAAAGTTGACGAAGTCGACAAGCTTGGCATGGGTATAGGAAGCAGCACCAATGGAGTCATTACAGCATAATGTAGCACAACGCTGAGGCTTCATAAGACACTAGTCAGGCCACACTTGGAGTATTGCCAACAGCTTTGAGCCCTGTATCTCAGATAGGGTATATTGTCACTGGAGAGAGTTCAGAGGAGGTTCACAAGGATGATTCCGGGAATAAAGGGATTAACATATGTTTGGCAGCTTTGGGCCTGTACTCACTGGAACACACCACCAAAATGTAACTGCACACAGTTCAGTAGAAGAAGCAGATTTAAAAGTAGTTGTTCAGTGAACTGCCTTGCAGAGTGTCACCGCTGGTCACTGGCACCATCTTGAGATGTAACACACCAAAAATTTAAGTTGCTCTGTTCTCAGAACGTGTATTTACTGAGATCCAGTGCAGACTAGGTCCAGCAACCACTGAGTTAACCCTAGTCTAATCCAAGGACAACTTACAATGACTAACTAACCTATCAACTGGTATGTCTTTGGACTGGGAGGAAAGTAGAGGATCCAGAGGAAACCACGCAATCAAGGGGAGAACATACAAACTCCTTACAGACAGTAGTAGGAACATCTCCCCGAGAAACGAATTACAGGACCATTGTTCTGACATTTCCTTGATGTGGTCTGCAGTTCAAAGCAGAGACAGGGTAGATGTGCTAGAAGATAATTTCCCATTGCTACCCCCTTATCAATGCTCACTGTATAAACAGGAGTAATTTGTAGAGTGCAGGGACAAGAGACTTCAGCATCTTAACACTGGTCATGAGCGTTTATATAACCATATAACAATCAGAGCACGGAAACAGGCCATCTCGGCCCTCCTAGTCCGTGCCGAACTCTTAATCTCACCTAGTCCTACCTACCCGCACTCAGCCCATAACCCTCCACTCCTTTCCTGTCCATATACCTATCCAATTTTACCTTAAATGACACAACTGAACTGGCCTCTACTACTTCTACAGGAAGCTAATTCCACACAGCTATCACTCTCTGAGTAAAGAAATACCCCCTCGTGTTTCCCTTAAACTTTTGCCCCCTAACTCTCAAATCATGTATGAAGTGAAATATATATATATATGTATATATATGAAATATATATACAAATATATGTGAAGTGAAAGTGGAACTCACAGCTCAGCTCTTGATCTAACAAGCATCTGATTTGATTGCTTTTTAAAGTTATTTCCCTTCTCTGTACAGGGTGATTGTGTATGCAAAATAATCTGGACAGGGACCAAGTGGATCAATCATATTCCCACCTGCATCCTAGGATTCAAAAAGAAATTTCACTGTACATACAACAGCATATTGCTGATTATATCAACAAAATAATCTTTCTGAAACGGAGGTTTTTGACAGTACCATTACAATAGATCAACTAAGAAATAAACAGTGGATTAATGCAATAGGTTACAGTAATTCATCACCATATTCTATCAAAGTAGTACACCATCACTTAACTAGCAAAAATAAATGTCCATCTCACCAGTGAATTGCATTTCTTAAGTGTTTCTTGAGTAAAGTTGTATTCATTCCAAACATTTTCAAGATGCTTCATTGAGCGTGGCATATGAATGCGTCCCTCAGTCATGACCTTCATTGCATGGACAAGGTCGTTTCCAAATCGATTCACATTTAACTCACTCCTGCCAATCAAACAACAATGTAGTGTGATCTTCACAATAGCATAGGGAACTCTCCAAGAAGCACACATAATAAAGTGGCCATTTTATTAGGTACACCTCAACACTATGCAAATATCTAATCAGCCAATCACATGGCAGCACCTCAATGCATAAAAGCATGCAGACACGATCAAGAGGTTCAAACATCAGAACAGGGTTAAAATGACTTTGACCGTGGAAGGATTGTTGGTGCCAGATGGGATGGTTCAAGTATCTCAAACTGACCTTCTGGGAGTTTCACACACAAGTCTCTACAGTTAACCGAGGAAAAACATCCAGTGAGTGGCAGTACTGTGGGCAAAAATGCCTGTTAATGAAAGAGGTCAGACTAGTTCAACCTGGCAGGGGGGTGACAGTAACTGAAATAACCAGGCATTACAACAGTGTTGTGCTGGAGACCATTCTGAACACACAACACGTCGAACCTTGATACGGATGGGCTACAGCCGCAGAGGACCACACCGGGTTCCACTCCTGTACTTAGTAAAGAGACCACAGTGTAATTTCATAAACCTTTTTGTGTGATACAAGTACAGAGATACTGAGTATAATAGTTATCGATACTGAAGCTGCACAACTTTTGCAAGAAAGGTGATCCATATTTGCTCCATCTCTCCTACTCATCACAAATACCATGAACCAATCAATTATTCAATTAAACTTCAGCACCAATTAAACAATTTGGCTCAATCAGAAGAAATTCTCAATTTCACTGCTGAACAGCACTGACCCGGCACGTGCACAGTGCCTCTGATGCAGAACATCCTGATGCATTTGATAAGCCTTTCAGAGTGCCAAATTTATAAGACGTCACATTACACTGCAAACATCAAATAATAAAAGCCATAAGAGATGAAGTTCACGTCACAGAGTGCCTGCGCTTAGCAAGAAGAGTGAACAGCTGGTCTCAGAAATCTGGACAGGACAGATTTTCAGAATTGTAATATTATCACTGAAGTACATCATTAAATTCATTGTTTGCAGCAGCAATTACAGTGCAATACCCAAAGTTATAAATTACAATAAAAATATTACGAGAGTAAAATAGAGAGCAAAACACTTGATTGCAAACAGAAGATATCAGCTCCTTCCTTCTTTCCCACCTCTTTCAACTCAGACGGCTGAGGAACTTTGGTATGGCCCCCCCCAAATCCTAAGAACTTTCTACAGGGGCACAAATGAGAGCATCCTAACTGGCTGCATCACTGCCAGGTATGGGAACTGTACCTCCCTTAATCGAAGGACTCTGCAGAGAGTGGTGTGGACAGCCCAGCGCATCTGTAGTTGTGAACTTCCCATGATTCAAGACATTTATAAAGACAGGTGTGAAAAAAGGGCCTGAAGGATCATTGGGGACCCGAGTCACCCCAACCACAATCTATTCCAGCTGCTACCATCCGGAAAATGGTACTGCAGCATAAAAGCCAGGACCAGCAAACTCCAGGACAGCTTCATCCACCAGGCCATCGGACTGATTAACTCATGCTGATCTGAGTGTATTTCTATGTTACATTGACTGATCTATTTATTATAAATTACTATGATTGCACATTGCACATTTAGACTGAGACATAATGTAAAGATTTTTACCTCCTCGTGTATGTGAAGGATGTAAGAAATAAAGTCAATTCAGTTCAACTGGTGCTAATTATTCCGAAACAACAAATGCCCAAGCACTGATCAGTCAGTGTCAACAAGGCTGAATTCACAACTTTAATTCATTGGAATTGGAGAAGAAATGCTGCAGTCAGACTAAAGAAGGCTTTAACACTAAGACCTTAAGACATAGAAGTAGAATTAGGCCTACCAAGTCTACCATTTCATTATGGCTGATCCATTTCCCCCTCAGCGTAAATCTCCTGCCTTCGCCGCATAACCTTTCGTACCCAAACTAATCAAAACCCTATCAATCTCTGCTTTAAATACACCCATTGACTTGACCTCCACAGTCACCCAGGGCTACAAATTCCAGAATCATCAGCCTCTGGCTAAAAAAAATTCCTCATCTCAGTTATAAATGGATATTTCCACTATTTTAAAGCTGTATCCTCTGGTTCTAGACTCCTCCACCAAAGGAAACACCTCTCCGCATCCACTCTATCTCAGCTTTTCAACATTTGAAAGGTTTCAGTCAGATTCGCCCCATACCCCACTCCACCCAAATGTTCTGTCTTCCAGTAAGTATAGGCCCAGAGCCATCAGATGCTCCTCATGTGATAAGCTTTTCAATCCCAGAATCATTATTGTTAACCTCCTCTGGACCATCTCCAATGTCAGCATATCCTTTCTTAGAAAAGAGGCCCAAAACTGCTCACAATACTCCAAATGAGGCCTCACCCGTGCTCTATAAAGCCTCAACATTACATCTCATTTTCATAAGACCATCTCATTAAATAGCTAGGGTTGGAAAGAATTATCATTTTTTACAACGAACATCAAATGAAAAACTTAACTTAAAGTGAAGAGATTAATATAATGAAAATCTAAGGATATTAGCAGGTTGCTGCCCAATTGAACTCGTTGGACTCTGAATGATTTGCGTTTAGTACCAGAAATAATTATTTTCATTGGACCATCTGTTAGCCACTGGTTAAAAAAAAAATAATAATTATAACCCAAGAATGGAAGGATTTGGTTTATTCAGACATTAAAAAAACACCCAGAAATGTGATTAAATTTAACTAAGAATTTCAGGTATCATCATGAAAGGCATGGAAGAAGAAAATGGAGGAGGCCATGAAGAGCTGATACAAAACACACGATTCAGGAGCTGTGTGCAGCATTGGGCTTTGGGCTAGAGAGGCCTCGACAAAGATACAATGAGACTGCTGTATGGAGAGCATTTTTCATGAGAATAATATAGATAATGGGATAGAAAGTCAAATTTAAGATAATTATCATTCAACCATACATTGATACAGCCAAACAAAACAGCCTTCATAAGAAAATAAAAACATAAGAAATAGGAGGAGGAGGAGGAGGAGGAGCAGAAGTGGGCCATTTGGCCCATCGAGCCTGCCCTGCCATTCATTAAGATCATGGCTGATCTGTCCGTAAACTCAGCTCCACCTACCTGCCTTTTCCCCATAACCCTCAATTCCCCTACTATATAAAAATCTATGTAACTGCATCTTAATATATTTAGTGAAGAAGCCTCAACTGTTTCCCTGGACAGACAATTCCACAGATTCAACACTCTCTGGGAAAAACAGTTTCTCCTCATCTCCGTCCTAAATCTTCTCCTCTGAATCTTGAGGCAATGTCCCCTAGTTCTAGTAGTTCTTCCTCTGGGGGCAAGGTGCAAAACATACAAAGCACATTCAAAATAGTGAGCAAAAAAAAATATTGCTACGTAAAAAAATACATATAGTCCAGAGTGCTGAGCAACATGTCCCACAGATTGATGGTACAGTTTCCCAGCGGTGCGCAGACGCACAAAAATCCAGCCTGTCAATCCACCGATTGACCACTGAAGAAGACAGCCCCCAACCATACACTGACACCACACTGTACTGCCTCCGGCGTCTCTTCACGTGTACTGCAGCAGTAAGCCAGCCCACAAGCTGAGACCTACTCCTTGCTACAACTGAGGCCATGTAGCTCCCACACCAGCAGTCACACCACCCAGCAAAGGAAACAGGACTGTGGCAACTTACATTATCAATGTCTAACAGGGCCTTGTAATCCTTTTGTGCAGGACAATCACCTACAGTTGCATTGTATGCCACCTTTGCCACCAACTCCAATACCTTCAAGTAGCAGGCTGGTTTCTACCAACGAGCAGCTCACTGATGCAGTGGACTGGCTATTCTGAAGCTTGAGTCCAGTATGCTCTTGCGATCATAAAAAATATATTTAACAGAACAAAAACACCTTTGATTAGTCCCTGAGAGGTCACTACGTCTGAACTTGCCGTTATCTTACTGGCACATATCAGCTGGAAAAGGTATTTCAAAAACATGAAAAAGATGTGAAGAACAACACACACAAAATGCAGAAGAAACTCAGCAGGTCAGGCAACATTCATGGAGAGGAATAACTAGTCAATATTTCAACTCTTTATTCCCCTCCATAGATGCTGTCTGACCTGCTGAGTTCTTCCAGCATTTTGTGTGTATGTTTCTCTAGAAATTCTTATGTGTCTTTATTTCAAGACCAGATGCTGCACACTTGCATGTACTCCTTTGAGAAACACTGCTCAGAACAAGCCAAAAGAAAACATATGAAGGTCAGAAATTCAGCTTTGTCCTCCTTGGCCAACTGTCCTACCAAGTAACCCTTTTAAATATATGTATACAACATCTCACCGATTCACAAGATGGCATGTGATCTGTAGTTTGAGGAAAATGGAATAAAACATTACAGCACAGTACAGGCCCTTCATCCCACAATGCCGAGCTGATGTTTTAACCTACTCCAACATCAATGTAGCCCTTCCTTCCTGTGGTGAACTATGTGCCTGTCGGGACACGCCCCCTGCTGACTGCTCCTGTGGCTCCTCCCACAGGCCCCTGTATAAAGGAGATCTGAGGCCTGACGCTCGGCCTCAGTCTCCAAGACATTGTATGATAGACACTCACTCCTGGTTCCTTCTTCCAGTCAATAAAAGCCGATATCTCGCCTTACGTCTCAGTGTGAGTTATTGATGGTGCATCACTTCCTACATAGCCCTCCATTTTTCTATCGTCCATGTGCCTATTTAAGTTTCTTAAAAGTCCCTAATGCATCTGCCTCTATCACCACTCACGAAAGGGCACTGCACATACCCACCACTATGTTACCTCTAACATAACCTTATACTTTCCTACAATCACTTTAAAATTATATCCCCTTGAGTTAGACATCCACACTGGGAAAAAGTCTCTGCTGTCCACTTGATCTAGGTCTCTTATCATCTTGTACACAAACCTGTTTGCAGAATGACAAGGAATTTATTGATGTATAGTCACATTTAGTGGAACACTGATTAGAGGTTTACAGAACAGCATCAGTGACTGCATGCTAGATGTGAAGAAGAATCACATGACTGCACACTAGACGTTTGGAGAACAGTCACTGTACAATTTATGCATCATCAGCACCAGTAAACAAAAATAAACAACATAACGATATTACTAAAATTGCATTTGAAACCTGCTAAGGTAATGTCTTACCTAACCTGTCTCAGTTTCTGAACTTTCTCTGCCAAACGTTTGAACTTCGTTTCAATGTCATGGTTTTGTTCATCTGCCAATTTCAGTTCTGCCTCTTGATGCCATTTTAATTCTTCGTCCATTTTCTGAATGAGTTTAAGAAAAAGATAATGTGTACTTTAAATCTCTACTATTGTTGCAAAAACATAATATTATGCATTAAATTGAAAAAGGAAATTTTAAGTGAGCTCTTTCTATCTCACAAAGTCTACAAGTGGAATGAAACTTGTCATGGGAGCCCTCAATTGTTCTCCATGACCTCTACATCACCTCCACTCTCTGACTTCACCCTCAATCCTTCTCCACGACCTCTAAACCACTCTTCCACTCCGAGTTCATCTGTTTTATAAACAGATGGTGGGAATCCAGAGGAACGCACACAAATGCTGGAGGAACTCAGGTGAGCCAGCATGCAAGGAGGGGGATGAACAATCTATGTTTCAGGCCAAGACCCTTCATCAGGACTGGAAAGGGGGGAGGAGCCAGAATAAGATGGTGGGGAAGGGCAAGGAGGTGACAGGTGAGACGAAGTGAGAAGTAAGGTGGGTGTGGGAGGGGATGAACCAAGAAGCTGGGAAGTAGTTTCCCTGTAGTTGCAGTAGTTCAGAATCTCCTCTCCAAATACTTTCAATGACTCTGTATTACAGGGTTTCTGGTGTAGACAATTCCAAAGATTCAGTACCTTCTGAATGATGACATGCCACTGCTTTAGCCTGGTGGTGGTGTATCTGCGGAATTCATTGCCACAGAGAACTCTGCAGGCCAAGTCCTTGGGTATACTTAAAGCAGAATTTGATAGGTTCTTGATTAGTAAGGGTGGCAAAGGTTACAGGGAGAAGGCAGAAGAGTGGGATTCAGAGGGATGATAAATCAACCATGATGGAATGGTGGAGCAGACGATGGGACAAATTGCCTAATTCTGCTCCTGTGTCTTATGGTCTTACTGACATTCCTCACCACAACCTGAAATCTGTGATCCCTTAATCTAAAAGATCCGTCGTCTGACTTTTGATGCCCTCACTGAGGGAAACGTCTCCTTGGTATCCACTCAGTCAATTGTCCTCAACAAAGTAAATATTTCAGAAGGATCAGAGTTGGTTTCTGTGCTTTAGTGAGCCTGGGCTCGTCCAGCTCAACTTCACTACAAACTTAAACCTTTTCTTGCCAGGATCATCCGGGTGGATTTTTTCCCACTGCTTTCAACGCGAGTACATCCTCCCATGCCAAATCACCGCCTCTCAGTCACAACAGATTTGTGAAAACGGTGGCAGTCTGCAGATGTGGGTGAAGATTAGACCTACTGGTGTCAGCAGGATCCATGTTATCATGGGGCCTTAATTAAATCGGCAGTCAATGGCCTCCAGTAGGGGCTGATGTTGAAGAGAGTCAAAATTCGAGATTCTAGATTTAATGTCATTTCCAGTACATAGTGTACAGGAGAATGAGATAATTGCTACTCCTGATCCGATGCAGCGCATACAAAAGAAACAAATGCACAAAATAGCTTTATACATATATTGATTATGTATTCACTAGGCACAGGAGTGTCTGTACATAAGGTGACTCTGACAGGAAATGATAAAGTGGTGGTGGTTAGTGTGTGGAGGGGTGGTCAGTGTGGGCGGAGGGGTGGTCAGTGGGGTGGAGGGGTGGTCAGTGGGGCGGAGGGGTGGTCAGTGGGGCGGAGGGGTGGTCAGTGGGGCGGAGGGGTTGACCAGCCTCACTGCTAATACTACAAAAAGACTCTTTGGCCCAACTGGTCCAGGCTGACCACAGCCTGTGTCCATTCCACAGCCCTCTAAACTCATACCCTTTATTCACCTATCTAAATGCCTCAGAGATGTTCCTTGCTATTGACAATATTCAGTAATGATCCGGATGATGGGAATGAATTACGGGATAATCCCAAATGCCGGGTAGTTGCATTGTGAAGGACGTCATCAAGTTTATTGTCATTTAACTACATACATATATACCGTTAAATGAGATGTTTCTCTGGACCAGGGTGTAAATCTCAGTAGTACACTTAACACACAAAAAGCACACAATAACTTATGAAAGTAAGGTTAAAATCTACAGATGAATTACACAGAAGTAAACAAACTAAAGTGTGTAAATTAAACATTGCAAGGCACAGAACAGATAAGCCAGCGACACATTGAATGCGATAGGGAGCTTAGAAACCCAATGGCCTGAAGGAAGAAATGTTTACCATCCTGACCGTTCTTGTTTGTATGCATCAGAGACTTGTGCCTGATGGTAGAAAGTCAAAGAGGATGCTGGATGGGTGGGATCCTTAACAGTACTAAGGGCTCTGCATACACAGCACTCCTGATAAATGTCCCTGATGGATAGTAGGGAGACCCCTATGATCTCCTTGGCCATTCTCATAATCTTTTGGAGGGACTTTCGGTCTGAGGTCCATTTGCACCCACACCAGACAGAGATGCAACTTGTCAGGATGCTCTCAACTGTGCCCCAATAATATGCAGTTAAGATGATGGGGGGGGGGGGGGGGGGAGTGTGGGAAAGAGAAGCTTGCTTGCTTCAATCTCTTTAGGGAGTAGAGGCACTGCTGTACCTTCTTGGTCAAGGAGTTGATCCACAAGACCATAATATATAGGAAGAGAATTAGGCCATTTGGCCCATCAAGACTGCTTCATCATTTCATCATGGCTGTTCCAACATTCCTCTCAGCCCCAATCTCTTGCCTGCCCCACCCCAAATATACCTTTATGCCCTGACCAATCAAGAATCCATCAATCTCTGCCTTAAATAGGCAGACTTAGCTTCCACAGAGATTCACTACTATCTAGCTAAAGAAATTCCTCATCTCCATTCTAAAAGCATCACCCTCTATTCTGAGCTGTGTCCTCTGCTCTTAGACTCTCCCACCATAGGATACATCCTCTCCACATCTACTTCTTCAAGGCCTTTCATCATTTAATACGTTTCAATAAGGACACCCCACACTTTACTGAATTCTAGTGAATACAGGCCCATAGCCATCAAATGCTCTTCATATGACAAGCCATTCAATCTTGAAATCATTTTTGTGAACCTCCTTTGAACCCTCTCCAGTTTCAGCACATCCCTTCTAAGAATAAGGGGCCCAAAAACTGCTCATAATACTCCAAGTACTCATAAATCTCAACATTACATCCTTGATTTTATATTCTAGTTCTCTTGAAATGAGTGCTAAAAGCACATTTGCCTTCCTCACCAGACTCAACTGCAAATTAACCTTTAGGCAATCCTGCAAAAGGACTCCCAACTCCCTTTGCACTTCAGTTTTTGAATTTTCTCTCCATTTAGAAAATAATCAACCCTTTCACTTCTTCTACCGAAGTGCATAACCATACACTTCCCAACCTGTATTCCATCTGCTATTCTTTGCCCATTCTCCTAATCCAAGTCCTGCAACCTCTCTATTTCCTCAAAACTACCCTGCCCCTCCCACTCTTTGCTTCCTGCCAATCAGCCACTGCTTTATCCATGCTTGATTCTTTCCTGTAACACCATGGACTTGTAAGTTGTTAAGCAACCTCATGTGTGGAACCTTGTCAAAGGTCCTATCCTGCTTGTTACTTCAAAGAATTCCAACAGATTTGTGAAGCAAGATTTTCCCTCGAGGAAACCCTGCTACTGCCTATTTTATCATGTACCTTCAAGTTCCCGTAAGATCTCATCCTTGATAATTGACTCTAACATCTCCCAATCACAAATAAGAGAAAATCTGCAGGTGCTGGAAATTTAAGCCACACACAAAATGCTGGAGGAACTAGGGAGCTAGGGCTTTACTCTTTGGAGAGAAGGAGGATGAGAGGAGACATGATAGAGGTGTACAAGATATTAAGAGGAATAGACAGAGTGGACAACCAGCGCCTCTTTCCCAGGGCACCACTGCTTTACAGGAGGACATGGCTTTAAGGTAAGGGGAGGGAAGTTCAAGGGGGATATTAGAGGAAGGTTTTTCACTCAGAGAGTGGTTGGTGCGTGGAATGCACTGCCTGAGTCAGTGGTGGAGGCAGATACACTAGTGAAGTTTAAGAGACTACTAGACAGGTACATGGAGGAATTTAAGGTGGGGGGTTATATGGAAGGCAGGGTTTGAGGGTCGGCACAACATTGTGGGCTGAAGGGCCTGTACTGTGCTGTACTGTTCTATCTATCTATCTAACTCAGCAGGCCAGGCAGCATCTATGGAAAAGCGTACAGTTGACGTTTCGGGCTGAGACCCTTAGGCAGGACACTCCCCAAACACTGAAGTCAGACTAGCTGGCCTATAACACACACAAAATGTTGGTGGAACACAGCAGGCCAGGCAGCATCTATAGGAAGAAGCACTGTCGATGTTTCGGGCCAAGACCCTTCATCAGGACGCGAGGGTCTTGGCCCGAAACGTCGACAGTGCTTCTTCCTATAGATGCTGCCTGGCCTGCTGTGTTCCTCCAGCATTTTGTGTGTGTGTGTGTGTGTGTGTGTGTGTGTGTGTGTTTGAATTTCCAGCATCTGCAAATTTCCTCGTGTTTGCTAGCTGGCCTATAGTTTCCTTTCTTCTGTCTGTCTCCCTTCTTGAAGGATGCAATTTTAGTCTTCCAGAACCATTCCAGAATCTAGTGATTCTTGAAAGATCATTACTAATGCCTCCACTATCTCTATAGCCACCTCTTTCAGAACCCTGGGGTGTTCACCATCTGGTCCAGGTGACTTATCTACCTTGAGACCTTTTCCCAAGAACCTTCTCCCTAATAATGGTACTTTGCGCATTCATGACCCATGACATCTCCAACTTTCACCATACTGCTAGTGTCTTCTACAGTGAAGACTAATGTAATATACTTTTTCAGTTCATCTGCCATTTCTTTGTCTCCCATGACTACCTCTTCAGCATCATTTTCCAACTGTTCTATATCCATTCTCACCTCTCTATTATCCTCTTTAACATTATTGGCTAGCTTATTTTTGTATTCCATCATTACCTTCTTAATGGCTATTTTTTTAAGTTGGCTTCTGTTGGTATTTGTAAGTTTTCTGATCCTCTAACTTCCCACTAATTTTTGCTCTATTATATGCCCCCTCTTTGGGTTTTATGTTGGCTTTGACTTCTCATTAGCCACCGTTGTGTCAGTTTGTCTTTAGGATACTTTTTCCTCTTTGGAATGAATATATCACGTGCCTTCTGAATTGTTTCCAGAAATTCCAGCCATTACAGCTCTATCATCATCCCTACCAGTGTTCTTCTCTAATCAATTCTGGCCAACTCCCCTCATGCCTCTGTAATTCCCCTTACTCCACTGTAACTTTTTTAACTTTAACTGTTTAAATTTCAGTGTGAATTCAATATTATGTTCAATTCCCCTTAGTGTCCTTTTACCTTAAGCACTCCAATCAATTCTGGTTCATTGCACAACCCCCAATCCATGAATAGATGACCCCCCCCCCCCCCAGTGGGCTCAACCACAAGCTGATCTAAAAAGCCATTTTGTAGGTATTCTAGAAAATGCTCCCTCTAGGAATCCACCACCAATCTGATTTTCCCAATCTACCAGTTTCCTGAAAATCCCCATTACTATTATAATAACATTGCCCTTTTGGCAAGCATTTTCTATCTCCCATTTTAATTTGTAGACCACGACCTTACTGTTGTTTGTGGGGGGTGGGGGGGAACGGTGTCTGTATACAACTCCCCGGTTTTACTTCGAAGGTACATTTTATTTTCCATTTCAGTCTCCAGCAACGTCCCAAGTTGTTCACAATGTTAAATATCTCCAGCATACGGCATACAGGTAGATTTTCAATAAAAATCGGAAACTACACTCACACACACCCACTCACTCCATGTTCAACCCAGAAGTCCCCTGTATATGACTCCCATCAGGGTCTTTTTACCCTTGCAGTTTCTTATCTCTAACCACAATGATTCAACACCTTCTGATCCCATGTCACCTCTTTCTAATGATTTGATTTCAATTTTTACTAACAGAGCCCCCTCTACCTTCCTGCCTGTCCCTTCAGTACAATATGTATCTTTGGATATTGAGCTCCCAGCTATAATTTTTCAGCCATGTTTCAGTGATGCCTACATTATACATATCAATCTGCAACTGTTTATCTACCTTATTCCGTATATTGTGCACATTTAAATGTAATACATACAGTCCTGTAATCACACTTTTCGATTTTGTCCGCCTTTTACGTTGCAACTCATCCTGTTGACTGCAATTTTGCTCCATCAACAGCCCCTACACATTGTCTCTGTTTGTAAACCAGCTACTTCATCTTCAGCACCATCATCCACCTTTCCTACAATAATTCTTGCATTGAAATATACACAGCTCAGGACATTAGTCACACCATGCTTAACCTTTTGATTCCTAACTTTGTCCGAGGTCTTAGCAATACCTGCCTCCACAACCTCTCCACTAACTACTTTGGTACTATGGTTCTCATCCCCCTGCAGCTCTAGCTTAAAACCTACCATGCAGCAGTAACAAACCTTCCCAACATGGGTAGCAAGCCTGAGATCACAACCTTAGGCGGTCCTGCCCTTTAATTTAGCATCCAACTCCCTATGCATAATCTCATCACTCATCCTACTCGTCCTACACAGACAATGACCTTTGGTTGTTCACGCTCCCACTTAAGAATGCTGAAGACTCAATCACAGATGTTCTGCGCCTGACACCCAGGAGGCAACATACCATCCAAGAATCTTGTTCACACTCATAGAACCTCCTGCTGTTTCTCTAACAAATTCCCCATCCTCACAATGTGCCTCTTCTCCTCCCTTCCCTTCTGAGTCACAGAAGCAGATTCAGTGTCAGAGACCCAACCACTGTGACTTTCCTCTGTTAGGTCAACCCCCCCCCCCCAATAGTATCCAAAGTGACAAACCTTTTGCTGAGGGGGATGGCCACTGCACTGACTTCTTAACCCCCTTCACGTTCTTGACAGTTTCCTGTGTCCTGCATCTTGGGTGTAACTACCTCTCTATGTGCCCTATCTTCAGCCTCCCAAATGATCCAGAGTTCATCCAGTTCCAGCTCCGACTCCTTACCATGGAGTGGTAGAAGCTGCAGCTGGATGCACTTCTCGCAGCAGTAGTCAGACGTTGGAGTTCTCACTGCCTTCCCACATCCTGCAAGAGGAGCATTCCACTATCCTACCTGGCATCTCTACTGTCCTAACTGAGCAGATATAAAGAGGGCAGAGTCTAGGATGATGGCACCTAACAGAAACTCCTTCGCTCGCATCTTCGGAAACCGCTCTATTTCTATCTTTACTATCTCTTTTTTCCCCCTTGTCAAAGTTACTTTGAAGACCCTGACCTGGAGTTACACACTGACTACGGTTCTTTGTGGAAATGGGACCTGTTCTCAGGGCCTCATGACCGGCCGCTTACCCATATGCCAAGGACGCAGCCTGGAAGACTAGTGCACCTTCAGGGTGTCGAATTTTTGTGGCTCTGGAGGCGGACAATTCGAGGTTGGTGCAACCGCCTGATGTGCCGTGGGACTGCAGGGAAGATCAAAAGCAGCAAGCTGGCTTCCGGCTGTGTGGGGACACCTCTTTTTCCTTTATGTGCAAGAGAGAGCACGAGAGAGACTGTGGTATGTCGGATTACCAGGTAAATGTGTAGTCTTTGGGGTACTGCAAGTCTGTGTCTTAACTGATGCTTTGCTGCACACTTGAGTGTTTGGTTGGGGGGGGGGGGTGCCAATGCTTGTTTGCTGGTGGGGAGGGGGTCGTTGCTCTGATGCTGCTTATGCATGGGAGGGGGGAGCTGGGGGGGGGGCTTTGGGGTTCTAACATTTAACTGTCATTTATTCTTTGGGCCACTCCTGTTTTCATGAATGTTTGCAATGAAAAAAAATGTCAGGATTGTATACATTTCTCTGACATTAAGTGTACCTATTGAAAAAACTTAACTTTGAACTTTTCTTTTGCTTTCCCTGACTGAAGCGAAAACCTAAAGCCTCAAAATCACCTTCCTGACTGTGTCCACTCAGACGACAGCTGCTGCGCTTGCCCCTGCCATCCTTTAATTTGCTCGTTAATCAATCTCAAATGCAGATTGGTCGCTGGTCAAAGCTCTATTATGCTGCCATGACCCACTCACTGCTGCCTTTTTCTACTCAAGCAGTGGACCGGATTGAAATCCTCTCCTCACAATCTTCTGATGTCCGGGTTAGTTGCTGGTCAGTGCTCTATTACACATCCATGTTGTGAACTCCCAGGAACTCAGTGCACTTAACTCTCTCCATGGAGGGGCAATGTTGCACAGAGGGGAATGGCTCATCTGCACCTTCCTAAAGTCACAATCATTTTCTTGGTCTTCTCCATGTTCATATTTAGGTTGTTCTTCTCACACCAGAACAACAGCCGCTCCACTTCCTCCAACTCGTCATCGTTGTTGAAGAAGCCAACCATGTTTTGTCATCCGCCAACTTGGTGACACGGTTTGAGCAACAGTCACACGTTAGCAGTGAGCTGAGCTGAACACACTGGGTGGTGCACCATTGCTCAGCATAATGGGACTAGAGATGTTGCTGTCCAAATGGACTGAGTGCGGTCTTTCTCTTAAGTACAGGATCCAACTGCACAGAGAGGTGTTGAGACCTCGCAAGGACAGTTTTCACACCTTTTTCTGGGGTATGATGGTGTGAAACACCAAACTGAAGTCTATTAACAGCAGTCTCACGTATGAGACCTCATTTTCGAGGTGGGACAGGACAGAGTGTATATTTAGACGGAGACGTAACACAAAGATTTTTACTCATATATATGAAGGATGCAAGTAATATAAAGTCAATTCAATTCAAAAACTGTTGCATCATCAGTGGATCGATTCAAGCAATAAGCAAACTGGAAAGGTTCTAATGTAGCTGGGAGTAAGGGAGCCACTCAGAGCACTTCCTGTCCAGCTACTTCCGAATACTGCCATTTGAGGGCAACAAGCCCATGTTTACCAAATGGTCAATTTAAACTTACTATCAACTGTTTGGCATTGGAGTTGGTTTATTATTGTCACATGTACTGAGATACAGTGAAAAACTTGTCTTGCATACAGTTCATACAGATCCTTTTGTATAGGTCATACCTTGTATAGAAGGGATCCCAGTGATCCAAAAATCTGAAACCCTGCACCAGTTCCTCAGCCACACATTCATCTGCCAAATCATCCTATTCTTACCCTCACTGGCACACAGTACAGGCAGCAATCAGAGATTGTTACCCTGGAGATCTTGCTTTTCTGCTTTCTATCTAGCTCTCTAAATTCTTTCTTTAGGGCCTCCTCTCTTTTTCTTCCTTTGTCAATGGTACCGATAAGTACCAAAACTCCTGGCAGCTCACCCTCTCCCTTTAGAATGTCATGGACCCAATCTGAGATATCCCTGACCCTAGCACCTGGGAGGCAACATACCACTCGAGTGTTTCTATTGCATCCACAGAATCTCCTCCTCTATGGAATTTCCTATCACCACTGCATTCCTCCTCTGTTCCCTTCCCTTCTAATCAACAGCACCAGATTCAGTGCCAGAGATCAGGTCTCTGCAGCTCCCCCCTCCCCAAACAGTGTCCTCAACAATATACTTATCATTGAGGGAAGAGCCACAGGGTTACCCCACTGGTTGTCTATTCCCTTCCTTCTTCTGAGTCACCCGTACTCCTGCCTCCTGCAACCTTTATCATCTCCACATTGTCCTGCTTGAGCTAAAGGTCACCAAGTAGCAGCTCCAGAGCATCAAGCTGCAGCTTTCAGTGGACGTGAGCGTACTTTTAGTTGGCGCTGCTGCTGTATTAGTTGTGTTTCCAGCAAATGGCATTCCCGCAGATACACAATGCTTTTTTCTCTCAACCTTTCATTTTGATTCTCCAGCCGTCTCTGATTGGAGTGCACCCTGATCACATCGTGCTTCTGCACGTGGCCGTGCGATTTTTTCTCCCTGAAAAGAGCAATTTGAAAGTAACCAAAATATGTTAAGATCACCATGTCACATTCTGTCACTCTTTCTGCATTAAATCTCCCAAATTCAACGCCAAGCCAAGAATATCAAACACAGACCATAACAGCACAATAGAGGTCTTCCAGTTCATAATGGTGCGCTGACATTTTAAACTACTCCAAGATCAATCTAACTATTCCCTCCCATATAGACCTCCATTTCTCAATAATCTCTGTGCCGATCCTAGAGATGTTTTAAATGTCCCTAATGTATCTGCCTCTACCAGCAGATCAGCACTGTGTTCCACACAGCCAATTCTCTATAAAAACTTAATTCTGACATACCCCCTATATTTCCTTCAATCATCTGAAAATGATGCCCCCTCATATTAGCTATTTCCACTCTGGGGAAAAGCCTCTGGCTGCCCACTCAATCTATGCCCCTTAGGATCTTATACATCTCTATCTTTGGAGTGTGGGAAGAAACCCATGCAGTCACAGGGAGAATGGAGAAACATCTTATAGACAGTGGAGGGAATTGAACCCCAGCTCCAGTAACATTGTGTGCTACCCAAAATTAAAAGCCATGTGTACCCTGTACAGCAATCAACCCCACTGTGCACATCCATACAGCTCAAAGCCCAGTGGGTCAGGGATCTCTGAAGAAAATATGTGCTGTTTGTGGATCAGAGGTAAGGTCCCCAATGACACTTCATTACAGAGTAACATACATGTCATGCCACTTGCTGGAGTTCATCTCTGAAATTCAGCTTTGCCCTGTACCATGAAGCTCCCATTTACACCTCCCTAAATAGTCAGAAATATTTAATTTCAGAAAACTGCTAAAAATGAACAAAATTCCTCTGAAAATGAAAACTGCCCCAGAACTAACAAGGTAGCTCTTCAGAACCACAACAGTGACTAATGTCATATTGGTCACATTTAATAACTTTAACCAATGTACAAGTTTCACTCAACTGATCTAACTATCACAGAGAGTTACTGTACTCACAGTGCATACATAAGGACATTTTTCCCATCCACCCTTTGTTCTCTGCGTTTATATTCTCCAGAATGCATTTGATGTTTGGAATTGATTCCTAGATGAACATTTTTTGATTCCAGTACATTCTTCACTTTCAGTGAATGACTGCTGAATCTGCCTGCATTCCTGCCAGCAATCAACAAGTTTGCATCAGTCTTCAATCTATCCAAATTGTGATTGGAAACAACTTCACAATTTTCAGCAAACCCCTTCTGCAGAACTTCCTGGCCAATGTTGAGGGAATCACTCTTGGCATCTACGAGAAAGGTTCCATCCTGAGTTCGATCTCTGTGACTGATTCGGATTATTTTGTCATTAATCAAACTGGCCAGAAATTTTCTTCCCTAAAGAAAACAAAGTATTTGATCAATTACAATGAATAAGCTAATCATTTACTGCAATTACAGAATACAAAGTGTTTTATATAGATACATTTACTTTGGGATTAGGCAATGCTTTAAAGTTCAAGCAAATCCGTTATTTCAGTACATCAATGTCAACATTTACAATCCTGACATTCACTTTCTTGCAGACATTGTCAAGAAAATACAGAAATAACTGGTCCTGAACCTGGTAATATGGGATTTAAATTCTTGTGTGCCTGCTGTTCTGAGGCTGGAAACAAAATCTAGATAAAAATTGTATAATTAGCTCAAAAAAGGTGCAAATGCATCTGCTGGACTGTGGTGAACACAGTAATATACACAGGAGATTTAGTAGGTACTGGAAGTCCAGAGTAACACACACAAAATGCTAGGAGAGCTCAGCAGGTCAGGCAACATGATGGAAATGAATAAACAGTCGATGTTTCAAACCAAGACCCTTCATCAGGAATGTACGTTGTTACAGTCTTTCCCTGAGAACTGCAAGGATGAGACTCAATTGTTTCATATTAAATTCACCTCTTAAGTTTTAAATATTCTCACCATATCAGTCTCACTTATGGCAAACAGCAACTTTAAATATTTCAACAGGTTCTCCCAGCCTGTCCCTCGACCTCTAGAATCTAACTCTGTCCCTGGTTTGCCCTATTAGCCTCAATAAGACCAAAGACATAAGAGTAGAATTAGGCCATTTGGACCATTGAGTCCGCTCTGCCATTTCATCAATCTCCTGCCCTCCCAACCCCCCGTATCCATTCATGCCCTGACCAATCAATAATTTGTCAACCTGTCCCTTAAAAATACATAAAAACTTGGCATCCACAGCTGCCCGTGGCAAAGATTTCCACAGTCACAACTCTCTGGCTAAAGAAATTCATCCTCATCTCCATTCTAAAAGGACGCCCCTCTATTCTGAGGCTATGTCTTCTGGTCCAGGACTCTCCCCACTATAGGAAACATCCACCCTATCAAGCTCTTTCACCATTCAATGAGGTCACCCCTTATTCTTCTGATTTCTAGTGAATACAGGTCCACAGGCACCAAATGCTCTTCATCTGACAAGCCATTCATTCCTGGAATCATTTTTGTGAATCTCCTTCGAACCCTCTCCAGTTTCATAAAGGGCTGAAACTCCTCACAATACTCCAAGTGAGACCTCACCAGTGCTTTATAAAGTTTCAACATTACATCCTTACTTTTATATTCTAATCCTCCTGAAATTAATGCTGACATTGGGGTACTTGTAGACGAATGATGAAATAAAACAAAGTCACCATGGTTTCTGTAAAGGGAAATCTTGCCTGACAAATCTGTTGGAATTGTTCAAAGAAGTAACAAGCAGAGTGGATAAAGGAGAGGCAGTGGATGTAATTTACTTAGATTTTCAGAAGGCATTTGATAAGGTGCTTCACATGAGACTGCTTAACAAGATAAAATCCTATGATGCTACAGGAAAGATATTGGCACGGATAGAAGGAACGTCTGACAGGCAGGAGGCAGTGAGTGGGAATAAAGGGGGCTTTTTCTGGTTGGCTGCCAGTGACAAGTGATGTTCCTCAGGAGCCAGTATTGGGACCACAACTTTTCACATTGTTTGTCAATGATTTAGATAATGCAATTGATGGCTTTGTGGCAAAGTTTGTGGATGATACGAAGACAGGTGGAGGGGTAGGTAATGCCAAGGAAGCAAAGCGATTGCAGCAAGACTTAGACAAATTACAAATTACTTAGACAATGGGCAAAAAAGTGGAAGATGGAATACAGTGTTGGGAAATTATGTTAATGTATTTTAGTAAAAGGAACAATAGTGCGCTATTACCTAAATGGTAAGAAAATTTAAACAGTGGTTCAAAGGGACTTAGGAGTCCTTGTGCAAGGTTGAGTCTGTGGTAAAGAAGGCAAATGCAAAGTTGGCATTTATTTCAATAGACAACAGACAATAGGTGCAGAAGTAGACCATTCGGCCCCTCGAGTCTGCACTGCCATTCTGAGATCATGGCTGATCATTCACTATCAATACCCAGTCCCTGCCTTGTCCCCATATCCCTTGATTCCCCTATCCATCTTGAAAGCATCCAGAGAATTGGCCTCCACCGTCTTCCGAGGCAGTGCATTCCACACCTCTACAACTCTCTGGGAGAAGAAGCTCTTCCTCAACTCTGTTTTAAATAACTGACCTCTTATTCTCAATCCATGCCCTCTGGTACTGGACTCTCCCAACATCTGGAACATATTTCCTGCCTCAATCCTATCAAATCCTTTAATTATCTTAAACGTTTCAATCAGATCCCCTCTCAATCTCCTCAATTCCAGCGTGTACAAGCCCAATCTCTCCAATCTCTCTGCGTAAGACAGCCCTGCCATCCCAGGAATCAACCTAGTGAATCTACGCTGCACTTCCTCAATTGCCAGAATGTCCTTCCTTAAACCTGGAGACCAAAACTGTACACAATATTCCAGGTGTGGTCTCACCAGGGCCCTGTACAAATGCAAAAGGACATCCTTGCTCTTGTACTCAATTCCCCTTGTAACAAAGGCCAACAACTCCAGGATAAGGAGTTTGTGGAGTGTCTAAGGGATGTATTTTTGGAACAGCTTGTGCTTGAGCCAACCAGGAATGAGGCTATTTTGGACTTGGTGATGTGTAATGAACAGGAATTGATAAGTGATCTTGAAGTAAAGGAGCCATTAGGAAGTAGTGATCATAACATGATAAGTTTTTATCTACAATTTGAGAGGGATAGGGGCAGATCAGAGGTGTCAGTGTTGCAATTAAATAAAGGAGACTACGGAGCCATGAGGGATGAGCTGGCCAAAGTTAAATGGGCGGATGCCCTGGCAGGAAAGACAGTGGATCAGCAGTGGCAGATATTCTTGGGCATAATACAAAAGATGCAAATGCAGTTCATTCCAATGAGAAGGAAGGATTCAAAGAGGGGGAAGGGGCCACAGTGGTTGACAAAGGAAGTCAGAGATTGTATAGCATTAAAGAAAAAGAAGTATGACAGGGCTAAGATGAGTGGGAATACAGATGATTGGGAAAGTTTTAAGGAACAGCAGATCTTAACTAAAAAAGCAATACGGAGAGAAAAAATCAGGTATGAGCTCAGTCTAGCCAGGAATATAAAAGGGGATAGCAAAAGCTTTTTTAGCTATGTGAAGAGAAAGAAGTTAGTTAAGAACAATGTTGGCCCCTTGAAGAATGAATTGGGAGAAATTGTTATGGGAAACAGGGAAATGGCAAGAGAATTTAATGCATACTTTAGATCTGTCTTCACCAGGGAGGACACAAGCAATCTCCCAGATGTATGGATGGGCCAGGGTCATAAGATATCAGAGGAATTGAGACAGATTGACATTAGGAAAGAAACTGTGATGAGTAGACTGGTAGGACTGAAGGCTAATAAATCCCCGGGTCCAGATGGTCTGCATCCAAGGGTTCTAAAAGAGGTGGCTCAGGAAATTGCGGATGCATTGGTAATCATTTTCCAATGTTCGTTAGATTCAGGACCAGTTCCTGAAGATTGGAGAGTGGCTAATGTTATCCCACTTTTCAAGAAGGGAGGGAAGGAGAAAACGGAGAACTATCGCCCTGTTAGCCTAACGTCAGTCGTGGGGAAGATGCTTGAGTCCATTATTAAGGACGAAATAGTGGCACATCTAGATGGCAGAAATAGGATTAGGCCAAGCCAGCATGGATTTACCAAGGGCAAATCATGCTTGACTAATCTGTTGGAGTTTTTTGAGGGTGTAACAAGGATGTTAGACGAGGGTAAGCCAGTAGATGTGGTGTACCTAGATTTTCAGAAGGCATTCGATAAGGTGCCACATAGGAGATTGGTGAGTAAAATCAGAGCTCATGGCATTGGGGGCAGGGTTTCAACATGGATAGAAAACTGGTTGGCAGATAGAAAGCAAAGGGTAGCAGTGAATGGGTGTTTCTCAGACTGGCTGGAGGTGACTAGTGGGGTACCACAGG
This sequence comes from Hypanus sabinus, assembly GCF_030144855.1. NCBI lineage: Eukaryota > Metazoa > Chordata > Chondrichthyes > Myliobatiformes > Dasyatidae > Hypanus > Hypanus sabinus. Next base: position 1,296,449 of record NC_082725.1, on the reverse strand, counting down.
GCTCTGTATTGGGACCACAGCTCTTTACGATTTATGTCAATGATTTAGATGAGGGCATTGAAAACTATATCAGCAAGTTTGCTGACGATACTAAACTGGGTGGCAGTGTGACATGCGAAGAGGACGTTAGGAGAATACAGGGAGACTTGGATAGGCTGAGTGAGTGGGCAGATACTTGGCAGATGTCATTCAATGTGAATAAATGTGAAGTTATCCACTTTGGAAGCTGGAACAAGAGGGCAGAGTATTGTCTGAACGGTGTCGAGTTAGGTAAGGGAGAAATGCAAAGAGACCTAGGAGTCCTGGTTCACCAGTCAATGAAGGTGAATGAGCAAGTGCAACAGGCAGTGAAGAGGGCAAATGGAATGTTGGCCTTTGTTACAAGGGGAATTGAACACAAGAGCAAGGATGTTCTTTTGCATTTGTACAGGGCCCTGGTGAGACCACACCTGGAATATTGTGTACAGTTTTGGTCTCCAGGTTTAAGGAAGGACATTCTGGCAATTGAGGAAGTGCAGCGTAGATTCACTAGGTTGATTCCTGGGATGGCAGGGCTGTCTTACGCAGAGAGATTGGAGAGATTGGGCTTGTACACGCTGGAACTGAGGAGATTGAGAGGGGATCTGATTGAAACGTTTAAGATAATGAAAGGATTTGATAGGATTGAGGCAGGAAATATGTTCCAGATGTTGGGAGAGTCCAGTACCAGAGGGCATGGATTGAGAATAAGAGGTCAGTTGTTTAAAACAGAGTTGAGGAAGAGCTTCTTCTCCCTGAGAGTTGTGGAGGTGTGGAATGCACTGCCTCGGAAGACGGTGGAGGCCAATTCTCTGGATGCTTTCAAGAAGGAGCTGGATAGATATCTGATGGATAGGGGAATCAAGGGATATGGGAACAAGGCAGGGACTGGGTATTGATAGTGAATGATCAGCCATGATCTCAGAATGGCGGTGCATACTCGAGGGGCCGAATGGTCTACTTCTGCACCTATTGTCAATTGTCTATTCCATTTGCCCTCTTCACCGCCTGTTGCACTTGCTCATTCACCTTCATTGACTGGTGAACTAGGACTCCTAGGTCTCTTTGCATTTCTCCCTTACCTAACTCTACACCGTTCAGACAATACTCTGCCCTCTTGTTCCTGCTTCCAAAGTGGATAACTTCACATTTATTCACATTGAATGACATCTGCCAAGTATCTGCCCACTCACCCAGCCTATCCAAGTCTCCCTGCATTCTCCTAACGTCCTCTTCGCATGTCACACTGCCACCCAGTTTAGTATCGTCAGCAAACTTGCTGATATAGTTTTCAATGCCCTCATCTATATTTCAAGGTGAATATAAAAACAAGGCGATAATGCTGAAGTTTTATAAGGTACTAGTCAGGCTGTAGTTGGAGTATTGTCAACAGTTTTGGGCCCCTTATCTCAGAAAGGATGTGTTGTCATTGGAGACAGTCCAGAGGAGGTTCACAAGGATAATTTTGGGAATAAAGGGGTTAACATATGAGGAGTGTTTGGCAGCTTTGGGCCTGTACTCACTGGAATTTGATAGAACGCTGGGGGATCTTTATACTCACTTCCAAGGAATGAAGAGCGACATTGAGTCATTGAGCACTGTGGCACAGGAACAGGCCCTTCAGCCCATCTAGTGCATACTGAACTGTTATTCTGTTGAAAGTGGGATGGGCAAAGCTGTGGGGGGCCCTAGCCATGGACGGGCATGGTCCTATCTTGTCCAACTGGTTTATCTACCTGTTCAGTGTAAAGATTAAGATTAACTCTACTTGTCACATGTACACTGTAACATCAAAATGTACAGTGAAATTCATCACTTTTATCAACGACTGATATAGTCCACAGATCTGCTGGGTCACCACACTTCCACGCCAACATAGAAGGCAGAAAACTCACTAACCCTAACCCTTGGAATGTGGGTGGAAGCCAGAGCATCCTCTCTACCATTTAGCCCTGCTAATTCCACACACATATGTAAAGGGATGTTATCCATGGCAACAGAGAGACAATCAGCCAAGTGAGGAGCCTTGGAAATCTGTAAGTTTACAATGTGGAATGGGGATCAGCCAGTTAATTGTCACCAACACGGCATCTGAATAAAGAAGCAAATTGGTCAGTAAATTTGTAAAATATTTGTCAAGTAAAATAATGACACAAAAAAATGAAACGGTACTGTAGTAGTTGGCATAATGCTGTCCAGTGCCACCAATCGGGATTCTGTCTGTAAGAAGCTTGTACGTTCTCCCCATGACCATGTGGGTTTCCTCCTGGTGCTCTCATTTCCTCCCACAATACAAAAATGCAGGTTAGAGTTAGTGAGTTGTGGAATGCTATATTGGCATCACAGACATGAAGGCAGTTGTGGGCTGCCCAGCGCAATCCTCGCTGATTTAATTTAACTCAAAATGACGCATTTCACAGTATGTGTTGATGCTTTGATGTCTATGTGACAAATAAAGCAAATTATTACCTGATCTCTTTCAAAATGCAGAAAATAAAACACCAAAATTTAAAATGATTTTTTTTCATGCTAACCTGCTAAAAGAACCTTAGCAAAAGCTAAGCGCGAGACAGGCAAACACTTGTGGCACTGATCTGACACCTAGTGGTTGAATAAGAGCATTGCTATCCTATTTTCAGAGTACAAAGCATTTCTGTTCAGAAATAAGCTCTGCAATTAAGAATAAAATGCAAGTTAAAATCAGAGCAGAGTCAACAATTTCCACTAATTATGGAAGTGTGTAACGTTCATTACAAGTTCTCTATCAGACAGACTATTATACCCAAGACCGGGGAAGTAGGTCCACAGATGAGAGCATCTCTGAACATCAGTACCAAGGGGAAGTACACAGCCAACATTATTCAGAAAGTGACCTGCACAACGTCATTTTAGCAGCACTCAGGTGGAATCAAGACAAGTCACCTTTAAGTAAGTGACTTCCCCTACCTCCAAATGTGCTGAAAGATCTCAACTGGGAGAGATTTGACTGAAGGTCTGCAAGTTCTTGGTTCAATCTCAGGTTTTGGCAGTTTTGGGATTGCATAGTAGAGCTGCAGTCTGTGTGACACGGTTACAGCTCCAGTGACCTAGGTTTAATTTCCACCACTGCTTGTGAGGAGTTTCTAAGTTCTCTCTGTGACAATGTGGGTTTCATCCCACATTCCAAAAAGATGTGCAAGTTGGTAGATTAGTTAGTCACAAGGGTGTAATTGGACAGTGCTGACTCATTGGGCTGGAAGCACTGCAAGTCTGAATAAAATACAGTTGCAATGCTGGGGGAAAAACAACACACTCAGCAGTTAGTCTCCAAATTCCCTGTCAGATGTGCATGGTTCTTCAATCAGACTTTCCACTGTAATTCTGAGCAATGAGCATCCCACTCCAGAGTAACACATGGCTCTCTGCCAGTACTTAATTCATTAAGGCTCCGTCTGCAACCATCTCCATAAATGACTTGCTGATCGACAGCAACTAATGTTATTTCCAAGTCCAATGCCATCTGACTGTACACATATACAATGAAGTGAAGGTAGGACCACGTTGCACCCACACAACATATCACACACAGCACACAAAACAAACTATTACCATAAATAATTCAAAATGCATGTTGTGAACAGCACAGGTAAACAGTGAACAACTCGCCGTCCTAGTGATGAGACCTCACTGGTGGCAGTGTAGTTATTAGTTTCTTCTGGGTGAAGAAGCTGTTACCCAGTCTGACAGTTCTAGTCCTGATGTTCCTGTACCTCCTTCCTGATGTTAGTGGGTCAAAGAGATTGTGTAATGAGCAAGAGGGATCCTCAACAATGCTTTGGGGCCTTCGTCTGCTCCCAGTAACTGTCTCAAATAGGGGGCGGGGGGAGGAGACCCCAGTAATCTTCTCAGCGGTTTTCAAACTCAGACATGCATGTCAAATTAAACTTTAACTGGAAAGAAAGCCCATGGCTCCCCTGTACAATGGGACACATATCCAGAGATTCAAAGGATGATAATCTGAAGCAAATCACACTGTTGGAGGACGCCAGTGGGTCAAGCAGCAAGCAAGGGGAAAATGGATGGTCAATCTTTCGATCAAGATCTGGTATGTGTTGAGTAGGGGAAAGGGATGGTCGATCTTTCTATTGAGATCAATATCCAGCATCAGGACAATCAGTTTGTTAAAAGGTTTTATATGATGCAGTCAGTTTGTTAAGTATCATTCCCTCGCCAATGTTCACTACAAAATGTCAAAGCAAATATAGTAAATGCACACGTGATTGTGAGTTGTGCTTCGTCACTTGCAGAATAACTTTCTCCTCATAGTTATAGTCCTGTGGTGGTAGAGTCCAAGACCAGAGGACACAGCCTCAGAATAGAGGGGCATCCTTTTAGAACAGAGATGAGGAGGGATTTATTTAGCTAGAGTGGTGAATCTGTGGAATTCTTTGCCACAGACAACTGTGGAGGACAAATCTTTATGAATATTTAAAGCAGAGGTCGATAGATTCTTGATTGGTCAAGGCAGGAAGTTATACAAGGAGAAGGCAGAAGATTGGGACTGAGGGGAAAATTGGATCAGCCATGATAAAATGGTGGAGAAATCTCAATGGGCCAAATGGCTAATTTCTGCTCCTATATCTTATGGGCTTAAGGATACAGGCCCCTCAGCCCAATCAGTCCATGCTGACCATAGCACCCATACAGCTAGCCCCAATTTCCTGCAATTGGCCCAGATACCTTTATGCTCCACCCCTCCAAGTACCTACCTGAGAGCTTCTTGAATGATACTATTGTACCTGCCTCAACCACTCGCTCTGGCAGCTCCTTCCATTTATTCACTACCCTCTGTGTGAAACATATTTCTTCTCTCACCCTAATTCTATGACCACTGATTTAGGACTCCCCCACCCTGGGGAAAATAACATTCCATTCACCTTTTCTATGACCCACATAATATTTAAACATTTCTACAAGGTCACCCCTTATTTTCCTACACTCCAAGGAATAAAGAACTGAGGCCCTTGAGTCCAGGCAACATCCTTGTAAATCATTTCTACTCTTTAACATCTTTCCTATAACAGGATGGCCAAAACTGTACATATTACTCCAAACATGGTCTCACCAACAACTTGACCAACTATAACAAGTTCTCACCTCTATACTCATTGCCCTGACTAAAGGCCAGTGTAATAAACACCATCTACCTGTGATGCCATTTTCAGTGAACTTGCTGTCCTTTGTCTATCTGTTCCATTGCACTTCCTGGTATCCGACCATTCATGATACATCCTGCGCTGGTTTGACTTTCCAAAATGTATCAGCTCACACATTATCTGGATTGGCCACTCCTCAGCCCAATTCCCTAACTCACCAAGATTCCTCCCTAAATCAACAATAACCATCCTCATTATCAACAACACCTCATAACATTGTGTCATCTTCAAACTTACTGAGCATAAAGTGGTCGAGTGTTGCCCTTTGAAATATCAGATAAAGGCTAGTTTATTCAATTTTAGAAAGAGGAAGGATACATCTATCCCTTTACATTTGTATTTATTCTTTCTTTCTTTTTTCAATCTTTTTATTAAGTTTCAAATTAGTAAACATAACAATAATGATAATGATACAAAGAGATCGGGATTACATTAATAACGGTTAACATGAACAAATACAGATTCCAAGTAACAAATGTAGTTTCGCCTCCCAATCTCTTAGTAACTAACCATGAAAATGATATTTTATAGAGAAAAAGCCCTAAACTAAACTAAAAAACATAAAGATTGGGCTGCCATATTTCATCGGCTAAAGTTATAACTCGTTGTTAACTCTGCTCCTCTATACCCGAGCAAAAAAACTACTAAAAAAGGATTCAGAAAGGGTCAACTTATGTCATATGAAAATATTGAATAAACGGCCTCCAAGTTTCTTCAAATTTAACCGAAGGATCCATAATACCATTCCTAATTTTTTCCAAGTTTAAACATGCTATCGTTTGGGAAAAACCATTGAAATGTGGTAAGGGGATTGGAATATTTCCATTTAAGTAAAATGGATCTTCTGGCTATTAATATAACAAATGCAATTAAACGACAAACTGATGAGAATAAATGACTGGACTCTATCACTGGTAGTTCAAAAATTGCAGTAATGGGATGAGGTTGTAAATCAACATGCACAACTACTGAAATAATATCAAAAATATCTTTCCAAAATTTTCCTAGGAGGGGGCAAGACCAGAACAAATGTGTCAAGGAAGCTACTTCAGAATTATATCTATCACATACAGGATTTATATGGCAGTAAAAATGAGCTAACTTATCCTTGGACATATGAGCGCTATGAACCACCTTAAATTGTACCAAAGCATGTCTGGCACACATTGAGTAAGTATTAACTAGTTGAAGAACTTTCTCCCATTTCTCTGTAGATAAAGATATTTGAAGTTCTCTTTCCCACTCATTCTTAATTTTATCAGAAGTACCTAAGCATATTTTCATAATTAAATCATAAATAAATGCTACTAAATTCTTCTGATATGGATTTAAACTTAAATTTTTTTCTGTAACTTCAATTTGATGCGATATCAGAAAGGTAACTAAAGTAGTGTTCAGAAAGTTTCTAATCTGTAAATATCTGAAAAATTGTGATCTAGGCAAATTATATTTATTAGACAACTGTTCAAAAGACATAAAACAACCATCCATGAATAAATCACGAAAAAATGTTATTCTCTTTGTTTCCATAAAAGAAAAGCTTGATCAATTCTAGATGGTTGAAAGAAAAAATTAGATATAATAGAACTTGACAGAATAAATTTATTCAATCCAAAAAATTTACAAAATTGAAACCAAATTCATATTGCATGTTTAATTATTGGATTTATCATTGGTTTATTCAATTTAGTAAGTGCAAAGGGAAGCGCAGCTCCTAAATTAGAAGCCAGTGAAAACCCCTGTGCAGACTCCTGGTTGAGGTTCATCCATCGTGGACATTGAGTTTCATCTAGCTCTTGGGTCTAAAACGTTAAATATCGAATATTAATTGCCCAAAAATAAAATCTAAGATTCGGCAAAGCCAAACCGCCTTCCTTTTTTGATTTCTGTAAATATTTCTTACTTAACCTGGGATTTCTATTCTGCCACATACATGAAGAAATTTTAGAATCATTGTAATAACATCAAAAAAAAGATTTAGGAATGAAAACTGATACCGCCTGAAATAAATACAGAAATTTAGGTAAAATAATCATCTTAACAGCATTAATTCAACCAAAGATAAGGACAATGGGGACCATTTAGTAAACAGTTGTTTAACATGATCAATAAAGGGTAAAAAAATTAATTTTAAATAGGTCTTTAGGCTTCTTAGTAATTTTAACACCCAAATCAGTAACCAACCTAAATGGTGATTGTCTACAAATTGGAACTTGCATATTTAATAGGAAAAGCACACTCTTGTTAAGATTCAATTTATAAACCAGAAAAACTATTGAACTAAGCAAGTAGTGTTATTACTGCAGGAATGGATTTCTCTGGGTTAGAGATATATAGTAATGGGTCATCTGCATATATTGATACTTTATGCATCCCATTCCCATGAATAATGCCAAATATATTGGGTGGATCATGAAGAGTGATTACCAAGGGCACCAGGGCAATATCAAATAGTAAACGGCTTAAAGGACAACCCTGTCGAGTACCTTGAAAAGTCTTAAAAAAAAAGATAATCTCTGATTATTGGTAAATAAAGTAGCTAAAGGTGTAAGATATATCAATTGAATCCAAGATATAAATTTTGGACTAAAATTATATTTCTCAAGTATATTAATTAAATATTCCCATTCAAGTCTGTCAAACGCCTTCTCGGCGTCAAGCGAAATAACACATTCTGGAGTATTAGATGAAGTAGTGTATACAATGTTCATTGACCTCTTAACATTAAAATGTGAATAATGATTTTTAATAAATCCTTTCTGATACTCAGAGACAATTTGTGGCATTATCTTTTCTAATCTAATAGCTAATATTTTGGAAAAGATTTTAGAATCCACATTCAACAAAGATATAGGTCTGTATGATGCACATTCAATGGGATCTTTGTCTTCTTAGGAATTAAAGAAATAGATGCTTCATAAAAGGATTGTGGTAGTTTACCTACTAATAAAGCATCTTTAAAAATTCTACATAACCAGGGAGAAAGTAAATCTGAAAAAGATTTTTAAAATTCAGCTGCATGCTCATCCGGGCCAGGTGCTTTACCAGAGTTCATTGAAAAAAAATTGCTTTCTTTATTTCCTCTTCAGTAATGGGTGCATCTAATGCTAAATGTTCATCAGATGGTAATTTCGTTATATTCGGTTTCCTTAAAAATTCATGCATTATGGTAGGATCATTAGGAAATTCTGATTGGTATAAATTGGTATAAAATTCTTGAAAAGATTTATTAATTTCATCATGGTCAACCATCAAAATACCATCCTGTCCACGAACTTTATTAATCTGACGTTTCACTTAAGCAGCTTTCAATTGGTTAGCCAATAATCTACCTGATTTATCACCATATATATAAAACTGACTCCGTTTTAAGTAATTGATTTTCAATCGGGGATATTAATAACAAAGTATGTTGCATCTGAAGTTCAACTCTCTCTTTATAAAGCTCCAGATTGGGAGCAATAGAATGTTCTTTATCAATTTCTTTAATCTTATCAACCAATGTACATATTTTGTTATTAATTCATTTTCTCAATCCAGCAGAGTATGAAATAATTTGCCCACGGATATATACTTTAAAGGTATCCCATAATATCCTGCTGGAAATTTCCTCCATTGAGTTATTTGAAAAGAAAAATGCAATCTGTTCTTCAATGAAATTAACAAAATTTAAATCCTGAAGCAAAATAGAGTTGAACAGCCATTGTCTAATACTAAAAGTTAAATCAATTAATTTAATTGATAATTTCAAAGGCGCATGATCAGAAATGGCGATTGCATCATACTCACAGGCAATGACAGATGAAACTAAATCAAGAATCAATAAAGAAGTAATCGATTCTAGAGTAATTATGTTATACATGAGAAAAGAAAGGGAACCCTATCATTAGGATGTAAAAACTTCCAAACATCTAAAATTCACAAGTCAACTAAAAAGGAATTAATAAAAATAGCAGATTTGTTTGAAAGTACCTGATTAGGCGCAGACCTGTTCATCATAGGATTCAGACAACAATTAAAATCTCCACCCATTATTAACATATATTCATTTAAATTGGGAAATACAATCACCATAGAGAAACTGAGGAAGAATGACAAAGCACAGATCCTATGCTCCAAAAAAAAGGGCAGGTTAATAATAATTAGAGATGTGCAAACATTAATGTTTTATTGCCTACTTGAAACCTTTACTCAGTGGCCACTTCATTAGTTAACTCCTGTACCTAATAAAGCGGCCACTGAGTGTCTGTTGATAGTCTTCTGCTGCTGTAGGTTTGATGTGTTGTGCATTCAGAGACACTCCTCAGGACACAACTGTTGTAACACGTGGTTATTTGAGTTACTGTCATCTTCCTGTCAGCTTGAAGCAGTCTGGCCATTCTCCTCTAGCCTCTATCATTAACAAGACATTTGTGTTCACTGGATTTCTTCCCCCACCCCCCAGCATTCTCTTTAAACCAGGGTTCCCCAACCTTTTTTATGGAATGGACCAATACCATTTAGCAAAGATCTGTGGACCCCAGGTTGGGAACCTCTGCTCTAAACTCTAGGGACTGTGTGTGAAAATCCCAGAAGATCAGCAGTTTCTGAGACACTCAAACCACCCCATCTGGCACCAACAATCATTCTACAGGCAAAGTCACTTGGATCATATTTCCTCCAATTCTGACATCTGGTCTGAACAACAATTGAACTTCTTGATCATGTCTGCATGCTTTTATGCATTGAGTTGCTGTCACAAGATTGGCTAATTAGATATTTGCATTAATGAGCAGGTGTACAAGTGAACTGAGTGGCCACTGGGTGTATCTGTTTACTCTGGTAAATACATTCATTCACACATCTCTTCCTTCTCATTTAAACACTGTTTAAAATAGTAATTCAGTTGATTAAGTTAGGCTTGTTGTAATAGCTAATAGGATTTGTCCAATAAGATGCCCCGGAATATACTAGAGAGATTTGGGTAGCTATTTTCTAGAGAGCGCAGGAGTTTTGAAAGAAAGAGAAAGAAAGAAAATGAAAATGAAAATGGAAAACAGCCAAAACAGAAGAACACGAACTCATTTGGAAGGACAGATACTGTTGTCGGAAAATCCTCATGCAGACTTTGGTCTCAGAAAACTTTTAATTAGCTAGTTCTCACAAAACCTTGGAGAAAGTACAACACCTTAAATATTGTGCGGATATTTATCTGTCCTTCACTTGGACTGTGTTTTAGGTAGAATTGTTCAGTACCATAAGTAAACGAAGTGTAGCAAACTGGATTGATTACTCAACATTGAGCTCCAATGATTAGGTGCACAAGTAGGTTAATTAATATGTGTACTGGGCCCTTTTTTTATTTTGTTTGTTACAGTTTTAAATATTTTGTCAATACTACTTTAAGCTGCTATTGGTGTGAGTTAAATTATTGTGTTAAATAAAGTTGTATGGGTGTGTCAGAGCTCATACAAGTAACAACACTACTTTCCCTTAAAGGAACATTCAAACTGTTATGTTTTGTATTTACCCAAATCATCTTTATTTATTGGAAATGGCCTTTCCATCATTATTCCATGCATTGTAGAGCTATGTAGAGCTAATACAGTACTAGCTAATTCATTACCAGCCTACAGTGAGAGGATTGCAATAAGTTATCTGCAACAGTGTTGTCTTAAATGGAGTTAGCTGCTCTGATCAACATCTAGTAATTGTAGTGAGATTCAGAAACAATCCTAATCAACATGCAAGCCCCCCCACCCCCACCGGCTTCCTGTCACACTTGCTATCAGAGGGTGCAGATACAGTACACCAAAATGACACACCACAGCCTATGGGCAAAACCACCAAAGAATGTACAGTCATGGCCCTATGAGGCCACAGAATAGGTCAAAGTAGTACAGTTCAGGACAGTTAATGTCATAGAACCTCCACAAATAATTCTTGTAATAAGTTCTGAGGAAATGGGTGCTTACCACCATATTAGAAAGCTGAGCCTTCAGACAAAGTCACAACAGCTCTACATGATGTTTTTCCACGGTTATATACAAGCATTTGATTCACTTATCACAAACTTCAGTGAAATAAGTCACTTACATTAATAACAACACACTCAAAGCTGTGCTGATGGCACCCAAGTGTCGTCACACATTCCAGCACCAACACAGCATGCCCACGATGTTCAACAAAACAACAGAGCACAACCAAATAACTGCAAAACAAGTTCCTTTCCTCTCTCCCCCACCCGCTCTTTCCTAGCATAGTTCACAAGTTGCATTCCATCAAAGAAAAGCAGATAGATTATGGATCAGATTTTACAGGACAAAGTCGGCAGTTCCAATGAAACTGAACATAGAACAGTACAGGCCCTTTGGCACACAGTGTTATGCCAACCTTTTAATCTATTCCAAGGTCAATCTAACATTTTCCTCCCACATAGCTCTCCATTTTTATTTCATCCATGTGCCTAACCAACTCAGCCATGGGCAGCCCCCAGCCTGACTGCGAAAGCAGGAGGGTTGGGCATGGGGTTAGCAACCCCATCCCGTAAAAATCCAGAGCTACAGAAACAGCAACCGAAGCTCCAAAGACCTCATCCCTTGGAGAGGAAGGATCTGCCTAGAAGACCTATGAAGCCATGAAGGCAAAATCCACAGGGCTGATCAACTTACATCCCAGGACAGAGGACTCTGAAGAGCTGCTATCAGCAGCCTGTGTCTCAGAATGGGGCATGGGATTAAGATGAAGAAGCTGGGACTGGTTCTGGGTGGGGGAAATCATGCCACAATAATGAGGCTCTTTTCCTCTGTACTAAATCAAAGAAATAGAACACTAGAGAGAATGGAAATCATTTTGCTCTTCAGCTGAAATAATTCAATTCTTGCAGATCAAACCTTCTTTACCAGAAATTTTCCCAGGTGTCAAGATGAATCCTATTTTTTTTAAAAAAATCTGCCTGCAAGCATGTCGTTTCACGAATACCAAAACTACTTCACACTACCTGTTCAAATGGAACAACCTCTTGCTTGGGTGGAACACGAAGACCCCAAAGCCTGTACTTGCTGGCCAGACCTGGATGCTGCAAATCTTCTGGCAGTTCAACGATACACGACTTGTTTAGAGTTTCAGAATTTCCATAATCAACATACATCATCAGGCACTGTAAAGAAGGTCAAATTTTGTGTTTATTTTTGTGAAATGATGCACAATTACATCAGTTGTCCAGAAGACTGAACTGTTGAATGAAATTTCCAAACTCATATCTGTATTCAATACTGGGCACAATTATCAAAGATGCCCAAGATTAGAGATATCAGAGCTATATCAACATTTCAAAGTACATTTATTATCAAAGAATGTATAAATTATACAAGCTTGAGATTTATCTGCTTACAGGTAGCCACAAAGCAAGAAACCCAAAAGAACCCAATTAAAAAATAATAAATAAAAGACCAACCCCCAATGCGCAAGAGAAAGGAGGAAAACCAACAAATCCTGCAAACAACAGAAGTAAGCAACAACATTTTAAACGAAAATGAGTCCTTAGATCCGAACCCCATAGCAGCCCAGAGCCTCGTTATTAGTTCATCATATTAGTGAACCCACAGCACAGCAGCCAGGGCAGTCGTCATAGGCTCAATGTCACGGAGAGAGGAGTGATCATTGCTGAGAGCGAGCAAAATTGGCTCCCATGTCCGATCCTGACACCCTGTCTTTCCAGTCTATCTGGGCCAGTGTTTAAATTGTCCAACCAATGTATGGTATCTTACATCAGTACCCAGGCACTGCTGGAGCAAAATGCTCTGGGCCTAGATCATGTTGCCCAGCGATGCACTCCAGGCCCAGATTTTGCCGCCTAGCCCGAAGTCACTTTTAAAAGTCCATGTGTATATTTAAGTCCACCTGGCACAGACACTAACAGACCTGTGACACACTGCTAATGTCTTCCACAGTGAAGACAGCTGCAAAGTACCCATTAAGTTCATCTGCCAATTCTCTGTTCCCATTACTACCTCATCAGCATCATTTTCCAGTGGTCCAATATCAACTCTCACCTCCCTTTTACTCTTTATATAATTGAAAAAGCTTTTGGGTATCCCTGCTTTATATTATTGGCTAGTGTGCACTCATATTTCATCGTTTCCCTTCTTAGTTTTTTCTAAGTTGCCTTTTGTTGGATTTTAAAAGCTTCTTAATCATTTAACTTCCCACTCACTTTTGTTACCGTATATGTCCTTCCCTTGGCTTTTATGCAGCCCTTAACTTCCTTTGTTATCCACCGTTGCCTACCCCTGCCATTTGAGAACTTCTTCCTCTGTGGAACACATCTATCCTGCGCCTTGTGAATTTTCCCAGCCATCTCTGCTCTGTCATCATCTTTATTAGTATCCCCCCATCATGCCTCTGAATTCCTTTATTCTATTGCAATACTGATACGTCTGTCTTCGGCTTCTCCCTCTCAAATTGCAATATGAATTCAATCACATTATGATCACTGTCTCTTAAGGGTTCCTTTATGTTAAGCTGACTAATATACTCAGGTTATTACACAACACCCAGTCAAAGATAGCTTTCTCTGAGTAGGCTCAAGTACAAGCTGCTCCAAAAAGCCATCTCGTAGGCATTCCACAAATACTATCTCTTGCAATCTAACACCAACCTGATTGTCCCAATCCCCTTGCATATTACAATTGTCCCTCCCCCATTACAATTGCATCATTACCCTTATTACATGCCTTTTCCAGCTCCCTTTGCAATCTGAACCCCACATCTTGGCTACTATTTGGAGGCCTATATACAATTCCCATAATGGTTTTTTTTACCCTTGTAATTTCTTAACTCCATCCACAAAGTTTCAACATTCTCTAACCCCATGTCAGCTCTTTCTAGAGATGTAATTCCATCTCTTTATCAACAGAGCCACATCACCACCTATGCCATCCTGCCCGTCCTTTCGATTCAAAGTATATCCTTTGATGTTAAACTCCCAACTATGGCCTCCTTTCAGCCACGACTCATTTTGAAGTTTCGATGTACATGTGAAAAATAAATCACATCAGCTAATCCCTGAAATGAAGTGCTTGAGCGAATGCAATTGCAATATTTAAGAGGCATTTGGCTAGGTACATGGAGGACAAGGGCTGAGAGTAAGGCAACTGGGACTAGTGGGTCAGCATAGGTGAGTTGGGCCAAAGGGCCTGTCTGCCTGCTGTTCCCCAGTTCTGGTTTGCAATACTACTTCCAGACATTTTGTTAGATTTAAATACTGGATGAATGCAGGCACGAGGGGGCTAGTACTGCCCTGCAGTGTACCGTTATTCATTGTGTAGCCAGCAGTCACAACCACACAATGTGTTTAACTACGTATTATTGCATCCAGCAGGGAGACATTGAACATTATTAGACACTTCTTTCTTTTACCAGAATTACCCCCATTACATCAGAGAGAAAAGATTTTGTTACCTCTCAAATAAATTTAACTATATTATATATTCGCACACATTACCCTGGAACATAGGAGAGTGAAGTTGTTGTTGCCATTTAAACAAATTCAATCATATTACATGATTGCACTAAAACTGACTTGGAAAAAACAATAAATATTTAAAATATGCACTACCTTTTCATTTGCCATGACTTTCTTCAGTTTACATCGATACCAACACTGGTCTTCAGTGTATAATCCACCATAGATCTGTCAGAATAACAACATTTACATTTTCAACCTGTATGACAGAAACATTTAATTCTACATAACACAAAACCTGCACACTCCACCCCGTCACCAGCACACAACTCCCCCCAATCCCCCAGTCCCCTAAACCATCCTGTTGTGTGCATGCACATATCCCCCAATCCACAAGTCCCCCCAATCTGCCCCTTCGCGCATGCACCCCCCCTTCACATTGCCGAGGCACACACACCCCCCCCACCAAATCAGCCAGTCCGCCCAATCTGCCCCGTCACCGGCGCACAGTCCTCCAACGTAAACACCACCCGTCTCCACCGTCCCCTCCCCCAATGCAGACGCCGGCCCGTCTCTGCCATCCACTCTCCAACAGAAAGTGAGGCTCGGAATGAAGCTCAACTCCATATACATCACGAATTTCGATCCAAGGTGCATGCTTGGTAGTCATTATCAGTAACATGGCTACAGACAGAATCGCTGCCTTTAATACTCTGCATTTAACCACTGGAGGTGCATGTAAGAACTGTGAGATGGGCTAAAAGATAGTTTCTGTAAATTGGCATCAAGATCAGCACAACACTGTGGGCCAAATGGCCTGTGTAGCGCTAATCTGTTTTGTGTATGCTTCGATTTCAGCAATGCTGTCCGCTTCTTTCTTTCACAAGCTTGTCACTTGTGATTAACAAACCCTCCCTTCATAGTTGCTATCAGCCTCCTCACCTCAACCCTCCCCACCCTCCATGGGCACCCCTGCCCCTCCCAACTCACCCGCAAACCCCCCTCCCCTCTCAACTCACCACAACACCCCTTCCCACACTCAGGAGCTCTTCCACCCATCTCTTCTGTGTTGGCCTGCTCCATGAACACTACTTTACTACTTTCCTCTTTTTGCACTATTTATTTGTAGTTTATAGTAATGCTTATGTTTCACACTGTACAGGATGTCCTTGATAATAGACTTGATTTGGGTTTCAATGAATTCAGTTTAAACGTGAAATACCTTTTCAGGAACCGGATCTCCAAACACTTTGGCAGCAAATGGACAAATTTCTGTCAAAGTAGAGGACATCTTCAAAAGGTCTTGAATTAATTCAATGCTCTAGAAATGAAACAGAAACAAGAAAGAATTCAGCAAATCACAAACATGACAGATTCTGCAGTCCTGACGAAGGGTCTCGGCCCGAAACGTCGACAGTTCTTCTCCTTATAGATGCTGCCTGGCCTGCTGTGTTCCACCAGCATTTTGTGTGTGTTGTTGTTTGAATTTCCAGCATCTGCAGATTTCCCCGTGTTTGCCCTTTAGATTCTGCAGATGTTGGAAATCCATAGCAACACACACAAAATGTTGGAGGAACTCTAGCATTCTGTGTGTGCTGCAAAGCAGATAACTTTGTGTTTAAATAAGATTTAAATTTAACAACACTTAAAACAGTTAATTACTCAGTGTGCTTGATCATTTTCGAGATTTAATTCCGGCCACTGGCATATCCTTCATAACTTACTCAGCATTAGGAAAGAAAGGTTAAAACCAGTCAGATACATTAGAAGCGTTTGATAAACTCTGAAACATATGAATGACAGAAAAATAGGGAGCTGGGTAGGAGATGCTAGATTAGACTGCTTAAGTGGCATTTTCTTTGCAGCTCAACAAATGACCCACCAGTATCATTGGAACTACTTAATACACCTCACTGTTCAGCATGTTTCTGAGTGGTCACAGTATGTAGTAAGTTGGTGTGGCCCCTGCAGGTTACACTGATATGATTCTAGAAACTTCTCTTGGTACTGCATTATTTGAATAGGGGCTATTGATTGCTGAACTTATCAGCCAAGTTGAATGGAATGTTTATGTGGAATAAGGAGAGCCCACCAAAGGAATCTGCCAATTTTGTGCTTCTTTCTCCCTTCACTTACTAGGCCTCTCCACCATCACAGTCTGTTTTCAATTTTCTTGTTGTATAGCTCCTAATAAAATGATTGTGAAGCAATAGGTTTTGTGCCTCTTCTGATTTCTGAAAGAACCTTGGATCAAAAACATCAGGATGCAACAAAGAGAAGCTTGAGACTGATCACTGAGTAGGTTAAAAGGTTAGTATTTAAAAACCTGGTGGGCCAAAGAGCCTGTACTGCTCCATGTTTGAATGACACATCACACCAAACAGTTCCTGCTACAGTCCAGTCTTCTGCCTCAGACTGAACAGTTCCTGTTATACTGTCCACATTCTTCTGCCTCACACCAAACAGTTCCTGCTACACCATCCACGGTCTTCTGCCTCCAACCGAATGGTTCCTGCTACAATCCACAGTCTTCTGCCTCAGACCGAACAGTTCCTGTTACACTGTCCACGTTCTTCTGTTTCAGACTGAACAGTTCCTGCTACACAGTCCACGGTCTTCTGCCTCACACCAAACAGTTCCTGTTACATTGTCCATGTTCTTTTGCTTCAGACCAAAGGTAACTCGTGTTGCTGTGCTCAACTCCATCCATGACTAGAGCTACAGCTGAAGGACCATAGAGATGATGATCACCTCACTCAGTCTATCTTCACATTAATGGTTCCAGGATGATGGCTTCTTGTTTGAAAGAGGCAGGATACACAAACAACTCATAAAACTCATGGAAAAAAGTCTCTATGTCGCTGAGACAATAATAGAACATTACAGCATAAAAACAGGCCTTTGGCCCATCTAGTCTGTGCTGAACTATTAAACTGCCAAGTCCCATCCACCTGCACCTGAAGCATAGCCCATCATACCCTCCGATCCTGTACCTATCTGAACTTCACTTAAATGTTGAACTTGAACCCACATCCACCACTTCCACTGGCAGCTCGATCCACACTCTCACCATCATTAGTGAAGAGCTCCCCCCATGTTTCCCTTAAACGTTTCACCTTAACCCATCATCTCAAGTTCTACTTTCATCCAACATGTGACTGAGAACAGCTCCAACACCTTTATCAAGTTTGCTGACGACACCATTGTTTGGGCTGTATCAAAGGGGTTGCTGTCTCAGCAGTCAGGAGGAAGAAAGAAAATGTGGCTGAGTGGTATAACAGCAACCTCTCAATGTCAGCAAGCCCAAGGAACTGACTGTAGACAGGAGAGGGAAACCAGAGGTCTATGAACATAGAACATAGACTGTTACAGGCCCTTCAGCCCACAATATTGTGCTCATCCTATCACCTACTCTAAAGACTGCCTAGAATTTCCCTACCACATAGCCCTCTATTTTTCTAAACTCCACATACCTATCTAAAAGGCTCTTCAAAGACCCTATTATATCCACTTCCACCACTACTGCCAGCAGTGCATTCCACGCGCCCACCACTCTCTGTGTGGAAAACTTAACCCTGACATCCCCTCTGTAGCTATTTCCAAGCACCTTAAAACTATGCCCCCTCGTGTTAGCCATTTCAGCCCTGGGAAAAAGCATCTGGCTATCCACACAATCAATGCCTCTCATCGTCTTATACACAGGTCACCTCTCATCCTCCGCTGCTCCAAGGAGAAAAGGCCAAGATCACTCAGCCCATTCTCATAAGGGATGCTCCCCAATCCAGGCAACATCCTTGTAAATTTCCTCTGCACTCTTTCTATAGTATCTACATCCTTCCTTTAGTGAGGTGACTAGAACACAGTACTCCAAGTGGGGTCTGACCAAGATCTTACATAGCTGTAAGATTACCTCATGGCTCTTGAACTCAGTCCCACAGTTTGACAAACTTCTATAGTGTGTAGTGGAGAGTATATTGACTGACTGCATCCCGGCCTGGCAAGGAAACATCAAAGCTTTTGTACAGAAAATACTACAAAAGGTCATGGATTCGGCTCAGCACATCACAGGTAAAGCCCTCCCAACCACTGAACACATCTACATGAGACACTATCAATAGGAAAGCAGCATCCATCAAAGATCATCTCCACCCAGGCCATGTTCTTTTGTCACTGCTGCCATCAGGTAAAAGGTACAAGAACCTCAGGACTTGCACCACCAGGTTCAAGATCAGTTACTACACCATCAGGCTCCTGATCAAAAGAGGATAACTAGACTCATCTATTGAGATGTTCTCACAACAAATGGTCTCTTTAAGGACTCTATCTTGTTATTTCATGTTCTCATTATTTATTACTATTTATTTATATTTGTACTGTTTGTTTTCTTCTATGCTCTACTCAATCGTTCATCGATCCTGTTTACAGTTACTATTCTATAGATTTGCTGAGCATGCCAGCAGGAAAATGAATCTTAGGGTTGTACGTGATGACATACATACTTTGATAATAAAACTTAGCTTGTACTTTTACTTTGAACCCCAGTGGAAAAGCCTGCTTGCATTTACCCTATCTAAACACTTCAATTTTGCATACCTCTATCAAATCTCACTTCAGTCTTCTACACTACAGGGAATAAAGTGCTAACCTATATTCAATCTTTCCTTATAACTCAGGTCCTCTAGACCTGGCAACATCCTTATAAATTTTCTCTGTAATCTTTCAACTTTATTTACATCTTTCCTGTAGGTAGGTGAATAAAATTACACACGATACTCAAATTAGGCCCCACCAATATTTTATGCAACTTCAACATAACATCCCATCTCCTGTACTCAGTACTCTGATTTATGAAGGCCAATGTGCCAAAAACTTTCTTTATGACACTATGTACTTGTGAAGGAATTCCCTCATTTTTTTTTTTACTATACATCTCAGTGCCCTACCGCTCACTGTGCAAGTCCTACATTAGTTTGCTCTCATATACCTTGTATAATTTATTGTATAAAGTAGAATTTTCAGCTCTATTTACTAGTGGCGTCACAATACTGCAAATGTGCAATTTCTTTAAATAACTGTAAAACAGAAAATAGTATTTTACTCAATACAAGTGCAATTAATTATGCATTACCTGACCCCAGAAAGTAACTGGGTCTTCAATATGACTTCCCACTACATCTTCAACTTTTACTGTGGTTGCGTGAACTCGGCCTTTTCTCCCTGGAGCGACGGAGGATGAGAGGTGACCTGATAGAGATGTATAAGATGTTGAGAGACATTGATCGTATGGATGGTTAGAAGCTTTTTCCCCAGGGCTGAAATGGTTGCCACAAGAGGACACAGATTTGGAGAGTAGGTACTGAGGAGATGTCAGGGTAAGTTTTTCTACTCAGAGTGGTAAGTGCGTGGAATGGACTGCCGTCAACGGCAGTGGAGGTGGATATGATAGGGTCTTTTAAGAGACTTTTGGATAGGTACATGGAGCTTAGAAAAATAGAGGGCTGTAGGTAAGCCTAGTAATTTCTAAGGTAGGGACATGTTCGGCACAACTTTGTGGGCCAAAGGGCCTGTATTGTGCTGTAGGTTTTCTATGGAAGTTAGAAACATAATATATGATTACCATGAAGCAGGTTTTAGATTTTTCCAGATGAAATTAGTATCATATAGCCTCTAACATAAATTAACTCAGTGAACTTTGCTGTTTATGCTGCTCCAGATATCCTCAAGATACAGCGCCGGAATTTGGGGTGCAATTCCCACCACTGCCTCTAAGGAGTTTGCACATTCACTCCAGAAACACAGTCCGAAAATGTCCAGGTCAGGGTTAGTATGTTGTGCCAGAAGCATATTATGTTTTGCAGAAGCACAGCAACACATGTGGGCTGACCTCAGTGTATCCTCAGACTGTGTTGGTCATTGACACAAGCATTGCATTTCACTGCCCATTTCCATGTTTTTGTGACCAATAAAGCAAAGGTTAATCCACTGGAACAGCAAACAATTCAGGTTCTGTATTTGCTTACACTCATCAGGAATGTGCAACTTAACAACGGATTTGAAGGCAAACTTGGGAGACAAAATGAATTATCAGGATGGGAACAGAGCACAGGACGCAGACTAGTAACTAGTTAACTAGTTAACAGGCAGCTGAAATTTAACACTGAGAAATGTTATACACTCAATGGCCACTTCATTATGTGCACCCCTTGCAGCTGCTTGTTAATAAAAATATCTAATCAGCCAATCATGGGGCAGCAACTCAATACATAAAAGCATGCAGACATGGTCAAGAGGTTCAGTTGTTCAGACCAAACACCAGAATGGGGAAGAAATGTGATCAGTGACTTTGACTGTGTAATGATTGTTGGTGCCAAATCAGAGTGGTTTGAGTATCTCAGAAACTGCTGATCTCCTGGGATTTATACACACACCAGACTCTAAAATTAATGGAGAATGGAGAATTTATGTGGGCAAAAACACCCTATTATTGAGAGGTCAGAGGAGAATGGCCAGAATGGTCCATCTCTGAACACGTTGAACCTTGAAGTGGATGGGCTGCAGCAGCAGATGACCACAAACATACACTCAGTGGCCACTTTATTAGATATGGGAGGCACCTAATGAAGTGACCACTGATTATGTTTTAGCCTAAAAGGAATAGGACCATAGAACAATACAGCACTGAAACAGGCCCTTCAGCCCTTCTTGGCTGTGCCAACCCATTTTTCTGCCTAGTCCCACTGACCTGCACCTGGACCACATCCCTCCATACCCTTCTCATCCATGTATCTGTCCAAGTTTTTCGTAACTGTTAAAAGTGAGCCTTTATTTACCACTTCATCTGGCAGCTCATTCCACACTCCCACCACTCTCTGTGTGAAGAAGCCCCCCTCCAACGTTCCTTTAAACTTTTCACCCTTAACCCATGTCCTCTGTTTTTTTTTCTCCCTTAGCCTCAGTGGAAAAAGCCTGCTTACATTCACTCTTTCTATACCCATCATAATTTTATATACCTCTATCAAATCTCCCCTCATTCTTCTATGATCTACAGATGTACAATTCTCTGAGAGGTACAAAGGATGGAGATCTGGCAATTCATACACCTAATTCATTGGAAGTGCAGGCCATGTAGAAAAAAGTAGTTAAAAATTAATCAAACTGGATCCTGACCTTTATGAACAGAGGCAGGGAAGATATGACAGAATTTTATAAATCACTAGTCCTAGCTCTACTGAAACACTTTGTCCAGTTCTGGGAGTGACACAGGAAAGGTGTTCATTTTGGACATTGGGGATACAAACCAAGAAAAGCCATTTTCATTGGCAGAGCAGTCAACAGTTAGAGGGACCAGAATAAAATGGCTAGTAAAAGAACCAGAACTACTTTAGCGAATATCTTTTTCCACAAGTGTTCAGAGTGTGGCAGGCATGGCAAGGTTTGTTGTAAAGGCAGGGTCAAAAGCAGCGTTCAATAAGGATCTGAATTTGGGGCAGCACAGTAGCATAGCGGTTAGCACGACACTTTACAGCACCAGTGACCAGGACTCAACACCTGGCACTGTCTGTAAAGAATTTACATGGTCTCCCCATGACCGCGTGGGTTTCCTCTGGGTGCTCCAGTTAACTCCCACAGCTGGTAGATAAATTGTCCTGTGATTAGGCTGGGGTTAACTCAGGGTTGCTGGGCAGCCTGGCTAGGAGGGCCGGAAGAACCTATTGAGCACAGTACCTCGATAAAAACGGTTATGCCATGACAATGTACAGAGCCTTTATTTAATGTGGCGCCAACTGAGTTACCAATGCCTGACAGCAGCACTATCCGTCTGTGGCTTTAGAATCATGATTTATAATTCAGTTTATTAACTACAAGCACTACTCCTGTGGCCAGTGAGGACAAAGAGCCGCAGTCTCTTCCCTCGCTTCCTGTAGTAACCCAAGGTATATCCCATCTTGTCATGGGGACTTTTTTAACTTAATGATTTTCAAGAGTTCCCACACTGCCTCTTTCTTAATATCAACATGTTACACCGTATCAGCTCATTCTATGCCGACCTTACATTCATCAAGATCCCCTCACTGGTGATACTGAAGCAGAGTCTTCATTAAGAACCTCCACTACTTACTGACCCCACACAAATGTTTCCTCTCATCTCTGATCAGTCCTACCCTCACTCTCATCATCCTTGTGCTCTTCACATGTGTAGAACACCTTGGGGTTTTCCTTATATCCTACTCACTAAGCTCTTCTCATGTTCTCCCCCCACCCAACTTCTAGCTTTCTCAAATCCATTTCCTGGCTGCCTTGTAACTCTCCAGAGCCCGGTCTGATACCTGCTTCCCAAACATCAAGTAAGCTTCTTTCTTCCACTTGACTAGATGCTCCACATCTCTTGTCAACAATGGTTCCTTAACTCTACCACCCTTTCCCTGCCTCAAAAGGACAAACCTATCTAGAACCTCATGCAAGTACCTCCACATTTCCATTATATATTTCCCTGAGAACATCTGTTCCCAAGTTCAAATTTAGGAAGATGATGCCTACAGCTGCAGTACTAGCGTAGTGTCACTGAGGTGGACATTGCAAAGTGCGTTTCTTCACATTCCTCTTGCATGGAACTTGTACTACATGGCAAATCAATGGATGCATCAAGGGCAAGAACCTGAAAATCTGACATTTTGTTCTCTACTAAATTAATAAACTGTTGCAACACACACAAAATGCTGTTGGAACGCAGCAGGCCAGGCAGCATCAGGACTAGACGAAGGGTCTCGGCCCAAAACGTCAAGAGCGCTTCTCCTTATAGATGCTGCCTGGCTTGCTGCATTCCACCAGCATTTTGTGTGTGTTGCTTGAATTTCCAGCATCTGCAGATTTCCTCGTGTTTGCTTAATAAACTGCTGTTGGTTTATTCTTAAAACTTTTGATCACAGAATAAATTAAGTTTGATCACAAAGCAGACAGTGTTGGAAAACCATTGAGAAACAGAAGAAGCAGGAAAGATCACCAAACAGGAGCCACAGCCACATATCACCGTCCTGCAAGTATGAATTACTGGAATATAGAGCCAACAGCTCAGCATGGGAAATAAGCTCAGAAATTTTATTAGCTTTTAATAGCTGAGATAAAACCAATGTAGACAGTGAGCCAGTCATCCTGTGTTCTATGCTCTGCCAATGACAATCTCACCTTATTTGACAAATAACCACCATGCCACCTGATTTTCCATTATCCTAATAGACAAGAATTTAACAATTTTAAATCAAAAGCTAAAGCCAACCTTTCATGATTTTCTTTGTTCAATAGTGTTTACAATCTGGTTATGATAAATAAAAAATAGTCAAGTTGACATGAGACACATGTATTGTCCGCATTTTCCAAGCCAGGCATATCAATGGGCTAATTCTGAAATCAACTTCTAAAACACAAGTGCTATTCCACAATTCACAACTCAAGCAGAAGGCCCCTTTAAAACATCAGTGTTAAATGTGTCACTTCATTTCTGATATAACATTATATCATTTAGTATCCAAACCGTGAAAGGTGACTTTTCCACACTTCCCTATAGCTCTTTATTTCTCCAAAACATGTAGGTCAGGGGTCAAAGATGAGGCTGACTTTATTTTCATTAATTTTTTTTTAAAGTTTAAAGATACTTCCAGCTCTTTGAGCCCAGCAACCTCCCTATTTAATCCTAGGCTAATCAATGAGTAATTAACCTACTAATCAGTAGGTTTTTGGACTGTGGGAGGAAACCAGAGCACCCGGAAAAAACGTGGTCACGTGGTGGTTGTACAAACTCCTTACAGATGGCACTAGAATTGAACTCCAAACTCTGACGCCACAAGCTTAATAGTGTCACACTAAGTGCCTCATATGGTCCTCTTCTTTCCAGCACCAGGACAATATTTCTGCTGGACCTGACATAATTATTTAATTATTGAGATGCAGCATGGAATAGGCCCTTCTGGCCTTTCGAGTTGAGTTGTCCAGCAACCAGATTTAACCCTAGCCTAACCATGAGATAATTTACAATGACCAATTAATCAGTGTGTCACTGGACTGAGAGATGAAACCCACGTGGTCACAGGATGAATGTACAAACTCCTTAAAGACAGTGATAGGAACGCACATGTCGAACTTATTACCACTCCTTTGGAAACATTAATAACGTAACACTGGCAGCATCAACCACAAGCTACACACCTCGTCTTTCAGAAACATCCGTTTGCCTTCCATCACCCATCTCCAGAATTTGCTGTCAGGGAAAAAATGCAGGGAAGTTATTACAGACCTGAGGTTGGAAATGTATGCATGCACACATCTGTGTCTGTAGAGGAAAGGGGCTTGTTTTGCTGCTGTTGTTTTGTTGTGTTCTGTGTTGTTTTACTGAGCATACCATCTACGCTGGCACTGGAATGTGTGGCAGTACTTGCAAGCTGCCCCCAGCATATCCTTGGGTGTGTTGGTTGTTAACACAAAAGACACACTCCATTGTACGTTTTGATGTACATGCAATCAATAAATGTGAATAACCTGTAGAAGCATGAAGACATTCGACACGAATTATCCCACTCATCGAATGGCTACAATGATGTAGTCCCGCTAATCGAACAGTTATAATGACGCAGTCCCACCAATTGAACAGCTACAACATTGTCAGTGGGCATGATGTATAATGTAACAATCCAAACACTTTCCATATTTCTTTATGATAGAGGAGGTCATTCAGCCTGCATGGTCTAACACCTTGCCCTACCAGTCTTCCCATTTCATCCATTAAATGTAACACTGTGCCACCCCGACTGCTTCCTTCTCCTGTACCTAACCAGGTACAAGCTCACTGCATCTCAAGACCAAGAACCTTGCTCTATACATCAGTAAAGAGAATATTAAAAGGCAATCTTATGAGAATAAAAGCCGCAGTTTCATTCTGAATTCTTCATGATTCTTTCCAATGATGTGAAGCAAATACTGATTTACTGCAATGCAGAAGTTGGCAAATTACCACAGGTCCTGCGCAGCTTACAGCTGACCTGTATACATTCCGTACGTATGGAGGGCACATGGGAGATCAGTGGGAAGAACGAGTCCGCTTCTGCCATGTGGGAACTTGGGTCACACCAAGGTCTAAATGGTTGAGTTAAACAAACTGCATTAATACACTTTGCCCTTGGTTGTCCTATGTTTTAGAGCACAAGACCACAGGACCACAAGACATAGGTTCAGAAGTAGGTCATTCAGCGCGTCAAGTTTTATTCAGATACATTGTCAGGTAGCCACAATTCCAACAGTTCTCAGGAATGGAACCCTGCTGTAACTTGGGGAGTACCTGTATGCAATGACATTACATTTTAAACCTAACATTATCAAAAGAAAATTGCATCTTAAACATTTGTTAAATTTATCCAGAGCTTTTTCATACACTCACAGGATATAATGAACTAACATGTAAATTTGAAAATTGGAAGTCCTAGATTGAGTGGATGTTGCAAGGATGTTTCCATTAGTGGGAAGTCTTGGACCAGAGAGTACAGCCTCAGAATTGAAGGATGCTGCTTTGGAACAGAGATGAGGAACTTCTTTAGCCAGAGGTAGTGCATCGGTGGAATTTGTTGCCACAGAAGGCTGCAAAGGTCAAGTCATTGGGTGTATTTAAAGCTGAAGTTGCTAGGTTCTTGATTAGTCAGGGTATTAATAGTTACAGGGAGAAAGCAGGAGAATGGGGTTGAGAAGCATAATTAATCAGCCATGATGGAATGCAGGAGCAGGCTCAATGGGCCAAATAGCCTGATTCTGCTCATATCTTATGGCCTTACAGAATTAAAAATCAGGTTTATTATCACAAGCATGAGTTGTGAAATTTGTGAACTTAGCAGCAAATAATACAATGCAATATATGATAAACGTAGAAAGTAAATCAATTACAGTAAATGTATATAAAATAATGTATATCACTTTTCTGAGGCACCACTCCTTGAAGATGTCTTGAATACTATGGAGGCTAATACCCAAAATGGAGCCGACTAATTTTATAACCATAAAACAACTACAGCACGGAAACAGGCCATCTCGCCCCTTCTAGTCCATGCTGAACGCTTACTCTCACCTAGTCCCACCTAACTGCACTCAGCCCATAACCCTCCATTCCTTTCCTGTCCATATACCTATCCAGCAAAGATGAGGAAATCTGCAGATGCTGGAAATTCAGACAACACACACAAAATGTTGGTGGAACACAGCAGCCCAGGCAGCATCTATAGGAAGAAGCACTGTCGACGTTTCGGGCCGAGACCCTTCGCCAGGACTAACTGAAAGGAGAGATACTAGGAGATTTGAAAGTAGTGGTGGGGGGGGGAATGCGAAATGATAGAAGACCGGAGGGGATGGGATGAAGCTAAGAGCTGAAAAGGTGATTGGTGAAAGTGATACAGAGCTGGAGAAGGGAAAGGATCATGGGACAGGAGGCCTCAGGAGAAAGAGGGGGTGGGGGAGCACCAGAGGGAGATGGAGAACAGGCAGAGTGATGGGCAGAGAGAGAGAAAAAAAAACAAATATGTCAGGGATGGGGTAAGAAGGGGAGGAGGGGCATTAACGGAAGTTAGAGAAGTCAATATTCATGCCTTCAGATTGGAGGCTGCCCAGCCGGTATGTAAGGTGATGTTCCTCCAATCTGAGTGTGGATTCATCTTGACAGTAGAGGAGGCCATGGATAGACATATCAGAATGGGAATGGGACGTGAAATTAAAATGTGTGGCCACTGGGAGATCCTGCTTTCTCTGGTGGACCGAGAGTAGGTGTTCAGTGAAACGGTCTCGCAGTCTGCGTCAGGTCTGACCAATATATAAAAGGCCACACTGGGAGCACCGAACACAGTATACCACACCAGCCAACTCACAAGTGAAGTGTTGCCTCACCTGGAAGGACTGTCTGGGGCCCTGAATGGTGATGAGGGAGGAAGTGTAAGGGCAGGTGTAGCACTTGTTCTGCTTACAAGGATAAGTGCCAGGAGGGAGATCAGTGGGAAGGGATGGGGGGGGACGAGTGGACAAGGGAGTCACGTAGGGAGCAATCCCTGCAGAAAGCAGAAAGTGGGGGGGGGGGAAGATGTGCTTGGTAGTGGGATCCCGATGGAGGTGGTGGAAGTTACGGAGAATTATACGTTGGAGCTGGAGGTCCCTTCCCACTGATCTCCCTCCTGGCACTTATCCTTGTAAGTGGAACAAGTGCTACACCTGCCCTTACACTTCCTCCCACACCATCATTCAGGGCCCCAGACAGTCCTTCCAGGTGAAGCGACACTTCACCTGTGAGTCGGCTGGTGCGGTATACTGTGTCCGGTGCTCCTGGTGTGGCCTTTTATATATTGGTGGGACCCGATGCAGACTGGGAGACCGTTTCGCTGAACACCTACGCTCGGTCCACCAGAGAAAGCAGGATCTCCCAGTGGCCACACATTTTAATTCCATGTCCCATTCCCATTCTGATGTGTCTATCCATGGCTTCCTCTACTGTCAAGATGAATCCACACTCAGGTTGGAGGTACAACACCTTACATACCGGCTGGATAGCCTCCAACCTGAAGGTATGAACATTGACTTCTCTAACTTCCGTTAATGCCCCTCCTCCCCTTCTTACCCCATCCCTGACATATTTGTTTTTTTTTTCTCTCTCTCTGCCCATCACTCTGCCTGTTCTCATCTCCCTCTGGTGCTCCCCCCTCCCCCTTTCTTTCTCCCGAGGCCTCCTGTCCCATGATCCTTTCCCTTCTCCGGCTCTGTACTACTTTCACCAATCACCTTTCCAGCTCTTAGCTTCATCCCATCCCCTCCAGTCTTCTCCTATCATTTCGCATTTCCCCCTCCCCCACTACTTTCAAATCTCTTGGTATCTCTCCTTTCAGTTAGTCCTGACAAAGGGTCTCGGCCTGAAACGTCGACAGTGCTTCTTCCTATAGATGCTGCCTGGCCTGCTGTGTTACACCAGCATTTTGTGTGTTTTGTTCATATACCTATCCAATCTTTTCTTTTAATGACAATAGCGAACCTGCCTCTACCACTTCTACTGGAAGCTCGATCCACACAGCTACCACTCTCTGAGTAAAGTTCCTCCTCGTGTTACCCCTAAACTTTTGCCCCCAACTCTCAACTCATGTCCTCTTGTTTGAATCTCCCCTACTCTCAATGGAAAAAGCCTATCCACGTCAACTCTATCTATCCCCCTCATAATTTTAAATACCTCTATCAAGTCACCCCTCAACCTTCTATGCTCCAAAGAATAACTTGTTCAACCTTTCTCTGTAACTTAGGTGCTGAAACCCAGGTAGTATCCTAGTAAATCTCCTCTGTACTTTATTTTGTTCACATCTTTCCTATAATTCGATGACCAGAACTGTACACAATACTCCAAATTTGGTCTCACCAATGCCTTGTACAATTTTAACATTACATCCCAACTCCTATACTCAATGCTCTGATTTATAAAGGCCAGCATACCAAAAGCTTTCTTCACCACCCTATCCACATGAGATTCCACCTTCAGGGAACTATGCTCAGTTCAGTTCAGTCTATTGTCATTTAGAAACCACAAATGCAATGCAGTTAAAAAATGAGACAACATTCCTCCAGAATGATATCATGAAAGCGCATGACAAAACAGACTACACCAGAAAATCCGCATAACGTTTGGTAATCCCCAAATCCAGAGTCTGGAGAGGCTGCTGCATATTAATATCGCACTACCATCTTAGCGTGTTCCCTGGAAAGGAGCTCCAAACCCACCAGACAAATCAAGACTACCCAGACACACCAAGTCAGGAGACCAACTCTACCACCCAACAAACTAAAAACTAAAGCTACAAGACCTACACAAAACCACATAATTACATATAGTTATAGTTAACATATAGTTACAACAGTGCAGACAATACCATAATTGATTAAAAAAAAGACCATGGGCACAGTAAAAATAGTCCAAAGATATTAAAAGACTATAAGTTCAAAAGAAACCACCACAGTTTCCACAAGTCCTCAGGGTCCCAATAGACTCATCATCCCACACAGGTGGCAGAAGGGAATATGGACTTCTAAAGCGCTGCTGGACTCAGCACACTCGTAGACGCAGCACACAATGAAAGCTCCATCGGACCCAGCCTCGCAGACGCAGCACACAGCAAAAGCGCCCCAACTGCAGCGGACTTCGAGTCCGTCGAACCTCCAAGCTTCCCCTCTGGCACAGCCTCTCTGAGCACCATCCTCTGCCAAGTGCACTACGACACCCCCACCAACGGCAACTTGACTCCGAAGACTGGGGGCCTGTTCTTCTCAGCAGAGACCCGGACCTCACAACAGCAGCAGCAACGAAGGCCTTCCTGGAGATTTCCAGATCCATTATTCCTAGATCACTCCGTTCTACTGCATTCCTCAATGCCCTACCATTTACCATGTATGTCCTATTTTGATTATTCCTACCAAAATGTAGCACCTCACACTTATCAGCATTAAACTCCATCTGCCATCTTTCAGCCCACTCTTCTAACTGGCCTAAATCTCTCTGCAAGCTTTGAAAACCTACTTCATTATCCACAATGCCACCTATCTTCATATCATCTGCATATTTACTAATCCAATTTACCACCCCATCATCCAGATCATTAATGTATATGACAAACAACATTGGACCCAGTACAGATCCCTGAGGCACACCACTAGTCGCCGGCCTCCAACCTGACAAACAGTTATCCACCACTACTCTCTGGCATCTCCCATCCAGCCACTGTTGAATCCATTTTACTACTTCAATATTAATACCTAACGATTGAACCTTCCGTGCGGAACCTTGTCAAAGGCCTTACTGAAGTCCATATAGACAATATCCACTGCTTTACTCTTGTCAACTTTCCTCGTAACCTCTTCAAAAAATTCAATAAGATTTGTCAAACATGACCTTCCACGCACAAATCCATGTTGACTGTTCCTAATCAGACTCTGTCTGTCCAGATAATTATATATACCATCTCTAAGAATACTTTCCATTAATTTACCCACCACTGATGTCAAAATTACAGGCTGATAATTGCTAGGTTTACTCTTAGAACCCTTTTTAAACAATGGAACCACATGAGCAATATGCCAATCCTCCAGCACCATCCCCATCTCTAATGACATTTGAAATATTTCTGTCAGAGCCCCTGCTATTTCTACACTAACTTCCCTCAAGGTCCTATGAAATATCCTGTCAGGACCCAGAGATTTATCCACTTTTGTGTTCTTTAAAAGTGCCAGTACTTCCTCTTCTTTAATCATCAGTTTCTATTACTACCCTACTTGCTTCCTTTACCTTACACAATTCAATATCCTTCTCCTTAGTGAATACCAAAGAAATTGTTCAAAATCTCCCCCATCTCTTTTGACTCCACACATAGCTGTCCACTCTGATTCTCTATTTTATCCCTATCCTTTTGCTATTAATATAACTGTAGAAACCCTTTGGATTTATTTTCACCTTACTTGCCAAAGCAACCTCATATCTTCTTTTAGCTTTTCTAATTTCTTTCTTAAGATTCTTTTTACATTCTTTTACGATTTTACAACTTTCTGTAGCTTCTTTCAGTCCCACTCCCCCTCCAATACCAAACAATGATACAGCCTGTCAGAATGCTCCCTCTGCTTCATCTCGGGAAGTTTTGAGTTTTTTTGGATGACAAACCAAATCTCTTCAAACTTCTCATGAAATATAGCCACTGTCTTGCCTTCTTCATAGTCACATCAATATGTTGGATCCTCAGAGATCTTGACACCCAAGAACTTGAAACTGTTCACTCTCTTCACTTCTGATCCCTCATCTTACCCTCCTGAAGTCCACAATCAGCTTTCGTCTTACTGATTTTGAGTGCAAGATTGTTGCAGCAACACTACTCAACCAGCTAGTATATCTTGCTCCTGCATGCCGTCTCATGTCCATCTATGATTACACCATCAATGGTTTAATCAGCAAATGTACAGATTTCCTTTGAGCTATACTTAGCCACACAGTCATGTGTATAGAGGGAGTAGAGCAGTGGGCTAAGCACACACCCCAGGTGCACCAGCATTGCTATATCTGTATCACAAAGGAATAAAGGGAATTACAGAGGCATGAGAGAGGAGTTTTCCCAGGTGGATTGGAGGATACTGGCAGGGATGTCGGCAGAGCAGTGATGGCTGAAGTTTCTCGAAATAGCTCACAAGGCGTAGATATGCCCCATAGAAAGTTCTCAAATGGCAGGGGTAGGCAACCATGGCTGACAAAGGAAGTTAAGGACTGCATAAAAGCCAAGGAAAGCAGTAAAAATTAGTGGGAAGTTGTTGATTAGGAAGATTTTAAAATCCAATAAAAGGCAACTAAAAAAGCTACAAGGGAAAAGATTAAATATGAGGGCAGACTAGCCAATTATATAAAGCAGGGTACCAAAAGTTATTTTTCAGTTTTTTTTTAATAGAGTAAAAGGGAGGTGAGAGTTGATATTGGACCACTGGAAAATGATGCTGGTGAGGAAGTAATGGAGGACAAAGAAATGGCAGATGAACTTAATGGGTACTTGGCATCTGTCTTCAAAGTGGAAGACACTAGCAGTGTACCAGAGGTCTGTGAGTGTCAGGGAATAGGAATGAGTGCCATTGCTATTGCAAAGGAAAAAGTGCTAGGTAAAATGAAGGATCTTAAGGTGGATAAGTGACCTGGGCCAGATGGACTACATTCCAGAGTCCTGAGAGAGGTTGCTGAAGAGATAACAGATGCATTGGTCATGATCTTTTAAGAATCACTTGATCCTAGCATGGTCCCAGAGGACTGTAAGATTGCAAACGTCACTCCACTCTTTAAGAAGGGAGGTAGGCAAAAGAAAGCAAATTATCTTTTCTTTTTACAGTATTTTTATTCAGAATTTAAAAAAAAACAAGATTTACAGAGTGCAACATCTACATCTCAACATAACTTGGGTACATTCACATATTGTAATAAAATTGATCAATTGTTATAGCATAACACATAAAGGTATACCACCCTGTAATCAAAAATTAGTCCTGACAAAGGGTCGTGGCCCGAAACGTTGACAGCGCTTCTCCCTATAGATGCTGCCTGGCCTGCTGTGTTCCACCAGCATTTTGTGTGTGTTGTTGTTTGAATTTTCAGCATCTGCAGATTTCCTCGTGTTTGCTCTTTAAATACAATGTTGGCATTTTTTCAAGGAGAATAGAATATAAAAGCAAAGAGATAATGCTGAGCCTTTACAGGACACTAGTCAGGCCATACTTGGGAGTATTGTCAACAGTTTTGAGCTACGTATCTCAGAAAGAATGTGTTTCATTGTAGAGTCCAGAGGAGGTTCAGGAGGATGATTCCAGGAATGAAGGGTTTAACATATGAGGACAGGTTGGCAGCTTTGGGCCTGTACTCACTGGAATTTAGAAGAATGCGGTGGGATCCCATTTAAACAATTGAATGTTGAAAGGACTGGTCAGGGTGGATGTAGAGAAGATGTTTCCTATGGTGGGGGTATCCAGAACTAGAGGACACAGTCTCAAGATTGAGGGATGACCCTTTAGAACAGAGGTAAGAGAGTAGTAAATCTATGGGATGCTCTGCCATAAGTCTGTGCTTATACTTAAGGTGGAAGTTGATTACTTCCTGATTGGTCAGGGTATCAAAGGGTATGGTGAGGTGAGAGGGCAGGTTAATGGGCCTGAATAGGATCTGGATCAACCATGATGGAATGGCAGAATAGACTTTATGGGTTGAATGGCCTAATTCTGCTCCTATGTCTTACGGTCAGCAAGGAGGAGACATTATCACCAAGCCATAGGAAGTCAAGGATTCAGTTGCAGAGGGAGGTACAGAAGACCAGGTTCTGTAGCTTATCAACCAGGAATGGGAGTGCTGGTTAAACACTGAGCTATAGTCAATGAACATACTGTAGTGCTGACATACTGCAGGTGTTGGTATTGTATAGTAGCAGATCTGAATCACTCCCACCACCAAGCACAACTTTCCCTCCCCACCCCCAAATTTCTACTTTCTGCAGGCCATCCATTTTAAATTCCACTGCCGTGATGCGGCCATAATTCGGTTGCAGGAACAACATCTTATATTGTTTGGGTAGCCTCCAACCGGATGTCATGAACATCGATTTCTCAAACTTCCAAAAATGCCTCCCACCCTTTCCCATCCCCTTTTCCCTCTTTCACCTCATCTCTGTGCCCACCCATCACCTCACTCTAGTGCTCCTCCCCCCTTTTTCTTTCTTCCATGGCCTTCTGTCTCTTTCACCAACTTCCCAGCTCTTTGTTTCATCCCTCCTCCTCCAGGTTTCACCTATCACCTGATGTTTCTCTCCCCTCACCACCTTTTAAATCTACTCCTCAGCTTTTTCTCTTCAGTTCTGCTGAAGGGTTAGGCCCAAAACATGGACTGTATTTTTCCCCCATAGATGCTGCCCGGCCTACTGAGTTTCTCCAGCATTTTGTGTGTTGCTCGGATTTCCAACATCTGCAGATTTTCTCATGTTTGTGACCGGATCATTCCCTTCAATGTGTAAATGGAAGTAAATGACAGTGCAATGGTTAACACAGTTTGAATACAGGTCATCAAATTTTAAGGAGTGTTGCTGCGTAACAGCATAGCCAAAATAATTGATCAGTTGATCAAAACTAGTGAAAATGAAGTTTGTGAACTATTCACACAGCCTATATAAACTGTGTATGGGGGAGGGTGTCAGAGGTAGGTGTTTTAAACAGAGTGGTGGTGTGTGAAACACTCTACCAGTGGTGGTGTTGGAGGCAGATACATTTGGGACATTTTAGAAACTCTTATAGGAACACATGAATGATAGAAAAATGGAGGGCTATGTGGGAGGGAAAGGTTAGATAGATTTTAAAGTAGGTTAAAAGATTGGCACAGCATTGTGGGCCAAAGGGCCTGTACTGTGCTGTAGTGTTCTGCATTCTGTGTTGTATACGAATCCAACATACTCTTAAAACCAGGAGCCGTTTCTTTTTCATTCATCCAGCTTTCAGAGTGACGTACATAAATGGACCACCTCCATTGTTTCCTATACAGATTAGGTCAACCACCTAAGATTGATGCAGCATTTCATAAACTCCAATCTGACTTTATGACAGCTCTGTTGTCACATCTTCACATCCTCTGCAAATCTATCTTTAATGTAAAAATGTTCTCCTGAAATCTCCCTACATCCTCCTCACAGCCGCTCTGCTTTTGAACTTCATCAATAAATGAGATGGGCAATTTAACTTCAATAAATTGCCCATCTCATTCATTGATAAAGAATGAATAACTGGGCCTATCTTTGAAGTTGAAACAACCTCCGAAATTGAAAATGACCAATTCCCATTATTCCATATTTAACTAATTATCACTCTACAACAATGCACTACTCCAAATAATGTCTTATACACATCTTACATATGAGTATAAATGATTATGGGGAAAGGGGAGGAGAATGGAGTTGAGTGAAATAATAAATCAGCCATGTTCAAATGCCAAAGCAGACTCAATGGACCAAATGGCCTAATTCTGTTCCATTGTATAAGTCTTATTGAAGTCCAATATACAAATCTACTGATTTTCCTTTATCTATTCATTTAATTACAAAGCATAATTGTTGTCTCCTTGCTTTTTAACTTTGATAATACCATTCTCTCTAATCTACAGATAGTTGCCCCGGAATTCAAGCGCCTGGAAGTTGTTGAGAAATGCAAGCACAAACTTAGGACGGTCCCAACGTATGCTCCATATGATGCATTCGAATTCTGCTTAGAAGTCTGGTGAACAGCCACCTTACTGACACTCTTCTGATCATCCAACTGCATACATCAAACGATTCCAGTTATCTATTCTACCAGTATGTCTGTCTAGGTACCATATCCAATGCGGACGGTGGTGACCATGGTTTTCACTAGTGACAACATCAAAAAACTCCTGCACATTTGTGAAATGTTCTGATAACTGTCCGCAGCCTGTTGATGGGTTGTTATGCTAATAGGCCCCTTTCCCTGAAACCTGAAACGTAGTGTTTTCTCTGTCATTGGCCTACGCACAACAGCAAACTCAGTCCACTTTACTCGGTTGTACATACTACACGCTGTTGACATCTGGACACCCGTAACTTACCAGCTCTGCAAGCCTCGGGGATAAAAATACCTTACATCAAATCTTGGTTCTATCAGAGAGCGGGACAGTTCCCCTCCGCCTGGATTCCCGCGTGGACGCGGCAGGCCAGCGCCAGAGGGAAGAGGGGCTGTTCCCTCCAACTCAATACCTCCCCCCCGGTCAAACAACTGAGATGAGGGTATACAATCAAACCGCCAGGATCTTAACATCTAACAGAAAATACTGTCATTGCCAAATGTAGTTACATTAAGCGTAGGAAAATCGCAAACAACGAAAAAAATAACAAGTCGAATCAGACAGTGAGAAAAGGGCCCTTTGGCCCAACCGTGCCGACCATTGACGCCGAAAGCATTCAGTAATTTAGTTACTAAATGTGAACGTGTCTTTCGTTTAGCATATGTATGGACACGTACTGTAAGTAAAATTGTGACGTGCCGAATAGCTCCAATTTGCAGCACGCTTAATGGCCGCTACTGTTATGCCATGAGTGCATTTTGGTTGCGACTTTAAGGCTATTTTCAAGATTTTGTAAATCTACAATTTACCACAATCCTGAAGCAGGGTTTTGACCCAAAACGTCGACAATTCTCCCCACCCGATACTGCTCGTCGCGCTGAGTTCCTCCAGTTCACTATTGTGTATGGTAATCGAGCACGGTCAGCCATTGGAAACCAATACCACTCACTACTGCCCACTGCCCGAATAGACAACAGTATATTCGAAAGGAATAGAACGTATATTCAGTGGGACTTTACTGGGTACACCTGCTCAATTAATGCAAATATCTAAGCTAATCAAGTGGCAGCGGCTCAATGCAGACATCCCACCATGAAAAAAACTCATTTCAGGGAGGTAGCACCACCACCCCCCCCCCCCCCACGCCCCGCTAATAGCCTCAATGCTAATAGTTAAATGCTAACACAAATAGTTTTTCTATTTCTTTTGCAAACTTTCCTTGTACTGTGATATGGCTTGCTTGGCAGATTTGAGCATTTTGCTGAAGTCTCAACTTCATAGCAGTCTGTGTCAATGAAATTGTTAATTTTGCAAGACATCAGATTCACAATTATATTACCATTGAGTTATTTTTTTATTCTATTACAACTTTAAGCAAATCTACAGGGAGTTTGGCCATCAATAGAGTAGCTCCTTAGCAGCTAGTTTAAATAATGTTAGCTATGCTAATAAATGAATGACACCTGTTAAACACCTCAATATGTCTTTTACAGCCATTTAACCCACAATGGTCGATAGAAAAGTCACTGTTACAAACAGTGCAGCAAGCAACACTGTCAGTATTTTTGATCCTATTAGACAGGAGTAGACTTTAATGTAGTCTGGGGTGAAGTACGTTTTATATTTTCTTTTTTTTTGGAACACTCTGCCATGACGCTGCAGGACATTAAACTGAAGAGAGAGAGAGAGAGATCGACTGTAAATCCCACCCACAGGGAAAACTGATAAGTCTACGTAGCACAGAGAGAGACCAATCAGAATTCTCTCCCTCCCCCCCCCCCCACCTTACTCACTCTCTCTCAAAGAAATCGATTTCCAGTATATTGTGCATAATTTGCAGGTGTCAGGGAGCCGCTATCAATATGCGGGAGACTCCTGGAACTTCCGAGAGAGGTCGAATGTCTGCTCAATACATAAAAACATGCAGACATGGTCAAGAGATTCAGTTGTTTACATCATACAGATTACAGTCAGCAATGGTTTATTGCAGGGATGGCCAACCTCTGGCGCATTGGATGATTAGAAATGGTGCATTGCACTCCAGTGATAGTAATAAAAAAGTAAACCCACTCATGCAAAAAGTATTAACCAAAAGCCGATTTGTAGAAAATAATCTAACAGGAATTCAAGTAGCTTAGAACTAGAAATGGGTTTTACTGAGAATAAATTTAAAACTTAGCAATTATTTTTAGTGATTTTATTTCATGCACATCTTTTGGCGAATGTTATCTTCTTTCACATTAATCTGTTTTCAATTAAAAAAATGTTCAATAAGTCAAACTAGGAAAGAAGGACTTTTGTTCTGCAGTCATTCCATAACTGTCATAACTGT
Source organism: Hypanus sabinus (assembly GCF_030144855.1). NCBI lineage: Eukaryota > Metazoa > Chordata > Chondrichthyes > Myliobatiformes > Dasyatidae > Hypanus > Hypanus sabinus. The sequence continues at coordinate 1,258,560 of NC_082725.1, read as the reverse complement.
TCATATGCATTTGATACTTGTTTGATCCTGAGACGCCAGGCGTCGCAGGTTTTTGCCAATCAGTTTACAATTGACACTCATGCACTGTGGAGTTGTGCTTTGTTCGTCTTTTGTGAACATTTGCAGTTTTCTACTTTTTCAAAAATTAAGCCTTGATTTTACATTCAGTTGCCCATCACAGTACAAAAGAAAATGAGCAAAAGAAAAGCAGAAAGTGATAGTAAGCATGAATTCAATGAACAGTGGGAAAATGAGTTCTTATTTATAGCAGGTCCATCAGGAAAACCGTTGTGCATTGTTTGTGAAAACACTTTCTCACATAATAGAAGACATGATCTTAATAGACACAACAAAACACAACATCAAACTGAAATAGAAGGAAAACTGAAGCTAGTGCTTGGGTCTGAGTTACAGAAAGAATATGTGATCAAGAAAAAGGAAGAAATCAAAAGAAGACAAAATACATTTGTTAAAAGTCTCATTAAGGTAAGTAATGTTTATCTTGCTTTTATATTAAATCAATATATCATGTAAAAATGCTAAATATGTCTATATTAACATATTTTACAAGAATTGAATGGGGGTACAAGAGTTGTATGGTGCATCTTAACTCATGCATGAAAAAAATTGATGCATAGAATGTAAAAGGTTGGCCACTCCTGGTTTATTGGGTTAACATTAGAAGGCATAAAGTTGGTCATGCAATATTGGTGACATTATAGTGTTGAGAGCACTGTATTCAGATCTTCATTTTTCAGTGGATAGGAAATGAATGGACACAAAATCTTGGGTTATTTTATGTGGATTATAGTCCCAGTGTACCTCTTTCTGTCACCACTCAATGGTCTTTGAGTTGGGCCTTCAGGAAAAGATCAATATAAGGAGTGATTGTTTATCAGTGGCACAGGAAGTTCAGCAGTATATTCAAAACAGATATTATGGATTCTTACATATCTACGCCATTGGTTCAGATAATCCAGTAATAGGTCAATCAAGTGTTTGTGTTTATATTCCAAATTTTCAGGTGACTATTAAGAAATATCAGTATTTACAGTATGTTTGAGATGGTTGCTATCATTTTAGCCCTGGAATGAGTTGAAGATGGATGCCCTGATTAGTGTATTTCTGAGCTTTGATTCGTTCTGTTTTTATATTGACTAAAACAGGTATTTCAAATTGTAGGCCAGACATTCAACTTGAGATTGGACAACATCTGTTTAGGCTGCAGGGTCTTTACTCCCCACATTGGGTTGAAAAAACAAGGTGGTAGGCATTCTTGCCAATCACTAAAATTGAGGATGTAAATGTAGTGGTGCCTTTGCATAAGGGGGAGGTGAAAGTCATAATTATAAAGTCAATTCGATCACTGTGGCACAAAGATGGTACAAGGAAGAAAAGGACTGCATTTATATAAAATTTAGAGGATAGTGGGAACTCAACTGGGTGATGAGTATAAAAGGAGGGAAGAAGTTATATTTACACATGTATGTATTGGACATAGTAGATTAAATATTTCCTTGTTCAGAATCAATATGCATGATAAAGGCATTTGTAGGGAGTGGACTTGTCAACAAATGTTGCAGCAAATATTGTTTGAATGCAGTTCCTCTGAGTGCAAAGGAAACATCTAATTGCTAAATTGAGATCTTTGGGACACACACAGTTTAACCTGGAAAGTTTGTTAGGATAGCACTACCATCATAATGTATGTACATAAGTGTACATTTGACTTTCTAAAAAGCATTAGAGTTTTTGATATTATTTGAATATTTTTGGAGGACTGGGATTTAGTGGTTATACTTCCTGTCTCTTTGCTCTACACTCCAACTCAATAGGTGGGAGTAATGCACCTTATCTTAGTTTACCCACTGCCATTAAAGTTTACAAGAAGAAGACGCTCAATTGTTCAGATGAAACATCAGAATGGGAAACCTATCAACCTTCACTTTAAATATTTACCCAATGACTTGGCCTCCACAACCATGTGTGTCAATGAATTCCACAGATTCACCACTCTCTGGTTAAAGAATTCCCCCCTCATCTCTGTTCTAAAAGCATAGCCCTCTATTCTGAGGCTGTGCCCTCTGGTTCCAGACTTACCCATTATAGGAGCCATCCTCTATCTTGGCCTTTCTATATTTGATGGATTTCAAAGAGATTCCCTCATCATTCTTATAAACTCCAGTGAGTACAGACCCAGAGCCATCAACTGCTCCTTTAATTCCTGGAGTTACTTTCATGAAGCTCCTCTGGACTTCCAAAGCCAGCACATGACTGGCCTTCAATCCGAAACACCATTCCCATATGATTTAACTTCTCAAATATCTAGGCTCCAAATTCCAGTATCTGTAGTTTTTTGTGTGACCATCTACCAATCTATGTTTTGAATTCAATCAATAGCAGATTCTCCTGCATAAAGATTCACTCATCCATGTGAACATGATGCTGTAGCCAAGGGAAACATTCTTCCTGCATTACTATTTCAGCCTTCCTAATATTGTGTGTCAATGAAGCTACATCTGAATCTTCCTTTAATGAGAGCATACCCTACTTTCAAAGTTCAAAATTCAGTGTAAATTATCAAAGTACATTTATGTCACCATATAAAACCCTGAGATTTATTTTTGTGGACACACAAGAAAGGACAAACAACTAGTGTGCAAAATGCAATAACTGTGCAAATACAAAAAGAAAAAATAATAATACATAAATAAGCAATAAATGTTGAGAATATAGTTGTAGAGTGCTTAAACTTGAGTCCATAAGTTGTGAAATTAGTGCAAAGTTGGGGTGACTCTGTATACTCCTCAAACTCTCTAGCATGTCAGGAGTTAAAAGATGTTACATCTTTACATCTTTGATTATAGATTTCAATGTTTGCCCAAATACTGATCAGTTGTTCACTGTTTTCTCTATCCTTTCTCATGAAATGGGCTCATACTTGAAAGCCTCCAAACTACGGAAAGCATTCCATAATCTTTCGAATTTTAGAAGATGTTGATTAGTGCATCCTTTATCCCCACAGCCACTTCATTCGAAGTCCTGAGATATTAATTATCAGTTCCCTTCTGTTAGCTTCTCAATCTCGAAAGGTGATGACCTTCCACACAGTGAGTGAGGAAAATGTAGGTGGTAGTACACAAGACCCTGTTGTACCTTTCTAGGTTGCAGAGATACTACAGAGAATCCTTGGCAAGTTGCTGCGGTGAACTTTGTAGATGGTAACAGTTGATTAATAGTGCAAGAATGAAAAAGGAAGGGGATGTTTGCAGTAATAAGTAATTGACCAGGCTGTTTTTTGACCATGTGCCATTAGCCATTAGAGATATGCTTCTATAGATATTGCTAAATAACAAGATTCATACTTAAAACTGCACTACACAGAAAAACTTACTATTTCTCTCAACAGATTTGCAGTACCCTCATAGCAGAGAGAATTACAGCAAAGTTTATCAGATTTATCTTTTCATAATCTGCTTTGCATTTTTTGAATTTTCATACCCAAGATGTTTATTTTTATCAGGATGACAATATCAAATGTAGGTAGTAATGTTGGTGAAACTAATGTGACTGTTTCAACTCTGACATAGGTATAGCATAAATCTGTAGTGTTTATTCCAGAGGATGGGCCACTGATAGTACTCAGTGTACAAGGGGAAAAAACAATTAATGGTGTGTATGTTCTTAGGATTTTCTGTTTTTTGGTCCTTTTGAAGGCTTTGTCAGTTGTGAAGTTTCACCTTTAGGTGCAGAAACCCTTTTTTGACCATTCGTAGCCTTTTCCAATTTGAGCTGAAATAGAAAAGAATTGTAAATTAAAGGTCATAGTAAATGGAATCATTTAATATTAACAGATCAAATCCACAATCAGATTTAATATCACTGGCATATGTCATGAAATTTATTGCTTTGTTACAGCAATACTTTGCAATACATTATTATACAAAAACTAAATTGCTTATACTATAAAAGGAAGTATATAAAATTAAATTGAACAAGTAGTGCAAAAGAGAGGGGAAAATACTGAGGTAGTGTTCATGGCTTCCTTGCCCATACAGAAATATGATAGCAGAGGGGAAGAATCCATTCCTGAAATGTTGAGTATGTGTCTTCAGGTTCCTGTACCCCTCCCTGATGGTAACAATAAAAAGAGGGCACGTACTGGGTGATGGAGGTCTTTAATGATAGATGATACCTTTTTGAGGCATTGCCTTTTGACCAAAAAGTAGCCATTACTGCGCAATTGCCATTGGTAGTTTCAAACAACATAATTAGAGATTTGCCTCAAAGATCCAGCTCAATAATTTGCAGCTTTGCCATGTATCTGTGGCAAATGTTGTAGCACCAGCCACTTCATGTAAGTTTGCAGGTTCAGCCCCCATTACCATATTGTACTGTGCTGCTATTGTTTAATGAAATGTGCTATGCTGCTGTCTGTACTGTAATGTACTGTGCTGTTTTGTACTGTAATGTACTGTGCTGATGTTGTGTAAGACCATAAGATATAGGAACAGAAGTGGGCCATTTGGCCCATCGAGTCTGCTCCACCATTCAATCATGGGCTGATCCAATTCTTCCAGTCATCCCCACTCCCCTGCTTTCAACCCATACCCTTTGATGCCCTGGCTAATCAAGAACCTATCTATCTTTGCCTTAAATACGCCCAGTGACTTGGCCTCCACAGCCGCTCGTGGCAACAAATTTCACAGATTTACCACCCTCCACATCTCAGTTCTAAAAGGATGTCCTTCAGTCCTGAAGTTGTGCCCTATTAACCTAGACTCCCCTACCATGGTTAATAACTTTGCCATATCTAATCTGTTCAGGCCTTTTAACATTTGGAATGTTTTTATGAGATCCCCCCTCTTTCTCCTGAACTCCAGGGAATACAGCCCAAGAGCTGCCAGACATCCCTCATACGGTAACCCTTTCATTCCTGGAATCATTCTCGTGAATCTTCTCTGAACCCTCCAATGTCAGTATATCTTTTCTAAAATAAGGAACCCAAAACTGCACACAATGCTCCAAGCATGGTCTCACGAGTGCCTTATAGAGCCTCAACATCACATCCCGGCTCTTATATTCTGTACCTCTAGAAATGAATGCCAATATTGCATTCTTCACAATCAACTCAACCTTGAGGTTAACCTTTAGGGTATCCTGCACAAGGACTCCCAAGTCCCTTTGCATCGCTGCATTTTGAATTCTCTCCCCATCTAAATGATAGTCTCCCTGTTTATTTCTTTCACCAAAGTGCATGACCATACACTTTCCAACATTGTATTTCATTTACCACTCCTTTGCCCATTCCCCTAAACTATCTAAGTCTCTCTGCAGGCTCTCTGTTTCTTCAACACTACCCGCTCCTCTACCTATCTTTGTATCATCACTGTAATATACTGTGCTGTTGTTGTGTACTGAAATATACTGTGCTATTGTGTACTGTAATGTACTGTGCTATTATGTACTGAGCTGTTGTGTACTATAATGTACTGTGCTGCTGTTGTGTACAGTACTGTAATGTACTGTATTGTTGTGTTTGTAATGTACTATGCTGCTGTGTACTGTAATGTACTGTGCTGCTGTTGTGTACTGAAATGTCCTGTGCTGTTGTTGTGTAATGTAATATACTGTGTACTGTAATGTATTGTGCTGTTGTGTACTATAATGTTCTGTGCTGCTGTGTAATGTAATGCAATGTTTATGCTACTATTGGATAGGAGATAGGTAAAACCAGAAGGTTATCCTTTGTGCACAAATAATCAGAACATAACACTGTTAGAAAGTCTTGAAGGGGACTTAATGAAGGATTATGAGGGTATGCATGAAATTCCAAACATGTCTCTGGGCCTGGTTGATCAACAAATTTTAATTGTTAACACTTGGTCTATAAAACCTTCCGGTTTCAAGCCTTCACCCTGAAATTAAGTAAAAATGTGAAAATAGATTGCTACTCCACAGCTCAAAAGACACACCTCTGTGATGTATTGGCCTAATTTTTTGCTATATCACTTTCAATAACTGTTCTCTTTGTGTGTTATTAGTCTCTGTCATAGAGAGCATCAATATCTTATTGTAATTAGTGTCAGGTTTCAGAAGTAATCCTTCAGTTCTGGAATTCTGACCAATATTTAGTCCTTAATCATTAAATCAGTTAATCCATTTCTTTTCAAATCCCTATTTGCGGGGGCTCATTTAATACAAATTAGCTGCCACATTTCGTCAAGTATAGTGATGATAATACAGCAAATCAAAACTTCACCAACGATGAGAAACTTTAATACGTAAACTAAGGCCACTGACAGTTCCACATAAAATATGGGCACACAAAAAGAAAAATAACCTAGTTTAAATCTGGTTGGAAATTTTGTAAGAATAGTTGTACCACTCTGAAGTTTAAGTGCAGACCGCTGTTTATTCCAAAAGCTGTATTGTTATCCTCTGAGATGCATCTCTATTTATTCTGCTATTATAAACATACCCGCTCTTGATAGCGGCTTTCGAAGTAAGCCATGTCTCGTTCCTCGGCTGTGGGAAGGTGGGCAAATCGACTTAGCCCATAAACATCTGCAGAAGAAGAGGAAAAAACTGGTTGTTGACAGATATGAGAAAAAGCAGTGATATGACTGTTTTGTGCAACTGGCCAGTTAAAGTGCTGAAGCAACACACACCGTTTCACTCCGTGCTCAGTAATCCGTCCAAATCAATGTGAGCGACCAAGGACAAGAGGTGGATTCCAGCTCTCTGTAGTTTAATCCACCCATCCCCCAATGTTTGCATTTAGGATCATGGAGCAATACAGGCCTTTAGCCCACAGTGCCCATCCAGCCCACAGTGTGAATCAAGCCCACGGTGCCCACATTGCCCACCAACCCATGGTATGTGCCCAGCCTATTGTGTGAACCCAGGCCACAGTGCCCATCCAGCCCACAGTGTGAATCAAGCCCACGGTGCCCACATTGCCCACCAGCCCACAGTGCCCACCAACCCATGGTATGTACCCAGCCAATTGTGTAAGCCTAGCCCACAGTGCCCACCAACCCATGGTATGTACCCAGCCCATTGTGTGAACCCAGCCCACAGTGTGAATCAAGCCCACGGTGCCCACAGTGCCCACCAACCCATGGTATGTACCCAGCCCATTGTGTGAACCTAGCCCACAGTGCCCACCAACCCATGGTATGTACCCAGCCCATTGTGTGAACCCAGCCCACAGTGCCCATCCAGCCCACAGTGTGAATCAAGCCCACGGTGCCCACAGTGCCCACCAACCCATGGTATGTACCCAGCCCATTGTGTAAACCTAGCCCACAGTGCCCACCAACCCATGGTATGCACCCAGCCCATTGTGTGAACCCAGCCCACAGTGCCCATCCAGCCCACAGTGTGAATCAAGCCCATGGTGCCCACAGTGCCCACCAACCCATGGTATGTACCCAGCCCATTGTGTGAACCTAGACCACAGTGCCCACCAACCCATGGTATGTACCCAGCCCATTGTGTGAACCCAGCCCACAGTGCCCATCCAGCCCACAGTGTGAATCAAGCCCACGGTGCCCAGTGCCCACCAACCCATGGTATGTACCCAGCCCATTGTGTGAGCCTAGCCCACAGTGCCCACCAACCCATGGTATGTACCCAGCCCATTGTGTGAACCCAGCCCACAGTGCCCATCCAGCCCACAGTGTGAATCAAGCCCACGGTGCCCACAGTGCCCACCAACCCATGGTATGTACCCAGCCCATTGTGTAAACCTAGCCCACAGTGCCCACCAACCCATGGTATGCACCCAGCCCATTGTGTGAACCCAGCCCACAGTGCCCATCCAGCCCACAGTGTGAATCAAGCCCATGGTGCCCACAGTGCCCACCAACCCATGGTATGTACCCAGCCCATTGTGTGAACCTAGCCCACAGTGCCCACCAACCCATGGTATGTACCCAGCCCATTGTGTGAACCCAGCCCACAGTGCCCATCCAGCCCACAGTGTGAATCAAGCCCACGGTGCCCACGGTGCCCACCAACCCATGGTATGTACCCAGCCCATTGTGTAAACCTAGCCCACAGTGCCCACCAACCCATGGTATGCACCCAGCCCATTGTGTGAACCCAGCCCACAGTGCCCATCCAGCCCACAGTGTGAATCAAGCCCACAGTGCCCACTTTGCCCACCAGCCCAACTGAAGTACACAAGTCATCAAACTTTTCTAAAAATAACCTTTCATTTTGATATTGTCATACTTTTTCATTAATAATGGGTTAAATAAGCAAATTATTCTGATACATTTTCAACGCCAACCTCAAGCTACTTAGGAGTTCTTAATGATTGATGTGTTTTACTCAAGGTTATTAATGTTTCAAATTCTCTACTTAGAGTGTGTGGATACTCAATCATTCAGTATATATAAGAGGAAGATTGATAGATTTATGCAAATTAAGTTAATTAACATAATTACAATCAGGTTTATTATCACTGACTTATCTATATAACACAATGCAAAATAACTGAGCTGAAGTTGATGCCTTTTTTGATGAACTATAAGACAGACGAGCAGAATTATGCCAATCAGCCCATCGAATCAGCTCTGCCACTCTATCATAGTTGATTTATCTGGATACGCCCTCTCAACCCCATTCTCTTGCCTTCTTTCAATAACCTTTGACCCTCTGTCTAATCCTATCAACCTCCTCTTTAAATATACACAATGACTTGGCTTCCACAGCTGTCTATGACAATGGTTTCCACAGATTCACTACCCTCTGACTAAAGAAATTCCTCCTCATCTTTGTTCTTAAGGGATGTCCTTTTATTCTATTGATGAGGGTCAGTTAACATACTTCATAGTCTTACATTTGGCTGATGCAGACAAGAAACTCTCATGGTTATTTTGCTTTCCAAACCCCACCAGACTCCTGTGGGCCAGTAGCCTTTCCTCTGTAGACTGTACTGTTTGTGTACAAATCTGTCCTTTTAATTTCTATCTGATTACTGTTTGAAGTGTACAATAGAAGAGATCGATAGGAGAGAAAGTAAGAGGTTAGTAGGGCAAGAGGAGACATGAAGTGTTGTTGGAAAGCAGGATTGAGCAGAATCACGACTCTATGTATGTTGAGTGGAATTGGGGAAAGAGCTGGCCCCTTCAGGGCTAGTGAGGAAATCTATGTGTGGAGCCAGGGGATATGGGTCACCAAGAACGCTCACCTTTCTGAGGAGGCTGAAGGGAGGTGGACAATACACATCTAAAGTCATGTCATTCTACGAATGCGTAGGAGAAAGCATCCAAACAAGCTGAATCACTGCAAAGTATGGAAACTGCACTGTGGCAGAAAGGAAGACATATATTCAGAAAGGTGCCTGAAAAGGGCCAGTAGCAACATGAAGGATCCCACCCACTCTTCTCGTGGACTGGATAGTCACCAGGGAGGACACTATCTAGCATCCAAGCCAAGACCACCAAACTCCAAAGCAGTTACTTTTCCCAAGAGGTAAAGCTGATCAACATTTCCACCCACTAACCCTATCCTCCCGCCTCTCCACACCCTCAAACACCACTACTTTATCATTTCCTGTCAGAGTCACTTTCTATGTACATAAACTATCTTATGTATTTATATTTATTGTGTTTTTCTCATTATTATTGTGTTCTTTATCTTATTGTGTTTTTTTTAAATCCTACTGCTGTGGATCTGGAGTAACAATTATTTCAATATCCTTTACACTTGTGTACTGAAAATGACATTAAACCATCTTGAATCCTGAATCTCAAATAAATGCTTCTCATCAGTATTCACCAGGGAGATGTGGGGGATGGAGAGCTGGTGAAGGAGAGGGCTGCCAATACTCTGGAACATGTTTGTGTCAGGAGGGAGGAACCATCTGTAGTGTAATGAGAGATAGATCCGCAGGATCTGGGATCTCTTCCAGGATATATGGAGAGCAGGGCAGGGATTGCTGGATCTCCGATGGAGAGTTTTGCATCTTCATTAGCCTCAGGTGATGTACTGGAAGATACCAAATATTGATCCCACATTCATAAACAGCAGAAGCGATAAGAGGGGGAAAGATTTAAAAGGGACTTCAGAGTCAACATTTCACACAGAGGGTGGTGCCAGAGAAAGCAGCTGAGGCAAGTACAATAGTATCATTTAATTTGGATCAGGTGACTTGTGTGCAAAATAGTCATCAATAATAAATCTGGAAGAATGCAATTATGTTTTCTTGTTTTTTGACTTACCATCTGTTGGTTTTCCTGCATTTATTGCATCTATTTGTGGTGCGAAAGCTCTCAGGAAAGGGTGGTCCATAGAAGTAGAAGGTGCATCAAGAATTTCATTGCTTGGTGCTCCTGAAAAATAATGGGGGTTGTAAAATTTAAATAATTAAAACCAGAAGACACTAGGTCTGTGTATTTTTAAGCAACCATTCAATGAGCTACCTATCATACTTACAGCATTGGTAGGCAGTGCCACCTGCAAACACCAGCAGCAACCCCAGGAACACAGAACCATAGCTTTACTTCAATGTAACTTCCCCCCTCATGAAGGATAGCACTGGGGGATCAGCAGTGGATAGAGTCAGCAGCTTTAAATTCCAAGCTATTAACATCTTGGATGACCTGTCCTAGAGACAGTATAGAAGCAATCACAAGGAAAGTGCACCAGTTTATTTAAAAGGTTAAGGCAGTTTGGCTAATCACTGAACACCCTAACAAATTTTGTAGATGCACTGTTGAAAGTATCCTCACAGGTTGCATCTGGAATGGCAATTTGAATACACAGGAATGCAAGAAGTTGCAGAGAATAGTAGACTGTACCCAAAACATAATGGGTACATCCCTCCCTACCATCAACAGTATCTACAAGAGGTACTGGCTCAAGGAGTCAACAACCATCATTACAGTCCCCACCATTCGGGTCATGCCATCTTCTCACAGCTACCATCAGCCAAGGGTAACAGAAGCCTGACGCCCTACACCATCAGGTTCAAGAATAGTTACTTCCCTTCAAACACTTGGTTCTTGAAACAACCAGTACAAAGTTAATCTATACCTCAGTATAGCAAAGATATGACAAACTTGCTCTACAATAGACTTGCTTTTTGATCTATTTGGCTTCTTTCTTGTAAAATTTGCATATAATGTATGGTTGATATTTCTTCTTGTGAATGCTGCTTATCTAATGCTATGTGCATGTAATGCAGCTGCAAGTAAGTTTTTCATTGCACCTATGCACATGTGTACTTGTGCATGTGACAATAAAGTATTTTTCTTAACTATCATTAGTATCAGAACTGAAACCTATCTTTTATGTCATTGAGACCGACAGCAAGGGAATTGAGTAGTCTTGGTTGGAGCGCAGACCAGGCCTTCATGCCACAGGGTTGCCTGCTGCAGCGCCCAGGGAAAAAACCGCTGGAGGCAATGTGGGAGAGAGCAGAAACATGGCAGTCATGCTGGAGTCTGTGCTGGGTTAGGTGATGGCTCCTCTCATTAGTGCTGTCCTCCAGTGTTCGGTTAGTGGAAGACAAAGCTGCAACTTTTCTGCAACTGCACTAGCACTTGATGAGCGAACAGCTGCGGACTTTTTCTTGCCAATAATATCCATGTACCATCAATCTACAAGATGTGACACTAAAGGACTTGGGCCATATGCTTTGTTGTGTGTGACTATATGCATGTTCCCTGGGTTGAGTGGGATCTTGGATCAGCCATCATGAAATGGTGGATCAGACTCAATGGGCTGAATGGCCTAATTCTACAGTGTCTTATCACCAAACAGTTATTACACATAGGACAATCCATAATAACCATCCAGATATAATAATTCAGGATAAACAAGCAAGAGCAACTTAATTAATAGATATAGCCATTCCAAACACAAATAACTTACAGAAATCAATAAGTGAAAAACACCAGACATATACTGAAATAAAAGAGGAACTTGAAAGATTTTGGAACATGTCCACACGGTAGGCTTATTCAGAAAGTCAGAAGGCATGGGATCCAGGGAAGTTTGGCCAGGTGGATTCAGAATTGGCTTGCCTGCAGAAAGCAGAGGATTGTAGTGGAGGGAGTACATTCGGATTGGAGGGTTATGACGAGTGGTGTCCCACAAGGATCGGTTCTGGGACATCTACTTTTCATGATTTTTATTAATGACCTGGATGTGGGAGTAGAAGGGTGGGTTGGCAAGTTTGCAGATGACACAAAGGTTGGTGGTGTTGTGGATAGTGTGGAGGATTGTCAAAGATTGCAGAGAGTCATTGATAGGATGCAGAAGAGGGCTGAGAAGTGACAGATGGAATTCAACCCGGAGAAGTGTGAGGTGATACACTTTGGAAGGACAAATTCCAAGGCAGAGTACAAAGTAAATGGGCAGGATACTTAGTAGTGTGGAGGAGCAGAGGGATCTGGGGGTACATGTCCACAAATCCCTGAAAGTTGCCTCACAGGTAGATAGGATAGTTAAGAAAGCATGTGGGGTGTTAGCTTTCATAGAAACATAGAAAATAGGTGCAGGAGTAGGCCATTTGGCCCTTTGAGCCTGCACTGCCATTCAGTATGATCATGGCTGATCATCCAACTCAGAACCCTGTACCTGCTTTCTCTCCATACCCCCGATCCCTTTTGCCACAAGGGCCATATCTAACTTCTTCTTAAATATAGCCAATGAACCAGCCTCAACTGTTTCCTGCGGCAGAGAATTCCACAGATTCACCACTCTCTGTGTGAAGAAGTTTTTCCTCATCTTGGTCCTAAAAGGCTTCCCCTTTATCCTTAAACTGTGACCCCTTGTTCTGGACTTCCCCAACATCGGAAACAATCTTCCTACATCTAGCCTGTCCAATTCCTTTAGAATTTTATACGTTTCAATAAGATCCCCCCTCAATCTTCTAAATTCCAGTGAGTATAAGCCTAGTCGATCCAGTCTTTCTTCATATGTAAGTCCTGCCATCCCAAGAATCAATCTGGTGAACCTTCTCTGTACTCCCTCTATGGCAAGAATGTCTTTCCTCAGATTAGGGGACCAAACATTGCACACAATATTCCAGGTGCGGTCTCACCAAGGCCTTGTACAACTGCAGTAGAACCTCCCTGCACCTGTACTCAAATCCTTTTGCTATGAATGCCAACATAGCATTTGCCTTTTTCACCACCTGCTGTACCTGCATGCCCACCTTCAATGACTGGTGTACAATGACACCCAGGTCTCATTACATCTCCCCTTTTCCTAATCGGCCACCATTCAGATAATAATCTGTTTTCCTGTTCTTGCAACCAAAGTGGATAACCTCACATTTATCCACATTAAATTGAATCTGCCATGAATTTGCCCACTCACTTAACCTATCCAAGTCACCCTGCATCCTCTTAGCATCCTCCTCACAGCTAACACCGCCGCCCAGCTTTGTGTCATCTGCAAACTTGGAGATGCTGCATTTAATTCCCTCGTCTAAATCATTAATATATATTGTAAACAACTGGGGTCCCAGCACTGAGCCTTGCAGTACCCCACTAGTCACTGCCTGCCATTCTGAAAAGGTCCTGTTTACTCCCACTCTTTGCTTCCTGTCTGCCAACCAATTCTCTATCCAAATCAATACCATACCCCCAATACCGTGTGCTCTAAGTTTGCACACTAATCTCCCGTGTGGGACCTTGTCAAAAGCCTTTTGAAAATCTAAATATACCACATTCACTGGCTATCCACTCTACTAGTTACATCTTCAAAAAATTCTATAAGATTCGTCAGACATGATTTTCCTTTCACAAATCCGTGCTGACTTTGTCTGATGATTTCATCTCTTTCCAAATGTGCTGTTATCACATCTTTGATAACCGACTCTAGCATTTTCCCCACCACCGATGTCAGACTCACCGGTCTATAATTCCCCAGTTTCTCTCTCACTCCTTTTTTTAAAAAGTGGGGTTACATTAGCCACCCTCCAATCCTCAGGAACTAATCCAGAATCTAAGGAGTTTTGAATGCATCCACTATTTCTTGGGCTACTTCCTTAAGCACTCTGGGATGCAGACCATCTGGCCCTGGGGATTTATCTGCCTTTAATCCCTTCAATTTACCTAACACCACTTCCCTACTAACATGTATTTCCCTCAGTTCCTCCATCTCACTAGACCCTCGGTCCCTTACTATTTCCGGAAGATTATTTATGTCCTCCTTAGTGAAGACAGAACCAAAGTAGTTATTCAATTGGTCTGCCATGCCTTTGTTCCCTATGATCAATTCACCTGTTTCTGACTGTAAAGGACCTACATTTGTCTTGACCAATCTTTTTCTTTTCACATATCTATAAAAGCTTTTACAGTGAGTTTTTATGTTCCCTGCCAGCTTTCTCTCATAATCTTTTTTCCCTTTCCTAATTAAGCCCTTTGTCCTCCTCTGCTGGTCTCTGAATTTCTCCCAGTCCTCAGGTGTGCCGCTTTTTTTTGCTAATTTATATGTTTCTTCTTTGGACTTGATACTATCCCTAATTTCCCTTGTCAGCCAGGGTGCACTACCTTCCCTGGTTTATTCTTTTGCCAAACTGGGATGAACAATTGTAGTTCATCCATGTGATCTTTAAATGCTTGCCATTGCATATCCACCGTCAACCCTTTAAGTATCATTTGCCAGTCTATCTTAGCTAATTCATGTCTCATACCTTCAAAGTTACCCTTCTTTAAGTTCAGAACCTTTGTTTCTGAATTAACTATGTCACTCTCCATCTTAGTGAAGAATTCCACCTTATTATGGTCACTCTTACCCAAGGGGCCTCGCACGACAAGATTGCTAACTAACCCTTCCTCAATGCTCAATACCCAATCTAGAATGGCCTGCTCTCTAGTTGGTTCCTCGACATGTTGGTTCAGAAAACCATCCCGCATACATTCCAAGAAATCCTCTTCCTCAGCACCCTTACCAATTTGGTTCACCCAATCTATATGTAGATTGAAGTCACCCATTATAACTACTGTTCCTTTATTGCACGCATTTCTAATTTCCTGTTTAATGCCATCCCCAACCTCACTACCACTATTAGGTGGCCTGTACACAACTCCCACCAGCGTTTTCTGCCCCTTAGTGTTATGCAGCTCTACCCATATCGAATCCACATCCTCCAGGCTAATGTCCTTCCTGTCTATTGCGTTAATCTCCTCTCTAACCAGCAATGCTACCTCACCTCCTTTTCTTTCCTGTCTATCGCTCCTGAATATTGAATATCCCTGAATGTTGAGCTCCCTTCCTTGGTCACCCTGGAGCCAGGTCTCTGTAATCCCAACTATATTATATTCATTAATAACTATCTGCACATTCAATTCATTCACCTTGTTATGAATGCTCCTCGCATTGACACACAAAGCTTTCAGGCTTGTTTTTACAACACTCTTAGCCCTTATACAATTATGTTGAAAAGTGGCTCTTTTAGCTTTTTGCCCTGGATTTGCCTGCCTGCCACTTTTACTTTTCACCTTACTACTTTTTGCTTCCACCCTCATTTTACACCCCTCTGTCTCTCTGAACTTGTTCCCATCCCCCTGCCACATTAGTTTAAAGCCTCCTGAACAGCAGTAGCAAACGCTCCCCCTAGGACATTGGTTCCAGTCCAGCTCAGGTGCAGACCGTCCTGTTTATACCACTCCCACCTCCTCCAGAACTGGTTCCAATGCCCCAGAAATTTGAATCCCTCCCCCTTGCACCATTTTTCAAGCCACGTATTCATCTGACACTCTGACTAGCACGTGGCACTGGTAGTAATCCAGAGATTATTAACTTAGTGGTCCTACTTTTTAGTTTATCTCCTAACTCCCTAAATTCACCTTGTAGGACCTCATCCCATTTTTTTACCTATATTGTTGGTACCGATGTGCACCATGACCACTGGCTGTTCACCCTCCCATTCCAGAATGTCCTGCAGCCACTCAGAGACATCCTTGACCCTTGCCAGGGAGGCAACATACCATCCTGGAGTCTCGTTTGCGGCCGCAGAAACGCCTATCTATTCCCCTTACAATCGAATCCCCTATCACTATAGCTCTCCCACTCCTTTTCCTTCCCTCCTGTGGCGCAGAGCCACTCATGCTGCAATAAACTCGGCTGCTGCTGCCTTCCCCTGATGAGACATCTCCCCCAACAGTATCCAAAACAGTATATCTGTTTAGGAGGGAGATGACCTCAGGGGACTCTTGAACTACCTGTCTACTGCTACTCTGTCTAGTGGCCACCCCTTCCCTTTCTGCCTATGTAGCCTTTACCTGCGGTGTGGCCAACTCACTGAACGTGCTATTCACGACTTTCTCAGCATCATGGATGCTCCAGTATGAATCCAATTGCAGCTCCAGACGCTCAATGCGGTCTGCCAGAAGCTGCAGTTGGACACACTTCCTGCACACATAGTCATCAGGGACACTAGAAGTATCCCTGATTTCTCACATGCTGCAGGAAGAAGAAACCACGGGGCCGATCTCAGCTGCCATGACCTACCCAATACTTGCCTCAACTTTTGAAACTTTCTCCTTTGAAAGGAACTTACCCGGCCTTTCCTCACTTGGAGTGAAGCTCGTCCTCAGCCTCTTCTAGTCAAAGCCTAAAATCTCCACTCCTTTACTGACTGCTTTCCACAGGCCGCTCTGCTTGAGCTACCCCTCTATTTATTTGTTTGAGCTTTTCAAACTGCTTGGTCACCTGACCTCGATAGCCCAATCAGCTTTCTGCTGAGTCTGAGCTATTCAAATCTTGATTGACTTGATTGCACAGTCCAACTGCCAAAACTGCCAGAATCTCTCGAGTCAAAGCCTCAAATCTCCACTCCTTCACTGGCCCACTCACTCAATGGCCGCTTTCCACTTAAGTCGAGGGATAGAGTTTAAGAGTCATGAGGTAATGATGCAGCTCTATAAAACTCTGGTTAGGCCACACTTGGAGTACTGTGTCCAGTTCTGGTCGCCTCACTATAGGAAGGATGTGGGAGCATTGGAAAGGGTACAGAGGAGATTTACCAGGATGCTGTCTGGTTTAGAGAGTATGGATTATGATCAGAGATTATGAGAACTAGGGCTTTACTCTTTGGAGAGAAGGAGGATGAGAGGAGGCATGATAGAGGTATCCAAGATATTAAGAGGAATAGATAGAGTGGACAGCCAGTGCCTCTTCCCCAGGGTACCACTGCTCAATACAAGAGGACAAGGCTTTAAGGTAAGGGGTGGGAAGTTCAAGGGGGATATTGAAGGAAGGCTTTTTACTCAGAGAGTGGTTGGTGTGCGGAATGCACAGCCCGAGTCTGTGGTGGAGGCGGATACACTAGTGAAAATTAAGAGTCTACTAGACAGGTATATGGAGGAATTTAAGGTGTGGGGGGGGGGTTATATGGGAGGCAGGGTTTAAGGGTTAGCACAACATTGTGGGCCAAAGGGCCTGTACTGTGCTGTACTATTCTATGCTCTATGTGCAAGGTATACATTGTTCCGATAGTAATATCTACAACTGGTGTCATCTCAGAGGCACTACACAACAGCATTAAACAATCAGAACTCTACAGTAATATCTATGTAAATCTTCAGAAAGTCACAATACTAACAACTGGAAAGGTCCAAAAGTTCCTAGCAATTGACAAATGAGTGTGCTTGGTCATGTCTGTACCTCAGGTTTTACCAGTTTGAGCTGAGAAAAAGTTAGTAATAATACTTCCTGTGCAATAAGTCTGATACAGCTTCTGAGGGTATATTTTCATCTACGAAAACATGATTCAGCACTCTCAATGAGCATATGCAATTCTGATAAGAAACATACACTACTAAACTTAAATAAGAGCTTCTGCTGCTGAGGCCTCCATCAGTCAAAGCTGACCATGGATATTGCATCCTAGCTACCTAGATAGACAATCCGGGCAGTACAATATGGAGAGCAAGCTGTTGCCCATGTAGCAAGCTTCCCCTCTCCATGCAACTAATGAACCCAATGGAATAGCAGAGACTGATAGTTTGATACCAGCAGTGTTGCAAGAGTTGGCCAATCAGCATTGAGCTCAAAATAGGACTGCCTTAAGGACTCCAGCTCCAGATTTTTCCCTCGGGGTTTACTCTCGGCGCCTTCCCCATGAATAGGTATCGCCGCAAGTCAGCATAGGTTTGAGATCAGAGTTTTCCTTCTAGATGAGCTGACAAGCCCTATCTGTCCAAAATAAGAACACAATCCAGAAAATGAAGATGTCATCTCTATTGATGAAAATGTTAATCAATGGAAGAGCATGACCCCCCCCCCCCCCACCACCATGGAAGACATCCTCACAATCTGAGCAGACTAGATGTCAACAAGGAAGCATCGAACACCTGGCTCAGAGTTATAGAGGAAATGCAGTGCAGGTAGACAGTAAGGTGCATTGTCACAACAAGGTAGATTGTAAGGTCAATAATCCATCTTATCGTATTAGGAGGCCATTCAAAATTCTTGTATCAGCAGGGTAGAAGCTGTCTTTGAGCTTGGTGGTGTATGTTTTCAGACTTTTGTATCTTCTGCCTGATAGGAGGGGGAGGAAAGAGAATGGCCGGGGTGGGTAGGGTCTTTGATTATGTTGGCTGTTTTACCAAGGCAACAAGAAGAATAGACAGAATCTATAGAGAGGAGGTGGTTTCCATGATATGCTGAGCCACATCCACGTTGCTCTGTGTTTCTTGCAGTCATGTATGGACTAGTTGAAATACCAAGCTGTTATATAGGATATGTTCTATGGTTCATCGATAAAACTTTGTAAATTTGACAAGACCATGCCAAATTTCTTTAGCCTCCTGAGAAAGTAAAGATGTTGGTGAGCTTCCTTGGCCATGGCATCTACTTGTCTGGCCCAGGACAGGATATTGGAGCTATTCACTCCTAGGAACCTGAAGCTCTCAACCTACTTAACCTCAGCACTATTGCTCTAGACAGGAGCATGTGCACCGATCCACTTTCTGAAGTCAATGATCAGCTCTTTTGTTTTGCCGACATTGTTGTTATGCCACCATGTCACTAAACTATCTATCTCCTCCTGTACTCTGACTCATCATTATTTGAGATACAGCCCACTATAGTGTTATTGGTTCACCACAGCCGCAAGTAAAGGAGCTGTGAAACCCAGCACAACCTGCACCAGGAGATAAATGAACTTCTTCTGTGAGCCTGATGGAGTTAGAGCTGAATATGGCTTCACAGTCATGAGTGTACAGGGGTAGAGTAGAGGGCTAAGGATTCAACCCTACAGAACACCAGTTTAGAATAATCACAGTGGAGGTGCTGCATGTCCTTCCTGATTATGGCCTGTTGGTCAGGAAATCAAGGATCTATTTGCAGAGGGAAGTGTTGATTCACAAATTTCAGAGTTTGGTGATGTTTGCTTGGAACTTTTTGGAATCTCAGAAATTTATGCAATTTATTGCATATTCTTAAAAGCCAGCTAATCTTCTTCAATACAAGTTTTAACACTGGCAACAACTGTAACTATAAAGAATAATAGAGGCATTGTCAACTTTAAATGAAGGATCACCAATCATTTCTAAAATAATTCACACTTTTCTACTTAAGTTTATCTTATCCAAATTACTTGTTCAAACTCATTTTTCTCAAAACTGTCTCAGTTGCTCCTTATTGACAATAACTGGACCCAGATTAATTAATAACACAGAAACAGCTCAACATTTAAGAACATCCTCTCAACATCTATTCATTACATATTGTTTCTTTAGATTTTTATCTTTTTCCTCAGTCAATAGCCAGACAACTAAATTCCTCTGTTATATTATTGCATTTTTTCAGGTGTTTTAATCTATCAAGGACATCAATAATAATATTCAATTGATTTTGTTGCAAGATCTCAACCTAGACCACACTTCCTCCACTATCCCAAAAACTTTTTTATATTTTTACTGAGGAACCATGTCTTAATTTAGACAAATATCAATTAATCAGCTTATTTTGTATCACTCTTCTAGTAATTACATATTAGATATTTAATTATGCAATCATAGTGAATATGACAATTTTCTAAAGGAAGGTAATAGTCAATTCTCTCTTCAGTTCTACTATTTCCTACCTTGCACTTAAAAAATTCAGACCAATGAAACCACCAACCTATTCCACTTGAGTCTAGTCGCATGTATCCTTCTGCCAGTGCATTAAATCCAGTCAGTCCACCCATGGCAGCATAGGGAACATCAGGCCCCACAGATCGTCCTCTGGCCAAACGTTCTGCTTTTGTCTCAACTATCATTGTATGAGCATACATTGGTTCACCACAGCCGCAAGTAAAGGAGCTGTGAAACCCAGCACAACCTGCACCTGGAGATAAACAAACTTTTTAACTTCGACATGGAAAATCACATCAAAAACACAGATTGGAATGTGGAACAATGTACAAAGAGAAGATTCCTTAGTAAAGGTAAATAACTACATAATATTTCAATCACTCATCCTGTCTTATCACAATACATCTGAAACAAAGGGATTCAATTCTAAGTTTGAAATGAACCAAAAGAATTAATCAGCAAACCGCCCTGATGACAGGATGCGTAACAGTTTTCTAGCATTTGTTTACCAGCTATTGACAGTTTTTTATTGGCTTTTTTCCAGTGATTTGAGAAAACAATTTGTATAGGTTAATGCTTATTGATCACCTAATAATAATTGATATTATAATACAATCCACAGCTTGTACTCTGGTTAGAGAAAAGCAATAGCAAGGGCACCACAGCACATTATCAATGTGCAGATGTCAGAATGCTGTTCTATTTAAAATACAAGTTTTGCTTTTGCTTCTCAGAAATAGACTGCAGTTTGATGTACTGCATCTGATGCTGATTTTTTTTCAAAATGATTGGTTGTCCATTGTCTCTGACAATGACAGGGAACCTGTGTGGGAGAGTTTCTAAAGTGGAAAAGCTGTTGCACTGGGGCAGTTCTACTCTCATGACCTTGGAAGTCTGGATCCTGTGGTACGAGTAGTCATCACAACTGATACCATAAATGATACTATAAATTACAAAATAAATAGTGCAAAAAGAAGTAATGAGGTATTCAGAAATCTGATGGCAGAGTAAAGAAGCTATTCTGAACCATTATGAGTCATAGAATCATAAAGTACTACAGCACAGAAACAGTCCATAAGGCCCATCTAGACCTTGCTGAACTATTATTCTGCCTTGTTCCATTGACCTGCACCCAGACAATAGCCTTCTATACCTCTCCCATCCATGTACTTAACCAAAATTCTCTTACATGCTAAAATCAAACCCACATTCACCTCTTGCACTGGCAGCTCGTTACACACTCTCACCACCCTCTGACTAAAGAAGTTCCCCTTCATGTTTCCCTTAAATATTTTACCTTTCACCCTTAACCCATAACCTCTTCAGGCTGCTGTACTTCAGAAGAGGTCTAAAAACAGTCTGACAGTTATTGATTAGTAAGAGCTTAATAGAGTGGATCTGGAGAGGATGGTTCCTATGGTGGGGGAGTCTATGACCAGACAGCCTCAGAATAGAGGGACGTCCATTTAGAACAGAGATAAGGGGGAATTTCTGTAGCCAGAGGTTTGTGAATCTGTGGAATTTGTAGCCACAGGCAGCTGTGGAGGGCATGCCATTTGGTATATTTAAGGAAAAGGTTGATAGATTCTTAATTAGTCAGGGTATGAAGGGTTACGGGAGAAGGCAGGAGACTGGGGCTGAGAGAGAAGTGGTTCAGTCATGATGAAATGGCAGAACAGACTCAATGTGCCAAACAGCCTAATTTTACTGCTATGTCTTATGATCTGATGGTAGTTTATTATCTCTGTTAACACTTCATTAAAAGATACATTTAAAGCACAAAATTCACTGTTTTGCCATGAGTTTAATTCATACCAACTATGAAAAAGCAGCAGGAGCAGGTAATTGATGGAATTATCTAAGGAGTGACACAAATCTATGGGGAAATATCTCACACTGACATTTAAATGTATATCTGCCCCAAATCTGAAGTTCGTTCCATGTTCATGCATACAGTAACTTAGGCACTGCCAACTTCAACATTACAGGCAGCTCAGTGACACAGCGAGGAGAGCTCTCACCTCACAAATACACATACACATTGAGTAACATAGACACTCCCAGCTTCAACATAACGGACAGCTCAATGACACAGTGAGGAGAGCTGCCACCTCACAAATATGCACATATCTTCTAGTTAAGATGGTGCTACCAAACATGTGTGACAGCTCACTGGTGGTTAAAAAGGCAAGAAATTCAACCAAAACCTTCACTAAAAACACCTTTTCTGAGGTAAATGTGTTAAATTGTCACCTCAAACAGTGAGGAGGTGAGCAATGGCAAGGCGAGTTTGGGGGATGAACAAGATGGTGTGTTGCAGAATCAATACAGATAGAATGAGCCATTTGGAAAGGAGAAGTGGAAGCAGAGGAGATTCGATGCCTGTACTACTGGCCTGAGTCTAAGGTTGGATCACTCTGGATGCCAAGCTGATTTGAAGACCTTGAGAGCAGCTTTGAGCCGGGTGCTGAAATCTGCACCCAAAGCGAGACATTGGGCAGCGTGGTCTAGGCTCCAAACCCTTTGCAGTAGCCAGATTCAAGTGCAAGGTACAATCTATTATTCATATCCAGATTGGAGGCAAGAGCTGATTTTGCTTAGTCTCTGCAATGATGTTCACTCCTCTTTCCAGGACACCAGAGCCTTTTGCTGTTCTGTTGTTTGGTCAATTTAAACACTGGCCCAGATAAATTGAAAAGACAGGGTGTCAAGATCCAAGGTGAGAGGTGATTTCACTCAATCTCCATGGCACTGAGGTGTGGTAAACTATGTATACTTGTCTGGACACGCCCCTCTGCTGACTGCTCCTGTGGCTCCCCCCACAGACCCCTGTATAAAGGCGATTGGGGCACTGCTCCTCCCTCAGTCTCAGAGATGTCCCTTTTGCTGCTAATAAAAGCCTATCATTCACTTCCTATCTCCGAGAGTTATTGATGGTGCATCGATTTTATTAGAAGCAATTTTAAAACATGGAGAGCATTTTACAACCCAACAGATTGGATCTTGACCCTCAATGCCGGGAAGCTGGCAACGCTTTCGAACTCTGGCTAGCATGCTTCGAATCATACCTGGAGGAGATGCATATAACTGAGCCTGTCACGCTGTGCAGTGTTTTCCTCTCCAGAATCAGTCCAAGGGTCTACTCCATGATCAGGGACCAAACGGACTACCGGGGTGCGATGGATGCCCTCAAAAGGCAATACCGGCAGCCGGTGAACACCATCCATGCAAGACATCTCTTAGCAACACGGCGGCAGCGGGCCAGAGAGTCAAGCACTGAGTTTGTCCGGGCCCTACAGACACTCGTGCGGGCCTGCGACTGCAGGGGACTGACAGTGGAACAGCATGCAGAGCTGCTGGTAAGAGATGCCTTTGTTACAGGGATCAGGTCAGTGTATGTGCACCAGCGGCTGCTGGAACATGCCGATCTTACCTTACAGTCGGCGATCGAGCTGGCCGACACACTGGAGGCTGCTCTGCACAATCCTGACACTGTCCAGGCATGCGATCTCCTGCCAGCCCCGTGGACGTTTGCAGACCCCGCAACCCGCCGGCGAATCAACCACAGCTGCTGTCAGTTGCAAGTCTGCGCAGTGTTACTTCTGCGGACTCGTAAAGCACCCCAGACAACACTGCCCGGCCTGAGAAGCTATCTGCTCCAGCTGCGGAAAGAAGGGCCACTTCACCAAGGCCTGTAAGTCAAAGTGGGGTCAAGCAGCGCCGCATGCGAGCCCTGGGGGTCGCCATCTTGCCTGCTCGCCATGTGCAAGGCATGGGGGGCGGCCATCTTTGTCGGCGCCACCTCGCCCCACCTCCGACCCACGGGTGCTTACCAGGCACCAAGACGGCAATGCAACTCTGGCCTCCGTGACCCTCGACCAAAGCACTCCACACCAGCTCACAAGGTCAATGATGGACATCCTGGTGGAGGGGCGCAGGACTAGCTGCCCGCTTGACACGGGCAGCACTGAGAGTTTTATTCACCCGGACACGGTGAAACACTGCGGACTCATGACACGGCCAGTAAACCAGAAGGTCACCATGGCTTCTGGATCGCATTCCACAGACATCCTGGGGGGTTGTGTAGCGACATTGGTGGTGCAGGGCACAGAATATCAGGACTTTGCGTTACTGGTCATGCCTCAACTGTGTGCCCCTGTGCTATTGGGGCTCGACTTCCAGAGCCACCTGAAAAGTGTGACACCTGAAAAGTATGAGGGGCCCCTCCCACCAATCACTGTCAGAAATCCTCAGTTCTGTGGGACTTCGTCACAAACCCCGCTACTGACCACACACACACACTGACCCGCACATCCCACCCAACACCATGCCTACAGCTGCGCTACAGACACCACTTGCAGCCTCTCCACCCTCAAGATCCCTCCCCCACCGCTGTTCACCAACCTGACCCCCGTCTGTAAACCTGTGGCAACTAAAAGCAGGAGGTACAGCGTGGGGGACAGGGCCTTCAATAAGTCGAAGGTGCAGCGGCTACTCAGGGAGGGGATCACTGAGTCAAGCACAAGTCCTTGGAGGGCCCAGGTGGTTGTTGTTCGGACAGGGCAGAAAAATAGGATGGTCGTGGACTATAGCCAGACCATCAATAGGTTCACGCAGCTTGACGCGTACCCCCTACCCCGCATCGCGGATATGGTCAATCAGATAGCTCAGTACAAGGTGTACTCGACCATAGACCTAAAATCCGCTTACCATCAGCTCCCCATCCACCCGGAGGTCCACCCCTACACTGCCTTTGAGGCAGGCAGCAGGCTCTATCACTTCCTGCACTTCCCCTTCAGTGTCACGAATGATGTCTCTGTCTTCCAGAGGGAAATGGACCGGATGGTGGACCAGTGCCAACTGAAGGCCACGTTCCCATATCTGGATAACATCACCATCTGCAGTCACAACTGGCAGGATCACAACTCCAACCTCCAATGATTTTTCCAAGTGGCCAAAGCTCTTAACCTTACCTATAACAGGGACAAGTGTCTGTTCGGAACCACCCAACTTGCTATCCTTGGGCATGTCATGGAGAACGAAGTCATTGGCGCTGATCCCGACCGTATGCGCCCCCTGTTGGAACTCCCTCTTCCCACCACCCTCAGAGCCCTCAGATGGTGCCTGGGCTTCTTTTCCTATTACGCCCAATGGGTCCCCCATTACGCAGACAAGGCCTGCCCCCTGGTCAAGTCCACTACATTTCCCCTCTCAGCCGAGGCCCACGAGGCCTTCAGCCGCATTAAAGGGGACATTGCCAAAGCAACGATGCATGCGGTGGACAAGACCATTCCCTTCCATGTAGAGAGTGACGCCCCCGACTTCATGCTGGCTGCTATCCTCAATCAGGTAGGAAGGCCGGTAGCATTCTTCTCTTGTGCCATTCAAGGCCCTGAAATTCGGCACTCCGCGGTGGAGAAAGAAGCCCAGGCCATAGTGGAAGCTATTAGGCACTGGAGACATTATCTTGCCGGCAAAAGGTTCACCTTGCTGACCGACCAGCGCACAGTTGCGTTCATGTCTAGCAACCAACAGCGGGGCAAAATCAAAAATGATAAAATTTTAAGGTGGAGAATAGAACTCTCCACCCACAACTATGACATCCTGTACTGGCCTGGAAGGCTCAATGAGCCCCCTGATGCCCTATCCCGGGGAACATGTGCTAGCGTGCAGCTCGACCGGCTATACGCCCTCCATGCAGATCTTTGCCACCCGGGGGTCACCCAGCTTTACCATTTCGTGAAAGCCCAGAACCTGCCTTACTCCCTTGAGGAAATCTGAACGATGACCAGGGACAGCCAAGTCTGTGCTGAGTGCAAACCGCACTTCTACCATCCTGAAAAGGCACAACTTATCAAGGCCACCCACCCCTTGACTGAGCGACTGAGTGTCGTCTTTAAGGCCCCCTTCCCTCCACCGACCACAACAGACAATAGACAATAGGTGCAGAAGTAGACCATTCGGCCCTTTGAGCCTGCTCCGCCATTTTGAGATCATGGCTGATCATCTACTATCAATACCCGGTTCCTGCCTTGTCCCCATATCCCTTGATTCCCCTATCCATAAGATACCTATCTAGCTCCTTCTTGAAAGCATCCAAAGAATTGGCCTCCACTGCCTTTCGAGGCAGTGCATTCCAGACCCCCACAATTCTCTGGGAGAAGAAGTTTTTCCTTAACACTGTCCTAAATGACCTACCCCTTATTCTCAAACCATGCCCTCTGGTACTGGGCTCTCCCAGCATCTGGAACATATTTCCTGCCTCTATCTTGTCCAATCCCT
Source organism: Hypanus sabinus (assembly GCF_030144855.1). Classification (NCBI taxonomy): domain Eukaryota; kingdom Metazoa; phylum Chordata; class Chondrichthyes; order Myliobatiformes; family Dasyatidae; genus Hypanus; species Hypanus sabinus. The sequence continues at coordinate 1,232,224 of NC_082725.1, read as the reverse complement.
TAATAATCTTATATGTTGCAATCAGATCCCCTCTTAATCTCCTTAATTCCAGTGTGTACAAGCCCAGTCTCTCTAACCTCTCTGCGTAAGACAGGCTGGACATCCCAGGAACTAACCTTGTGTATCTACGCTGCACTTCCTCTACAGCCAGGATGTCCTTCCTTAACCCTGGAGACCAAAACTGTACACAATACTCCAGGTGTGGTCTCACCAGGGCCCTGTACAAATGCAAGAGGATTTCCTTGCTCTTGTACTCAATTCCCTTGTAATAAAGGCCAACATTCCATTAGCCTTCTTCACTGCCTGCTGCACATGCTCATTCACCTTCAGTGACTGATGAACAAGGACTCCTAGATCTCTTTGTATTTCTCCCTTACCTAACTTTACACCATTCACATAATAATCTGCCTTCCTGTTCTTACTCCCAAAGTGGATAACCTCACACTTATTCACATTAAACGTCATCTGCCAAGTATCTGCCCACTCACCCAGCCTATCCAAGTCACCCTGAATTCTCCTAACATCCTCATCACATGTCACACTGCCACCCAGCTTAGTATCATCAGCAAACTTGCTGATGTTATTCTCAATGCCATCATCTAAATCGTTGACGTAAATCGTAAACTTTCTACTTTCTCAACATAATCGACAAGTACTCGCGGTTCCCCTTTACCATCCACTGCCACGTCCATCATAAAAGCCCTGCGCCAGCTCTTCATTCTGTATGGATATCCCTGCTATATCCACAGTGATAGAGGGTCCTCATTTATGAGTGATGAGCTGCACCAATACCTGCTGGCTAGGGGTATTGCTACTAGTAGGACCACGAGCTATAATCCCCGGGGAAATGGACAGGTGGTGAGAGAGAGAATGCCACGGTGTGGAAGGCCACACTTTTAGCCCTTAGGTCAAAGGGATTGCCGGTCTCTCGCTGGCAGGAGGTCCTCCCAGAGGCACTCCACTCCATTCACTCCCTGTTATGCACGTCCACCAATGCCACCCCTCATGAGCGACTCTTTTCTTTTCCCAGGAAGTCTGCCACTGGGACCACCCTACCGGCTTGGCTGACGTCCCCAGGGCTGGTGCTGCTCCGGAAACATGCGAGTAGGAATAAATACTCCCCGCTGGTGGAGAGGGTTGACCTACTTCATGCAAACCCCCAGTATGCCTACGTGGTCTTACCTTATGGGCGGGAGGACACAGTCTCCGTGCGCAACCTGGCGCCCGCAGGAGCACCAGACCCCTACCCCGAACACTCCATGGTGACTATGAACCCAGTACCCACTGATGTATATACCCATGAGACACCGCGCACGCCAAGCCCTACACAGACGCCTCACGACACTCCCATAACCGGGCGCCATGCACATGCATGAAGGATTACTGATGCCTAACGGGCTGGCACCTCAAGTCAGGCTGGAGCCAGCACAACCACCGTCACCGGTGCTACGTAGATCACAGCGACAGACTTGATCGCCCGATAGACTTGACCTGTAAATATACTTGTAAGAAACTTTGCCCTGTGGGGACTCTCTTTTAAAACAAAGGGGTGGTGAATGTGATAAACTATGTATACCTGTCTGGACACGCCCCTCTGCTGACTGCTCCTGTGGCTCCTCCCACAGACCCCTGTATAAAGGCGATTGGGGCACTGCTCATCCCTCAGTCTCCAAGATGTCCCTTTTGCTGCTAATAAAAGCCTATCGTTCACTTCCTGTCTCCGAGAGTTATTAATGATGCATCATGAGGATATGAAGACTGCCCTGGCTGCCCGCTAATATGATGAACTGATAAGCAAGGCTTTGGGCCTACTCCAGACTGCCCTAGGGTTTGGATCTGAGGGCTCAGTTTGGTTCAGAATGTTGTTGTTCACTTCAGTTGTTTCATGATTTTTGAGGCTTTCTCCCCCCTCTCTTTCGCATTGGGTGGTGGTCTTATTTTATTGTGCTTCTTTCGGGTTTCTGGCTTTGTGGCTACCTGTCAGCAAACAAATCTCAAGGTGTATAATTTATACATTCTTTGAACATACAGTAACATAGGTGAGCTGTCACTTCACAAATACACACACATACAGTAATGTGGGCACACCCGGCTTCAACTTTACAGGCTGCTCAGTCTTTTAGAACACAAGTCGATAGCCCTCATTCAGTCCTGACATTAGATGCAGTCTTTGTAGATCTTGATGTTCTGAATGTTCCATTGGATTTCTTTAAAATATGGTTTATGCTCTTTACAAACATATATCTTTCAGAGCAATATAAATCAATGGAGCCAAGCTTTATTTTTAAACCAGATTAGAATTTAGTTTTGTTCCAGGGTTTCATCCTGAAACATCACAGTTCCTTCAGCCTCCCCACCCACAGATGCTGAGATTGTCACTCTATAATATTAGTTATGAAGGTTTGGGAAAGTTACTTTCTAACAATAATCACAATGCTAGAAAGAAACATGATTTATCTTATAAGATTAGATTAAAAAAAACTTGAGAAATACAAGACATAATTAATAAGACATAGGAGCAGAATTAGGCAATTTGGCCCATCAAATCTGCTCAGCCATTTCACCATGGCTGATCCAATTCTCTTCTCAACCCCAATCTCTTGCCTTCTCTCCATATCCTTCATGCCTTGACCAATCAAAAATCTATCAATCTCAGCCTTAAATAGGCAGATTTGGCCTCCACAGCTGCCTGTGGCAAAGAATTTCATAAATTCACCACTGCCTGGCTAAAGAAATATCTCTTCATCTCTATTCTAAAAGGATTCTCGCCCTATTCTGAGATTGTGTCCTCTGATCTTAGATTCGCCCACCATGGGAAGCATCCTCTCTACATCCACTCGAAAGGCTTTTCACTATTTGATAGGTTTCAATTAAGTTACCCCTCATTCTTCTGAATTCATACAGGCCCAGAGCCATCAAACGTTCTTCATATGACAAGCCATGTAATCCTGGAATCATTTTTGTAAACATCCTTTGAACCCTCTCTAGTTTCAGCACATCCCTTCTAAGATAAGGGCCTCAAAACTGCTCACAATACTCTAAGTGAGGCCTCACCAGTGCTTTATAAAATTTCAACGTTACATCTTTGCTTTTATGTTCTAGTCCTCTTTCAATGAATGTTAAAATTGCATCGCCTTCCTCACCACAGACTCAACCTGCTAACAAACCTTTAAGGAATCCTACACAAAGATTCCTAAGTCTCTTTGCACCTCAGTTTTTGTATTTTCTCTCCATTTAAAAAATAGACAACCCTTTCATTTCTTCTACCAAAGTGTATGACTCTACACTTCCCAACACTGTATTCCATCTGCCATTTCATTGCTCATTCTCCTAATCTGTCTACCTTCTCTACTTCATCCAAACTACCTACCTTCTATCTATCTTCTTATTGGCTGCAAACTTCGCAACAAAGCAATCAATCCCATCATCCAAATCATTGCCATATAATGTAAAAAGAATTCGTATCAACACAGACCCCTGTGGAACACCACTAGTCACCAGCAGCCAGCCAGCAAAGGAACTCCTTATTGTCACTCTTTTCCTCCTGCCAATTAGTTACTGCTTTATCCATGCTAGCATCTTTCCTGTAATTCTATGGGCTCGTAGCTTGTAAGCAACCTCATGTGAAGCACCTTTCAAAGGCCTTCTGAAAATTTAAGTGATAACATCAACCAATTCTCCTTTGTCTATCCTATTTGTTATTTCTTCAAAGACTTCCAAAGATTTGTCAGGCAAGATTTTCCCCTGAGGAAACCATACTGACTATGGCCTATTTTATCACATGCTTCCAAGTACTTTGAGACCTCATCTTTAATAATCAACAACATCTTCCCAACCACTAAGATCAGACTAACTTGCCTATAATTTCCTTTCATCTGCCTCTCTCCCTTCTTGAAGACTGGAGTAACATTTACAATTTTCCAGTCCTCCAGAACCATTCCAGAATCTTGTGATTCTTGAAGGATCATTACTAATGCCTTCACAATCTCTTCAGCCACCTCTTTCAGAAAGCTGGGGTGTATATCATCTGGTTCAGATGACTTATCTACCTTTACACCTTTCAGTTTCCCAAGAACCTTCTCTTTACTTACGGTAATTTCACACAGTTCATGATCCCTGGCACCTGGAACTACCACCATTCTGCTAGTGTCTCCCACAATGAAGATTGATGCAAGATTGAATGTGTGGCTGAGGAGTTGGTGCAAGGGCCAGGGTTTTAGATTTTTGGATCATTAGGATCTCTTCTGGGGAAGGTGGGACCTGTACAGATTGGATGGGTTGCACCTGAACTCGAGGGGGAGCAATATCCTTGCAGGTAGATTTGCTAGCATGGTTCGGGAGGGTTTAAACTAATTTGCAAGGGGGATGGGACCCAGAGCGATAGAGCAGTGAAAGAAGTGCATGGAGTAAAGCCAGATCTAACATATAGAGAAGCTTTGAGGAAAGAGAAGCAGAATAAAGGGTGTAAAGGTAGTAAGGTAGAAGGGCTAAAGTGTGTGTACTTCAATGCAAGAAGCATCAGGAACAAAGGTGATGAACTGAGAGCTTGGATACATACATGGAATTATGATGTAGTGGCCATTACAGAGACTTGGCTGGCACCAGGACAGGAATAGATTCTCAGTACTCCTGGATTTCAGTGCTTTAAAAGGGATAGAGAGGGGGGAAAGGGGAGGAGGGGTGGCATTACTGGTCAGGGATACTATTACAGCTACAGAAAGGATGGGTATGTAGCAGGATCCTCTTTTGAGTCAGTATGGGTGGAAGTTTAGAACAGGAAGGGAGCAGTTACTCTACTGGGAGTATTCTATACACCCCCTGGTACACCAGAGATACCAAGGAGCAGATTGGGAGGCAGATTTTGGAAAGGTGCAAAAATAACATGGTTGTTATCATGGGTGACTTTAACTTCCCTAATATTGATTGACACCTGATTAGTTCCAAGGGTTTAGATGGGGCAGAGTTTGTTAAGTGTGTCCAGGATGGATTCCTGTCACAGTATATTGACAGGCCGACTAGGGGGAATGCCATACTAGATCTAGTATTAGGTAACGAACCGGGTCAGATCACAGATCTCTCAGTGGGTGAACAGCTAGGGGACAGTGATCACCGCTCCCTGTCCTTTAGCATTATCATGGAAAAGGATAGAATCAGAAAGGACAGGAAAATTTTTAATTCGGGAAGGGCAAATTATGAGGCTATAAGGCTAGAACTTGCGAGTGTGAATTGGGATGACATTTTTGCAGGGAAATGTACTATAGACATGTAGTCGATGTTTAAGGATCTCTTGCAGGATATTAAGCATAAATTTGTCCCGGTGTGGAAGATAAAGAATGGTAGGGCGAAGGAACCATGGGTGACAAGTGAGGTGGAAAATCTAGTCAGGTAGAAGAAGGCAGCATACATGAGGTTTAGGAAGCAAGGATCAGATGGGTCTATTGAGGAATATAGGGTAGCAAGAAAGGAGCTTAAAAAGGGGCTGAGAAGAGCAAGAAGGGGGCATGAGAAAGCCTTGGTGAGTAGGGTAAGGGAGAATTCCAAGACTCTTCTATTATGTGGAGAACAAAAGGATGACAGGAATGAAGGTAGAACCGATTAGAGATAAAGGTGGGAAGATGTGCCTGGAGGCTGTGGAAGTGAGCGAAGTCCTCAATGAATACTCCTCTTCGGTATTCACCAATGAAAGGGAACTGGATGACGGTGAGGACAATATGAGTGAGGTTGATGTTCTGGAGCATGTTGATATTAAGGGAGAGGAGGTGTTGGAGTTAAAGTACATTAGGACGGATAAGTCCCCGGGGCCTGATGGAATATTCCCCAGGCTGCTCCACAAGGCGAGGGAAGAGATTGCTGAGCCTCTGGCTGGGATCTTTATGTCCTCGTTGTCCATGGGAATGGTACTGGACAATTGGAGGGAGGCAAATGTTGTCCCCTTGTTCAAAAAAGGTAATAGGGATAGTCCGGGTAATTATAGACCAGTGAGCCTTACATCTGTGGTGGGAAAGCTGTTGGAAAAGATTCTTAGAGATAGGATCTATGGGCAGTTAGAGAATTATGGCCTGATCAGGGACAGTCAGCATGGCTTTGTGAAGGGCAGATCATGCCTAACAAGCCTGATAGAGTTCTCTGAGGAGGTGAACAGGCATATACATGAGGGTAGTGTAGTGGATGTGATCTACATGGATTTTAGTAAGGCATTTGACAAGGTTCCACACGGGAGGCTTATTCAGAAAGTCAGAAGGCATGGGATCCAGGGAAGTTTGGCCGGGTGGATTCAGAATTGGCTTGCCTGCAGAAAGCAGAGGGTCGTAGTGGAGGGAGTACATTTGGATTGGAGGTTTGTGACTAGTGGTGTCCCACAAGGATCGGTTCTGGGACCTCTATTAAAGGCCTGGATGTGGGGGAAGAAGGGTGGGTTGGCAAGTTTGCAGATGACACAAAGGTTGGTGGCGTTGTAGATAGTGTAGAGGATTGTCGAAGATTGCAGAGAGACATTAATAGGATGCAGAAGTAGGCTGAGAAGTGGCAGATGGAGTTCAACCCAGAGAAGTGTGAGGTGGTACACTTTGGAAGGTCAGACTCCAAGGCAGAGTACAAAGTAAATGGCAGGATACTTGGTAGTGTGGAGGAGCAGAGGGATCTGGGGGTACATGTCCACAGATCCCTGAAAGTTGCCTCACAGGTAGATAGGATAGTTAAGAAAGCTTATGGGGTGTTAGCTTTCATAAGTCAAGGGATAGAATTTAAGAGTCGCGAGGTAATGATGCAGCTCTAAAAAACTCTGGTTAGGCCACACTTGGAGTACAGTGTCCAGTTCTGGTCACCTCAGTATAGTAAGGATGTGGAAGCATTGGAAAGGGTACAGAGGAGATTTACCAGGATGCTGCCTGGTTTAGAGAGTATGGATTATAATCAGAGATTAAGGGAGCTAGGGCTTTACTCTTTGGAGAGAAGGAGGATGAGAGGAGACATGATAGAGGTGTACAAGATATTAAGAGGAATAGATAGAGTGGATCGCCAGTGCCTCTTCCCCAGGGCACCACTGCTCAGTACAAGAGGACATGGTTTTAAGTTAAGGGGAGGGAAGTTCAAGGGGAATATTAGAGGAAGGTTTTTTACTCAGAGAGTGGTTGGTGCGTGGAATGCACTGCCTGAGTCAGTGGTGGAGGCAAATACACTAGTGAAGTTTAAGAGACTACTAGACAGGTATATGGAGGAATTTAAAGTGGGGGGTTATATGGGATGCAGGGTTTGAGGGTCAGCACAACATTGTGGGCTGAAGGGCCTGTAATGTACTGTACTATTCTATGTTCTATACTCATTCAGTTTGTATGCCATTTTGTTGTGCCCCATTACTACCTCTCCAGCATCATTTTCCAGTGATCCAATATCTACTCTCACCTCTCTTTTACACTTTATGTATCTGCAGAAACTTTTAGTATCCTCTTTAACATTATTGGCTGGCTTACTGTCGTATCCCATGTTTACCTTCTTAATGACCTTTTTAGTTGCCTTCTGTTGATTTTTAAAAGCTCCCAATCCTCTAACTTCCTGCTAATTTTTGCTCTATTATATGGCATGTTTTTGGCTTTAATGTTGGTGTTGACTTCTCTTGCTATTCCCGGTTGTTTCATCTTTCTTTTCAAATTCACTCATATTATGATTACTTGCTCCTAAGGGTTCTTTTACCTTAAGGTCTCTCATAAATTCTGGTTCATTGCACAATCCAGAATAGCTGATCCTCTGGTGGGCTCAATCACGACCTGCTCTAATAAACATCTCATTGGCAATCTAGAAACTTCCCCTCCTGATAGCACCAACCTAATTTTCCCAATTTACCTGCATATTGAAGTCCTCCATTGACCATTTGACACATTGAGTCTGCTCCACCATTCCATCGTGGCTGATTTATTATCCTTCACAACTGCATTCTTTGGGCTTCTCCCCATAACCTTTCACTCCCTTACTAAAGAAAAACCTCTCATTCTTCTGAACTCCCGTGAGTACAGACCCAGAGCCATCAAACTCTCCTTGTATGTTTAACCCTTTCAGAATACTGTAATGATCTATACTCACACTTGTTGCATTTGTAAGGTGCCAGTTCATCATGGTCATCTGCATAATGCTTGCACCTGCAGCGGACTGGCTGAGTTCCATTCAATGGAATGTAACTATAAGCGATACACCTGCATCCCGTCACTCTGCACGGCAGCAAAATGGGACGCTCTGTTGGAATTTCTTTAAAATCTGTTTTGTGTTGTTTATATCTTTAGGAACAAAATGCACACATTTCATAAATGTTGAATAAGTAATTTGAAAGTAACAATCTAAATTTTTAACAACATATGTACAGTACAACTTCATGTACACCTATTAACATTAAAAATGAATATGCCTTTGGGAACTATGAAATGTCAGTGCAATTTTGTGTTATAATTACAACTTTCTGTACTTGAAGTGCTCAAACTGATAGAAAGGTGTAATTGCAAGCAGGCATTTTTTCTGGGATTATCCAAATCGAAGTTAGCTGTGAAATTATATTGATATAAAGGACAAATTAGCTAACTTTTAAAAATGAAATATAATAACTGTATTCAAATAAATTCACTTCACTTCACCCATAAACAACCCACAACGTGGACCGAGAATGCAATCTAACACAAGATTACTCATATTTGGATCTGCTCTATAAAGTCAGTAACACAGAGTCTAAGGCCAGCATTTTGTGTTTTTATTTATTTCCAGCATCTGCAAATTCACTTGTGTTGTCTAAGGCAAGAGTTTCATTTTTTATTTACACTATAAAGGGGGATAACTGAAGCAAGCACATCACTTACAGGGATACTTGCATTAAGTAAATGTTTAAAGTAGATCGATTATTCTAATTTTTCAGTGACTGAAATAATTTTGTGTACAATAGCTAACAAATGATTCATAAGGTGCTTGAAAAAATAGGTAATGATAATATTAAATGTACGTACTGAGGTGTGCAGGAAAGAGAATTGGAGGGGAAGACAACAAGCAGAGCCAAAGGGC